>NC_138551.1:38508178-39100678 GCF_964273705.1 Natrix helvetica | reverse complement strand
CCTAGGCCCCTGGGTGGGGCCCGACTAGTAATGAATGCCAAATCCGGCGAATCAACTGGCCGCTGTGATACAATCGTATAATAATAATAATAATAATAATAATAATAATAATAATAATAATAATAATAATAATAATAATAATAATAATAATAATAATACAATCAAGGCCATAAACACCTGGGCAATACCAGTTATAAGATACACAGCTGGTATAGTTAACTGGACACAAGCTGATTTGGACATTTTAGACCGAAAAACCAGGAAACTAATGACAATGCACTACAGTTTACATCCACGTGGTGATATTGATAGACTATACCTACCCCGGAAATCAGGTGGCAGAGGATTATTACAAGTGAAGCAAATAGTTGAAGAAGAAAAACATGCACTGGCTGATTATTTAAAAGAAAGTCAAGAACATCTATTAATCGAAGTAAAGAACAAAAATCTATTGAAGGCCCAACAGACGAAACAAGAATACAAAAAAGATATGATAAAATTAAGAATGGAGAGTTGGCAGAACAAAGCATTGCATGGCCAATTTCTGGAAAAAATAAAAGATAAAGTGGACAGTGAAAAAACTTGGTTATGGTTAACAGCAGGTACATTAAAGAAAGAAACAGAGTCACTAATCCTGGCTGCGCAAGAACAAGCTATCCGCACAAATGCCATTAAGACCAAAATCGAAAAATCCTCTGATGATGCCAAATGTAGACTTTGCAAAGAGGCTGATGAAACTGTTGACCACATACTCAGCTGCTGTAAAAAAATCGCGCAGACTGACTATAAAATGCGGCACAATTCAGTGGCACAAATGATCCACTGGAATTTGTGCAAAAATTATAACATTAAAACAGCAACAAACTGGTGGGAACATAAGCCTCAAAAAGTCGTCGGGGGTCAGATGGTCAAGATCTTGTGGGATTTTCGCATACAAACGGATAAAATACTGGCGCATAATACACCAGACATCACACTGGTTGAGAAAAAGAAGGTTACAATCATAGACATCGCAATACCAGGTGATGGCAGGCTTGAGAAGAAGGAACATGAGAAAGTCGCGAAATACCAGGACTTAAAAATTGAAATCCAGCGATTATGGCACAAACCAGCAGTGGTAATTCCAGTGGTAATCGGCACACTGGGTGCTATTCCAAAAGCACTGGAATTACATTTAAAACAGTTAAAAGTTGACAAAATCACCATCAGTCAAATGCAAAAAGCTGCACTGCTTGGATCTGCACGTATATTACGAAAATACGTTACGACGTCCTAGGCCCCTGGGTGGGGCCCGACTAGTAATCAATGCCAAATCCGGCGAAACAACTGGCCGCTGTGATACAATTCTGTTGATGCAATAATAATAATAATAATAATAATAATAATAATAATAATAATAATAATAATAATAATAATAATTCATTAGCAACTTGAAAATATTGAAACAATTCAAAATCAAGTCACCATTATAAATGTAGATATTACAATCATAAAGCATACAAAGTATAATTAGTAATGTTTTATGGACTTGTGACTTCATTATATGTTTTCAAACTTTCAACACTTATGAGCCTAGTAATTATTGTTTGAACAATGTCCTGGCATAAATCATGACACTTAACCAATTTGTCATATATCTTAGTAAAAGCAGGCATGTATGCATTGCCAACTTTCAACCCTATAATTAATATCAGAAAAGATTTATAGAAGGCTAATTCTGATACTGTATATTAAGAAAAGTAATTAAGACTTTCAACAAAATGTTAAGCGATGAATTTTTCCAAACTGGACAAATCTGGAGAAGTTTGACAAAATATGTAAAACAGGAGATGTTTTACATAGGCCTAAACACTGAGCACTAATAACACCAAATAAAGAAGCATATAGAAAAGAAACATAAAATAGCAACTGAAAAGAAACCAATCACAATGAATTAACAAACATGGGCTCAACTAATTTCCCAACTCCATTCCCAAGAAACAACCAGGTCTTAATTTTTTTCCACAAGACCAGCAAGGTACAAACCATAATCTTGGGAGTTACCAAAAAGCTTAAATCAATACAAGCCTGGTTTTTGGTTAGAATTGATCCTATTGCACAGTTTAGGTGTTTGTCAAGGAAAAATATGTGGCTAGAAAACTCTTTTTTTGTTTGGAGTTCTAAAAATTCTACCTGTTATTTGGTCATTCAATTATATAGCATTGAAACCAGGGCTGAAATGCTATCTATTCAGACCGGTTTGCCCAAACTGATAGTAAAATGCTACCACTTTGCCTGAACTGGTAGTAAAAAAAATGTGGGAAAACCAGTTTTTCCAACAATCAGCTGTGACACACAATGTATATTAGCTAGAACGCAGAATTTCCCGTTTTATAACTAATGTAAATAGTTTGGCTCAGCAGATTCCCCCCCCCCCATTGTTTGCTTAACTTTGCATGTGCACTTGGTAGCAGGCTCCGCCCACTCATCTGGATGTCATTTTGATGCTCTGCGCATGCACAGAAGGTCCTGCGCATGCACGGAGATGGTGCGAACGAGCAAAGCATGAACGCACATGCACTTACATTGCTACCGAACCAGTAGCAAAGATAAGTGGATTTCACCCCTGATTGAAACTAACCTTTATAATATGCTTCTTTCTCAGTATCTAGATTGGTATTTTTGTTGGCACTTTTAAAATACTATTAGTAGGTAGTAGTAAGCAGTAAGCAAATTGCTTATTGAATACTATAAGAATTTCATACGGCATGGATTATTTTAAAAGGAAGATATAGGCTAGATATAATTCACAGAATTAACATGCCTATTGAATAGAATTAACTGTAGATACATCAGAGTAAATCTACAATAATTTTACTGAAATAATTTATCTTACAAGAAATTGGATTTTTTTAAAGTTAAGGAACACTAGGACAAGGGTGGATTACATATGGCAGTGTAGATGTTGTTAAATTACAACATTTAGCATCTCTAGGAAGCATATCCAATGATGAAGAATAGTAGGAGTTTATTTTACATATTAGATTTATATTTAACATTTCTTCCAGGAGTACAAGGTAAAGATTAATCCTGCCTTCTATTTTTATCCCTAACAACCCAGTGAAGTAGATTAAACTATCATTGCCTTCTGCCTTTGAAGATACAGTATGATTGACTTTTCTTCTTGATTACCAGAAAGGGCTTTGTATTTAAAAGTTTTACAGATAGCTTCAAGATTTGGTATGATCCCAGGCACATCCAAGACTGTCAGGCAGAAAAGACCAGGACCAAACATGAAGTTCCAATTAAACTGATTTAATCAAAGGAATTCAAGAGGTGTTGAACTTAGTCCGTTTGTGATTATGGGGACTCTAAGCTGATACTTCTTTTGAATCTGCCTCTCAGGTTCTTCCACTCCTTCTTCTATAGAGACTTACCTAAGCAAAGGTGCTTTTTCAAGAAGCAACTGGACTTCCTTTGTTTTTCCCTTAGAATTGAAGAAGGTTCTTGGATGAGAAGCAAAAGGTCTTCAAGAAATAGCAAAGAAATTCCAATTGCCTCTTGAAAAACCAATTTGGGACAACCATGGCTGAGAATAATCATAGACACATACCTAAACAATTTGGAACCTTCCTAATGGCTTCTCCATTGACTTTGCTTGTGAGAAGCTGGCAGAGAAAGTTATAAATCTCAATCACATGGCCACAGGATGGTGCAATCACTATAAGTATAAACAAAATGCAAATACCAAGATCTCAATCACTTGAATTCAGAATTGCTTGAACAGTCTCTGTGAGTTTTTACTCGTCTGGTCTTGATTCTCTTTAAGCTGCTCTTTCATCTCCTTTAGTTGACTAAAGAGATTGGATCTTTTGGAGGAGGGGACGGCTGAGATGAGGGGGGAGGTGAAAGGGGTGCAGAAGGGGAACCAAGAGATTGAGATCCACAGGGATGAAAACGGAATTTGAAAGAATGTCCTTTTTCCTTAGGTTTCAAAATGTGGTTGAGGCGGATGATGAAGATTTAAGGGACATCATGACAAACCTTTTGGCTGAATATATTCAAAAAGAAAAACAACAGATGGGGTGGGACTTGGATCTGGTTTATAGAGTAAACTCAGCATACGCTAGAACACACAATGTTCCAAGGGAGGTACACATTAAATTTCTTAGAAAGACTACAAGAGATGAGATTCTGAGTGCACAAAGGGGGCAAGCTTTGAAATATCAAGATAGAGAAATAACCATTCTGAAACAGATCCCTAAGAAAGTGAGAGAGAAAAGAAAAAACTATTCGCAACTAGCAAAGAAGTTATACCAGAAGGGGGTGTGGTTCAGATGGTTGATGCCTGAAGGCATGTTAATATTCTGGGAGGATACAAGAGTTAGAATCAACACAACCACAGAGGCTCAGGCTTTTATGGAAAAAAATTAAGTACTCCTAGATAAATCCGATGATTTTACACCAGATTTACAGGACATGGGAGGGGCCGGAGCCCTGCCAGCGGGGGGAGAAGGGGCAATACCAAGAAAACTCAGATCACAAAAATGAGTAAAAAAATCTGCTTGATATAAATTAATTGAAATTATTATTTGAATTTACATGCTGACAAAATATTGATATTTAGTATTAAACTAATTTATGTATAAATGAAAATTATGAGTACGGGGGGTGGGGACACCTCCTACATATTGTGACTGCCAAAATTTGTAACTTATTCCACCACCCCTTTCCTTTTTATTTTTTTAAAAAACCAATAAAACTTTGTTTAAAAAAAAAAGAATTGCTTGAACAGCTGGAATTCAAAAACTGGTCATAACCACCACTGATTGAGCAACATCATAAGTCTGAATGATTACTGACTGTGATCATTAATTGAGGACTACTTATAATGTGCATTCAAAGAGGTTCAAGTGGGCAGTTCTTCATCCCTGTTCAATTTATGACTTTCCTTTACTATTTTCAAAGAAAAGGAATTTCTTTTCTTCAGAAATCCAAAAATATCCATTCTCCTGGTACAATTTCATTTGTTCAGTTAATAAAATATTTGCAATTAAGATACATGACAGATAAATCAGCCTGGAATAAATATAAAAATTTGAATAACAGTTTCTTTTATATTGGACTGATAGGTTTCATTTCAATTTCACTACTTTGTTCACTGCTAGTACTATTAGCCACACAAATTGATAACACTGCAAGGTTCACCGGGGAGTGACAATTGCCCTTTCTAGGACTTTTGATCTTGCCTGATTGTTCAGATGCAGGCTTACTTCATTGGCAGAATTCCAATGCCATTCTGATGTTGCTGAATGTCCAGCTCTCAAAATAGACATTTCTAATTAGTAACATTTATAATAACATCTGAACTGCACTAGAGTACATCCCCTAGAGTTGTAATACTGTAGCCTATTCTGACCATAAATGAAACCTTTTGTGACTTCAAAATGTTCTAATGATAACAGGATTTCACAATGGAAATGCAGACAGAAGATATCTACAGGCATCATGGACCATTAGAAATACAGATGCAAGATCCTGATTAATATTTCTATTTATTACCATAGAATCTTTTTCTGAATAGATATGCACAGAATCAATCACTGCAGAGATTACAGAAATGTACTCTCTAAAGTATTACTGCTTGCAAAGTCATACTCTTGTCCCACTTAGATAAGGAGCTCGCTGAAAGTCTTTGTAAAATCACCTAAAAAATTAGTTTAGCAGGGTAAAGTTAAAAAAGAAATGAAACAATTGGAAAGTGCTGAATTGCAAGAAGAAACTTACATGGATACCATTAAGCTAGTGATTAATAGCTATTCATATCTGGAGACCTTAAAATATGTTGGGAATTTTTTCAGTAATCTATTTCAACAAGAATTTCAGTAAAAAAGTATTTAATGAAAGAGAACAGCACTTGCAATGCAATGCATTTGGTGAAATCCTGAGTCTTTAGTCATTGTCTGAACCCAAGCAAGATCAATGATTTTCTTAAGAAATTCACTTCGTTGTCATCTTTTATTAAATCTTCCCAAAAGAACACTGTAGAAATATCTGTAATAATATTTAATCAATACTAAAAAGGCTGAAATCAAACAAGGAAATTTAGTCTTCTTTTTGACATTGCTTCTCATTCATCTATCAAAATGCATTGGAACAATCATTATTTCCTCAATTCATCCCATTTTGCAATTGAAACTTTGCAAGAAGAAGCTCCATGCATTCCATTTGATCCTTCTGAAATAAAGGTAAAATAAAAATCTAATGGATACATCATTTTAAGTGTAAAGTCGCAGTGTAGTTTCATATAAAACAATTTAAAAAGAAGCAGAAAAACCTGAAGTTGTGAAATGTGTACAGTACCACCTGAAAGAGTAAAGTATATATATGTATAGAATTTTAATTAAAGCAATTGAGATTTTGAGAGATATAAAAAGTTGCATGAGGATATTTTAAAATTCATCACAAATTTGTAATCTGTACAAATTGTGGAGAACATTTAATTTTTGGAAATCCAGGATATGTGTGGACCAGATATGCAGTGATGCTCTATAAATGCAGTCAGGAACATTAAAAAATAATGCAACCATGACAGTTAATTAGTCTTCAGTTGGTACAATGTGAGATTATTGCAGTTGCTTTATGCTTCTATGTATCATCTCAAAATCAGGTTAATATTTTGTATCTCCTCATGCTATATACAGAGGATTTTAGTTCCTTTTCTTTCTTCCAGTTAGCTTTTTGGATTAAGTGAGCAGTCAAGTCTTATGAATTCCCCAACTGCAGATTGCAGATGTAGTGATATGTTGTTGTGTGAAAACTTAAATATGAATAAATATAGGCAGGATTGGCTCGCTAAATTAAATGATGTAAGGCATGCCAATGTTTTATAACAGACAAATAATTTGTTTCAAACTTAAAAACAAACAAGGAATTTTGCACTATATTTTCAGCTTTCTGGAAATGAGTCATTGTTCATGCTGCAAAAATAATTTAGAATGTAGGTGCAATAAAACACACATGTCCATGCATACATAAACACACACCCTGAATCTTAGGGTGGGTAATAGCCAGAGACGGCATTGTGGGTTTTTTAAAACTTATTTTTTAAAACCAAATCTCTGAGGTCTACAAATAAAGCAAGTAATATGGTAATCACACCAGATTGTACTATACTCATATTATTGTCCCTTATTTATTTATATAATAGAAGAGAGATTATAGAAATATGCACACAGATACGTACAGATACATAGATACATATATACACATAAAACTACGCATACATGCAGTATATACAGTGCATATATAATTAGTGATCAAGTCATATAGTAATCTGGAGATTACTATTATAAAGTGCTGGAGAGTGTGAAACAGCAAATTTCCAAAATCTTTCTTCAGCTCTTTCATTGTACAAACTAGAACAAAAATAAGAAATAGTTTAGAAATTTAGCTCTGATATAGTAATCATAACTTTCAGGAAAACTCCTTTTACATTTTTAACTGCATTGTATTAGCCAGTTGGTGTTCCTTTATTGTTCAGTGTTACACATGATTATGTTTAAAACATCATGTCAATGTAATTTCAAACTCTTTGATGACTGAAGCCATGCCAGGGCTCAGCAGATTTATTATCAGATATACCATTTTTAACATTGTTCTGACAGGCCTTATGCCACTATGCCACATTCAGATGAAGTATTTTAACTATGGGAACCCTTGTGCTCACAAAGAGCTCCCATATTTGCTCTGTATTCAGTTCACATCTCTCTCTCTCTCTCTCTCTCTCTCTCTCTCTCTCTCTCTCTCTCTCTCTCTCTCTCTCTCTCTCTCTCTCATTCTCTCTCTCTCTCTCTCTCTCTCTCTCTCTCTCTCCCTCCCTCCCTCCCTCCCTCCCTCTCTCTCTCTTTCTCTCTTCTTTTTTTATAGCATTGTGCAAACTTGCCTCATCTGCTGAAATTAATGGAACAATCTGTGTATATAAAAGAAGTGCATAGTTATCTAAAAGCATACAGCTAGGAAGGAAAAGGAGATAAGAGACTCAGGTAAATAGATTTATATTCAGTCTAGATAAATAAGCCATCATTTTTTCCCCAATAGTATTTCAAATCAGTTATTTTCAGCCTCTTGAATTTACACTTTTGAGCTTCTAATGTAAATACTTTTGTCTAAATAAAATCATGGGCGCCAGGCTCAGATATCAGCAATAGAATCAGGACTGAAAGTCAGTATAGCTTGCTCAAATTTCCAGTTTTTATGAAAGGTTTGGAAAACCTCTTACTTGAATTTTTATGTGAATATGTGAAATTAAAATATCTGCCAAGGGACTGAAAATAAATATGCTCTCAGAAATATACTTGGTCATGGAAAGTTCTGAAGTAAAGAGCACAATATTGAGGAGGAGAATTGTCTTTATTGCAAGGATTGTTGGGTGACTGCCTGCTTTACATGAAAGAGGACCCCAAATAATGAAAAAGCAACAATTTTTTATAGAAACTGGGGGATCTGATTTGCCTGACAGTTTGAGGAAACTGAACAATTTCTTATCAATGTACCTGAAGAAATCCATTGTTTAAGGAGAAGGAAATTTGAGATCATCAACTGGTGGAGGATAAAAAGCTGGGGTTCTCTACTTTGCAATTTCCTTTTAAGGACTGCCCTTGAGCAGGGCTGTGAGCTGGTGAGGAGCCTTCTATTCTTTGGTTAGATGGCATTGTCTGGGCATAGGAAGCTTCAGTTTGGCTTTCCTGGTATTATACAAAGAGATGTACTGGGTTTTGACCCAGTTATGCTCCAAAAGACTAAGAAGTGAGAGAGGGCAGAGAAGGTGCAATTTGCTAGGTTTATTATCCCTATGTCATATTTATTCTTCAGGTTTTATTTTATAACAAACTACACTTGCTGGAATCACATACAGCATGAAAATTTGTCTTTCCTGATGTCAACTCAACTTGTAGATCAGACCATGAAATCAACTCTACAGAGGGCTAAAACTACTTTATTGAGCATGTCTATGATAACAAATCTTGTTAGTCTGATTGTCATTTACCTTATCCCCCTTGTTATACTTTTGTTAATTAGGGAGCTCTCTGTCCAAGCCTTTTTTTCAAATATTTCCTGTCTGTTGTGGACCTAAGATATGTTAAAATCTTGCATATCTCCATCAAAGTCCTTACTCTCTACATAAAGTAACTTTCTCCAACTTAATACCCTAACTTCAGTTCTAATGCTGATTAGTAACCAGAAATGATACATTTGAAGTAATGTTACCCTCACTAAGAAATAAAGCATGCAAAAACATGCAAACAGATCTTAGAAGCATGATGAGTCCTTCGGGAGAGGGTGCGGCTAAGAATATATATTATATTATTATTATTATTATTATTATTATTATTATTATTATTATTATTATTATTATTATTATTATTATTATTATTATTATTATTATTATTATGATCCAAACTACAATCATGCAGGGGGGAAATGTATGGAGTACGTTCACTGTACTGGTAGAAATAAATTATATTTTCTCAGTAAAGTTTGGTTTATACTTTGTGTTAGAATTCCAAATAATGTTCTGCTTTTTCCTCTAACTCAAGATTTAGTATATTCAGAATTTTCTTATTTATTTTTATAAACTAACATATATTTATAGCATAATTTATAATTTATAAATAATGATAGATATAATTTATACATGTATAACTATAAAATATAATTAAATATTAATTAGTGCAAACTGCTGCAGACTTTTCTGTTTGCACTCAGAATTCATCTACATTAAGACTAGGTAATGACCATCCTTTTTTTTTCTTCCTTGTTGGAGAGTAAGTATAGAATCTGTTTATTGCCCAGGCCTGACATCCAACATTGGCTGACATTAAGTGATTATCCCAAAACCACACAACTGGTTTCCATGCCTAAAATGGGACTAAAACCCTCCTGGTTTATAGGCTGGTGCCATAACCACTAGACCAAAATGGCTGCCTAATTTAATGACCATATTAATGACTATTATATTATTGACTATAATATTTTTGACTATAATATTTCCATAACTTAATGCTTTTTTTAAAAGATATTTTGAGTCTCTGTGAGATGTCCTCAAAATGAACTAGTGATAAAATATTCAATGATATTCAAATTTCTGGCAATACTGTAGATTAGAACTTGTTTGCCACTGACTTCTTTGGGGATGTTTTTTAACCCTACAACCTGGGATTTTCCAATGGTGTCCTATTCAAGTCCTACCTTAGACTAACCTTATAAATTCTTAGTGTGGGGAAAACATAATAATACACCCTCTTTGATTCTCCTGCCCTATTTTTTATTTTAACATTTAAACCTTAAATAGGTGGTAATCCTTGGATATGAAACAATTTGACAATCTTTGGGACCTAAATTTTATAAGAATGAGACATTTCTAAACAGAGTAATTCATGGTATAAAAAGGTGTAATACACCTGGTGTATAGGTGCATGCTTAAGATTAATTAAAAGTAATTTCTTTTGGTCGGGGACCCGTCTTAGACCGAATTCATTAGGAGCTCCATCTGTCTCACTAATACATCTATTCTTATGTTAATGTGAAGCTTGTTTTCATTTTTCATTCCTGGCAATGAATTTATTCCTTTTTGTAAAAGTCATTAGACTGATCCCTCTGAAAATCAAATGATTTATTTTATTTTCAAATGATACTATTAAGATAAGTCTACCCAAGTCATTCTGACACAAGATAGCATTTTGTACTCAATAATATGGGAAGAAAAATAAGCAGTGTGAGCTAGATGAATTTCTGTGTCACTGAAAAACTGATCCTTAATTCAGGTAAGTCTGTTGTTATTTCAGAGGGTTTTTTGTGTATTAATGTCAAGTCTAACAAGAGCAAAGCTATTCCTGGGTAAATAATTTATTTTTCCCTTTGTAGCTCAGTAATAGGCTAGGTAAATAAGAAAATTTCTTCAGATCATGTTTCTAACTTTAAGTAGTTCTGAACACTTTTTGCACAAAAACACAGCCATAAATTTCAGTGAAGTACAATTAAAGTAGAACACTCATTGTATTGAGTTTATAGAACACAGATATCGATAACACAGAACTGTATCTTTGCCGATTAAAAAAAACTTTTGTCATCCATGATTAGCAACTGGAATGTGCTATCTATGGCATATAACTTATAGGAACCACTCATGCCTCTCAAATAGAAATGGAAGTAAAGAAAAATGGAATGAAATTAACAATAAAAATAGAAATAGCTAGAAACTATTAAGATCCCTGTATAATGCTATGGGCTCTATACATAGATAATTATGGTATATTTTCAATATAAGGAAAAACTCAGTATTAAGCTCAGGACTGATGCTATCTAGCATTAAGGATGTATTATGATATTATATTAATGCCATCCAGTGCAAATCTGCACAGCTGATGATTAAGCCATCCGGTATTAAAGGTATTGTTGACCTAAAGTGCTCTAAAGCAGTCTAGCACCTTTAAGATGTATGAACTTCAATTCACAGGATTCTTTAGACAGTTGAAGTCTAAACATATTTTGTAAATATTTTTTTATTAAAATCTTTAAACAAAAAAAATAAAAACTAATACAAATTAATATAGATAAATAAAAAAGAAAAGTAAATACATGAAGGAGAAAACAAATTGTGGGATAAAGGAAAATGTTACATAAAAATAAATAAGAAAGAAAAAGACATTAAGAAATGGCTTCTAATATTCTTCACAGCAGTTATAATTATAGGTATATTTCAGGTCTCTTAAAATTACATCTTAACACTCTACTTTCTGTAAACTATACTATCTAATTATCAAACTGCAAATTATAAGTAGAGACTTCCAGTTACCAATAATAGACATAATGTCATTTGTCTAATCAAAGAAGTCAATGTATCTATTTTAAGAAAATCTGAAAACTTCACCAATTATTCTTCTAGACCAGTGGTGGGCAACCTTTTTTTTCAACTGAGCCAAATCTCGCCAAAACCACGATTGAAATTTATTTTGAGAGCCACATTTTTAAAACCGAAAATACATAGGATGGTACACTGTTTTTAGTTTCAATAAACTCTGGCATTTGAAGCACGCAAGTCTTAAAGCTGTCAAGTTACAAGATCCTTGCACCCCTAACCCTTTAGAAAAAAAAAACCCAGGGGTCTTCAAACCTGACAGCTTGAAGACTTGTGGACTTCAACTCCCAGAATTCTGAGAATTGAAGTCCACCAAGGGCATCAATCATACTAGCCCAGGGATCTGCAAAATTGGCTCTTAAGACTGGTGGACTTCAATTCCCAGAATTCTGAGAATTGAAGTCCACCAGTCTTAAAACTGCCAACTTTGCAGACCCCTGTGTTAGCCCAAAGCCTGGTGCTGGGCCTTGCTCCCCCATTGGTGGAGCCCCAAGAAGCGAGGAGGGAGAAAAAGAGACGGAGGCCAAGGAGCTTCCCCTCCCCAGCAAAAATCTAACCGGGGAGCCGGGCAGTAGCAAATTAGCCAATCATGCGAGGAAAGCGAGGTCTGACCGGGTGGGCAGCGAAACTCCAGGGCTCTCTGTTCTAATTCCCTGTGAAAACGGTTGCCTCTGAAGCGTTTGCTCTACTGTTTGAACCTTTAAGCGTCCCTTTCCCTTTTTTCTTTTCAACCCACAATGATTAGGGAGGATCCTGAAGTCGGGCGGGGACGAGAAGCGAGGAGGCATCCCCATCCGACTTCAGGATCCTCCCTAATCATTGTGGGTTGAAAAGAAAAAAGGGAAAGGGACGCTTAAAGGTTCAAACAGTAGAGCAAACGCTTCAGAGGCAACCGTTTTCACGGGGAATTAGAACAGAGAGCCCTGGAGTTTCGCTGCCCACCCGGTCAGACCTCGCTTTCCTCGCATGATTGGCTAATTTGCTACTGCCCGGCTCCCCGGTTAGATTTTTGCTGGGAGGGGGCGGGGGGAAGCTCCTTAGCCTCCGTTTCTTTTTCTACCTCCTCGCTTCTCGTCCCTGCCCGACTTCAGGATCCTCCCTAATCATTGTGGGTCTAAAAGAAAAAAGGGAAAGGGGCGCTTGTTTTGAAGTGCCCGAGAGGAGGGAGGGGAGCGGGCGCTTCAAAACAAGCGCCCCTTTCCCTTTTTTCTTTTCGATCCACAATGATTAGGGAGGATAATAATCCGGCACACAGAAGAGCCGCATTAAAATGTGTAAAGAGCCGCTTGTGGCTCGCGAGCCGCGGTTTGCCGACCACTGTTCTAGACCATTAAACTCACGGCCTGCAGGCCAAATGTGTCAGGCTCTGGCCACTCCAACGCCAAGTTCAGCGAAGGGTGGAAAAGTCATTATACATCACTTGATGCCATCAAGATGACGCAAGTTTGACACTCCATCTCTAAACCATAGCTTTGAGGAATATTATTTGTTCATTATTTTCTTTCATTATGTTATTCTATGTTTATAAACAATGAAGAAATAGAAAAATAGCTGAAATAACAACTAGTGAAATGTTTGATTATTTAAAAATCAGAATTTGGTAATTATGATTTCCATTTCATGTCTATCTGATCACAAATACATTTTCTCCTAACATAAGCCTTCTGTTATTAACTTTCTATTAATTTTATTTAACATCATTCAGCTTACTTTATTTATCTGTAATTAATTGTTTGAAGTAAAAGTGCTATTAAGCATACTTATCTACAGTCTCATATTACCCAACAATTTCTCTTACAACTGGAAGATAAAATGAATGGATTATCATGGTCTAATTTTTACACTGCATGCTTTTATCTAGTGTTAGTATATTCAGTTTGTTTTAATATCTAAAGAGGAGTCAGTCTGTCAGTTGCAGATTTGCTTAATTTCTCCTTTATCAACTTCTCAATTGTTATTTTATTTCTATATCAAGTTTTTACACTTGTTCAACTTCATCATGAAAAATACAATGTTTTTCAAATACAATCTCATAATATGGACATTTTTTCATAGCAAGTTTACTTTATCATAATTATTTACTCTTATGTACTGATTTTTCAGGGGACACGATGGCTCAGTGGCTAAGACATTTAGCTTGTCGATCAGAATGGTCAGCAATTCGAATCCCTAGCACAGCGTAATGGAGTGAGCTCCTGTTACTTGTCCCAGCTTCTGCCAACCTAACAGTTCGAAAGCATGCAAAAATGCAAGTAGAAAAATAGGAACCACCTTTGTGGAAAGGTCACAGTGTTCCGTGCGCCTTCATGCATTTAGTCATGCTGGCCACATGACCACAGACATCTTTGGAGAGTGCTGGCTCTTTGGCTTTGAAACGGAGATGAGCACCGCCCCCTAGAGCCAGGAATGACTAGCACATATGTGCAAGGGAAACCTTTACCTTTACCTTACTGATTTTTCAAACTATTCTACTGAATATATTTTTATGTACATATTATCTCTAATAACATTTTTGTATGCAGGCTTTATTTGCAGGACCAAATTCTGAGAGATGCAAACATTAAAAATCTGTATTTACATGTTGATTCACAAAATATGTAAATTCGAATAAAAATGTAAACTCCATTAAAAACACAAGTCAATATTAGAATGAATAAAATACTGAGTCTCCAGCATCCTGAGAGATGAGATGTCTCATAAATTTCCTCCTCCAGAATTTTCCTTCCATTTTGGAATTCCAGAAATGATTAGCAATTATGAATTACTCTGTGTGTGTGTGTGTTCTGCGTATAATTTTCTGATATTTTTTTCATGCCTTCTCTCATTCGGTATGACCTAAACAGAAATAAACAATGGCCTCGCCTAATAGAACTTTCATATTTGATTGTATGTATAATTTCATAAACTTCTGTTCAATATCATGCTTTACTAATTAACAATTTTGTTAGTAGATTGCAGTTATTAAACCCTAATTGCATTCTTTGCTGTAGTATTCATCATAGGGCAGGGGTGTCCAAACCTGGCAACTTTAAGACTTGTGGACTTCAACTCCCAGAATTCTGGGAGTTGAAGTCCACAAGTCTTAAAGTTGCCAAGTTTGGACACCCCTGTCATAGGGTAAAGTGAAACCCTTTAGTCTTCTAGCATGATGTACCAATTCTTACTGGATACAGTATGACTAGTCAATTCATGCTGCTATTTTTTAAAACAAGGTAAGGAAGGATAGAGGATAATACATTTGCAACACCTTTGCCAGCACCTTTGGCAATAGGAGGCATATGCTCTACAATAAACTAGCATATATGTATGTATTTCTGAAGTCCCTTTGCAGCTTGGATGTGTTTCCTAGACATACACTGGAAAGGTTAATAAGTTGGACCATATGACCAGGAAAGGGAAGGAGGCTTAGAATGGAAGAGTTAGCAATACAGTAGAACCTCTGGTCATGAACGCTTCTGACCCTGACCAAATTTGATTTTTTTCTAAGCACCAAATTTCCTGTTGCTCATTTACAAATAAAACAGTGACCCATGTGCGGCTGCTGCATTAATTTTGCATTAATTTTGGTTAGGTTCAGTCACGACCAAATCGGGTTGTGACCAAAATTATGGAATTAATTATGAGGTTCTACTGTATTTTTCAGTGATTGCCCAGCTGCCTCTTATCATACAGCTACACTGAATTCCCCCCCCCCCCCCGCTGAAATGCTGTTCTCCAGAGCCCTTGCCTGGATCCACCACAAACAAATGTTGTGCCACTTTATCCAATTTTTTGAAAGTTATTCTGCTGATGGACAGACAGATAAACAAAGTTAAAGTTTCTTTATATTATTTTAAATGTACTGGTGGGTTGGAAAAGAAAAAACTGTTTTGCTGCACTGCATATTTTGCCAAAGATATGAAAACTATCACTAAATGTCAGTGGGCTGCACCCTTTCCACATGACAGAAGTAGTGTCTAGACAACATATGATCTTCTCAAAGAGATTATATTGTGCAAATCTAATATGTTGTCTCTTGCAATTGGGAAGTTGGAGAGGTTCTATATTGTTAAATAAAGTAACAATACAGATCAGACTGAATCTACTATAACCCCAGAGTTGGCAATACAATTCTCATTAAAATGGGTTTCTTAGGGAAAGATGATTCAAAACAGCCACATAAAAGAACGTTGAGGATGGGAGAGGCAGAACATTGCGACGATACAACGTGTGATCTTGGAGCTCCAGGATTGCCATCGAGATCTCTGTCGCTGGACGGTCCTTTTGGACCTAAACCGTCCTGCAGAAATCATGATAGAAAAGGGCACATCCTGCCGATCCCAGGGACATCTCAAAGTCCCTGGTAGATCCAGGAGAAGCACTTTTTTTGTGCCAACAAATAAGCAGCCATTGAAGCTGCTGAAAGTTGGGACAGCTCCAGAAACAAAATATAAGCAGCAGAGAAAGTGTGCTGAATTGGTGAGATCATTTTTTACTATTAGATGAGAGAACACCCCAAAGATTAAAAGTAAAGTTAAAATTGAAGACAGAAGAGACCAAGCGGTGAGATTAACCCTAAGTCAAACTTTGTGTATTATTTTTCTTTACTCCTTTTACTGCTGGAATTTCTACAAACACATATCTTTTAAATTGGAATGATTTTATCTTTCTCTTTTTTAAAAGATTTTCATTCTTTTTCTCTTTTCAACGCCCTATAATATTTTCTTGTTAAAAGAAATGAGAAGTGAAAATAGAGGGAAATAACACTGCCACTTAGAGGCTTGGAGTCTTGGAAATACTGTTTTTCTTCTCTACATTTGAGCATTTGATAATTTTGTGCAAAGTAAGAGATGTTGTTACATTTCAAGGACTTTGAGTTTGTTTATTGAAAATGATAGTGGGAAGAGCATGGATTTCTTATACAGGTGCTTCTCTGGGTACTATCAGAGTGAAAAGCTTGGAGTGGAAAAGTAAATTGCATGAATTGGGAAAGAGAACAGTTAACTTGGTTTGGAAAAGAGCCTCGAATTTTATAGTGGCAGTGTGCACTATTGGAAGGAAAAGATCAATATAGACAATGTCACAACAGGGAAAAGAAAAGGAAGTGACATTGCAGATGATTATACAAAAAATTTAAAAAATACAATCAAGACCAGAGAGCATTGAAAAGAGATGGGAGATTATTGAACAAAGAACAGATAAAATAGATGAAATAATGATGAAATATGAGGATAGATCTCAAAAAACTGAACAAAAAGATGAACAAGATAAGAAAATTGGAGATATTGACAGAAGAATGGGTGGAATATTGGAATGGGAGATCGATAGACTTGAATTTTACCTCAGATTCCAGAAGATAGAAGAAAAGGGAGAAAATTTGGCAGAAGTAATGATAGAAATTCTAGCAGAAGCATTGATGATAACTAAATGGAAGATGATGGAAGGAACAGATGAGGGGCTTCAAGCCTTCACAAGATACACAGTGAAATATAAGTTGCCAAGAGATGTCCATATAAGATTTATTTAAAAAGCAATTAGAATACAAATACCACAAATGGCAAGAAATAAAAGATTGTAGTACTATTGGATGGATACAGGATGATGTAATGAAATGTTATAATAAAAATTAATTTGAATATTTTTAAAGTTAGAATATTTTCTATAAAATGAAGTAATAATAGTTATAGTCAAATAAATGATTAATAATGATAATACTGTATACATATATATTGATAATGTGATATTTTATATAATTTGTAAGTGAGGACTATGGAGAGGATGCATAAAAGTTTGGTAACCAAAGATAAACAATTTTATAAAATATGGAATTTATCTTAACAATGGTTAGACAAAGAATTTTATAAAGATGTACTATTATTGGATGGATTTTGGATGATGTAATGAAATGTCATGATATAAATTTACCTAAAATGTAGAATATCTCACATAAAATATAGTAATGACAATTATAGTCAAATAAATGTATAATAATGATAATAATTGTTTACATATATATCAGGTGGATAATACAAGATTTTATATAAAGTGTAAGTGATGTCTATGGTGAAAATGTACAAAAAGTTTTGTAACCAATCAACACACTATACGGAACTGGAAGATGTTTTTATGTTTTATGTATGTCTGTATTTGTTTGTTTAAAAATAAAAAAAATGTTTACAAAAAAAAGAAGGATGAACGTAGATAATTCGGCAAAGGGTATATGTGTTTTGATTTTTCTTTAAGGATTGAAGTTTGGGGTTACAAATTAAAGTTGAGTATAGGCAAAAGTGAACAGAATATAAAATCCATAATGACGTAAAGTTAATTTCACAATGAATTATGCTAATATAAGATAAATGAGCCTCCCAGAGTCATTAAGAACCAAGCAACATGCAAGTTAATAAATACCATTGTTATTAAAGAATATAATTCTAAGGTATATTCAGTTATGAAAGGGGAAATCCACTCCTATGTATCCTCTCAAATAGTTGATATTTTGAGATTTTAGCAACTTACTTCAAATCCATTTCAGGTCTTCTTATTAAATGCAAATATCTTTAGGAGCATTTATGTGAGAGTTATAGAAGACAGAAAATAAAATAATTGGAAGGGACCTTGGATTTATTCTAGTCCAACCTCCTGCTCAAGCAGGAAGCCCTATTCCATTCCAGACAAGTGACAGTCCAGTCTCTTTCTGAAAATCTGCAGTGATGAAGCACTTACAATTCCAGAAATAAGCTATTCTAGTGATTGTTCTTACTGTCAGGAAATTTCTCCTCAGTCCAGGTTGGATCTCTCCTTAATGAAATCCATTATTTCTTGTTCTCCTCTCAGATGCTTTGGAGCATTTTCCCATTCTAATTTTGTCCATATTATGTTTTGATCATAGTAGTATATTAGAATATGTATATATGTATGTATGTATGTATGTATGTATGTATGTATGTATGTATGTATGTACGTAAAGTGAAAATGTAGTAACTATTTAGTACTTATTCCTTATATAGTAACATATGCCCATATCAGCTTTGCATTGATGAAAACAATCTCATTCAGGAAATACAAACTTCATAACTCTATGCATGAAGAAAATAAATGTTAATGTGTGATAAAAGAGTGCGGAAAATTCATCCTATTAAATTAAGAGGTGCTTACTTTTATGTGAGCATGCATAGGACTGGATTCTAAATCAGACAAATTTTGCAGGTGTTTTTTAAGTTGTTTTATGTTTGCTGGTAGAATTAATTTTAGAAGTAGTTTCATTATACATGTTACTATTTAAATTTGTTGTTAATAAAGTCTTATATACATGAAAGAGAATTAATTAAAACATCATAGGAATTCCACAAACTGCTTTGTATAATTCCTATTCTATTTTTTTATCCATCCTATTCCCATATTTGATTTTAAAGCCGCTTATAAATTGTATTACAAAATGAATATAGAGTCAGCTTTAAATAAATGGTAAAATATACAGTGGTTTAAGATGCTTGTTATCTAAATTCAAGTGAATATTTATAGTTCTTTTTATTCAAGAAGTACATTTCATATTCTATTTCAGAGTTCAGCTTGATATTAGGTCTTCTCTGTTAGTGAATGATGTTGATAGCATCTATTATTTTCCTCTACTTTCCATTTCCTCCGCTTAAAGTGTTTCTGTAAAACTACCATAGCAAGATTTTTTGGCATTTCGATAATAGAGCTCATTCTGTATAGAAGATCAGCTTCTGGAGTCCAATATGAAAGAAATATACTGGACTGAGAATGAACAAAATAGGTTGCTAAGAAATGCTTGCAACAAGGCATAATTTTAATTCTTAGTCTTCAGTATATCAAGTTAGAAAACAGTTCTCTCATCTATAATGCCTTCAATGTTGCTGCAAGACATGGTAGAAAAATAAAATGGCAGCTTCCCATGTCAGTGATACAGCATCAATAAATTGTTTTTTATTATAAGCCAAAGGAATAATTCTTCTTGCTCTCTCTCCTTTTTCTACAGCTTCATTAATGTTATTAATATAATTTATTACATGGCGTTTTCAATGTGCAATAGAAATCAGAAAAACACACAGCAATTATAAGCATCCATCCAATAAAATGAATTCATAGCTTAATGGCTAAACTACTAAACATTAGCAATTAAAACAAACCAAACATAACATTCATGCATATTTATAACACACTGCACTATGACCATGTATGACATATTATTTTAATTTAATTATACTGTAATTCAATTGAAATCGTAATGAAAGCAAACACATTCTATGAACTGCCAAGAGTAATGACTGTAGGTAGGATAATCAGATCCTACACTAAGTCTCTAATCAAATGAAAAGATATTTAAATGTTTTTGAAAGATCTTCAAACTTTTTCAGAAATGAATGAGAGAAAGAACTTATTCTAGGCTCCTGGATCATGGAATCTAGAGGCTATGACCATAGAACCATAAAGCAAAAGATCCTGCTCAGAGGAAGGTAAGGAGCAAACCAGACAAATTAAGATAGACAGAAAGTTGAAGCAAGAATGGCCACAAGCGCCTATAATCTAAAACTCTGTAATAAGGCATGATGGATGGCTGCTGATTTCTTCAACAAGAACTAATTTTGGATTATGGAGTCTAAATAAAATTAGAAATAGAATCTAAAGACACAATATTTAAGAAATATATTCTCTGAATATATCTGCACAAGCAAAAACAAATACTTTGTTTTTGCTTGTGAAAATTATGAGTATGAATACCCTGTAACCAAAGAGTCAGAAAAACAAATAAGCATTTTTTGCCCAGGATATTCATATTGTTTAACAGAATAGTTTTGGCATTATTTCTGAGAGTTCTGAAATTCAGTTTCATTTTACGTCTTCTTCACTTTATCTTCATTTTCACTTTAGTAGAAAAAAATCCATTACTCAGAAATCAAATGGAGGAAAAGACAGGCTTGAAAATGTAATTCTGAATATTTATTCAATTGATTATGGATGACTAAACAAAGTATTTTTTAACAAATGCCAATGGTGATTTAACTTGACTTTGTGAAGATGTGCTATTATATGCCAAGGCTGATTTTAATAATGCATCAAAGGTTGCTTAAATGAATGTTATTATTTCTACAGGAAAATGCTATAAAAAAGTTATACTACTTGAATTCATTATTTTAATCTGGGATTCTTATTTTGGTAATTATACAACTTTAATGGTGCCCAAATAATTTTGGAGAAGCAGGTTATAGTGATCAAAGGGAAATTAAACAAGGCTCCCTGCTGAAGCAATTTACTTTTCACCAAATCCAAGGGAGGAAATGTTTAAGAACTTATTATTTGTATGGCTCAGATTCATATTTCAATCCCTAAACTGTATCATGAACCTTTGCACAAAGTGCTGTTTACATTTTACAGTTTGACTTTGATATTATTTCATTAAATGGAAAATCAGGTAGTAGAGGGACTACTATGGGTAAGCAAGTAATTTTCATTTTTAAAGATTTCATTCCTTTCATATTAACTCAGGGAATTGCTGCTTATATTTTATTTGTAATGGGTTTGTTACTTTATTTGTTCATTTATTTTTCACATTTTTAATTTGCCCATCTCCTCATTTTCTTTCTTAAATGGCTTGCAAATCGGGAATAGAAACAGACTTTATTCATTCCATGATAAGCCCTGAGCAAGATGTCCCACAATCTCACTGCTACACAACCTACTTTGTTGGAGATGCAGCTCTTTGCCCATTTATCCAAATGACCATTAGTGGAAGAGAAGAAATGAGAACAAGCAAGATACTTACTCAACTGCCTTTTCATAATAGGAAGTCTGATTATCTGAGATTCTCCCTTTCTATCTGCTTCTTACAGGATCAAAAGCTTACCTGTCTTCCTCTCAGAACATATAACTTGTTCCTTAATTTTACCTGTACTTAGAACCTTAAGCATCTGCTTCTAGAGGAGGCGCCAACGTCGCGACAATACGGACATGCGGTCTCAATGCTCCGAGACAGCAGCCAATACTTTTCCCGCTGGGTGGTCCAAATGGACCTAAACCGTCCCGCAGAGACGGTAAACAGGAAGAATACGTCTTGCTGATCTCAGGGACATCACAAAGTCTCTGATTGATCCAAAAGAAGTTATTCAAGTCGGCGACAAAAAATCCAGCCATTAGGCTGATAAAGTCGGGGTGGCTCCAAAACAGTAGGATATGGAAAAGAGAAAGTGTTTCCAGCTGGTGAGGGATTTTTACCGTTTTAAAAGAGACTGCCTATAAAAAACTTACAATTAATTTAAATTGGAGAACAGAAGAAATAAGTGGCAGAATTAAGTTTGGAATGGTTTAGGACAGTGGGTTATCTTACTTTTTAAATGCTATTTTCATGGATGGAATTTATGCAAGCTTTTTAAAACAAATGGGTTAAGTTTTCTTCTTTTTTTCTTTTATTATTCTTTGTAACCTATGGACTAAAATTTTCCTCTTTCATTACTGTGGGTGTTCTTCTAACTCATTCAAGAATCGGACTTTTTTTAACCTTGAAATACAAAAAAGATACAAAAAGAAACAAAAAATTGCAACAATACTGCTACTCGGAGGCTGGAGGTATGTGTATTGGAAATGAAACACTCTTACTTTTCTCACTTATTATCCTGCCTTGGCACTCCAAGGTCTCACTGCTTGTTTATAGAGAGTGATAAGAAGAAAAGCATACAGATGTCCCTTTTTTTTAGCTGGAGATAATGGCACAATTTCAACAGCAGAAAGAAGCGTTAAGTCTGCAAAAAATATTCTTAGAAATACAGAAATTATCAAACACATATGAGAGGATAGAGAAGAAGTTGGAAGACTTAGAACATCTAACAGTAAAATATGATGAAGTTGGATATGTTTATCAAGTGGAAAAAGTGGTGGTTAAAATCCTAAAAATCAAAGAGGAAAATGAATATAAAGAAATTAAATTTGCTGATATTTATGGTGATTGGTTTGTCTCTGAAAATGGAAAGAGAAGAATACTGAAAGAGGAATTAAATGGAGGGGAAATCTACCCCAAAAGTCAAGACACAGAAAAAGAAAAAAGAAAAGAATTTATGGATTTAAAGAGAGAAACTTTATTAGCAGTATCATTGATAACACTACTGATAATCAAATATAAGCTAATTAAGGAAACAGAAGAAGGGCATCGAAATTACATGAGAGATTTTATAAGCAAGGCGTTGCTAAGAGGAGTCAATACAAAGTTGATTAAGGAGATGATTAGAGGACTGACACCACAAATGGCAGAAGATATGAGACTGTTTTGCTACTGGAAAGATACAGGTTGATAGATGGAAGTGTATAATTTAAAACTAGTTAAACTTAGTGAAATTTAGTGACAATAGATATAGTTAAATAAATAATTGATAATGATAATAATGTATACAATGTGTAGTGTTATGATAAGTAATAATTGGATATGAATATTGAATGGTACCCAAGAAATGAAGATTAGAAATCTTTTTGGATTATATATAAAGGTTAATAAAAAAAGAACTAAGTTAGATACACTTAAGTCTTGATTATTAGGGGGAAATGTTATGATATAGGATATAGTCAAATAAAGGAGGGATAATGATAACAACGTATATATAGATATGGGTACAACAAAAGGAAACTGGATGTAAATTGTAAATGGTGATTTGGAAAGGAGGATTAGAAAATTTTGTTACTAAATATTATGGATGTTTACCTAGAATAGGACATAAGGATTCAGTGTTATTGGAGGATTTTAGAAATAGTAAATGAAATGCCAGTATGTGGCTATGTATTAAATCTTGGTATATTTTATGATAAAGGATGTTTAAACAATTATAGTCAAATGAAACTGGAGGTATGGTGATGGTAACATATATAAATATCTGAGTTAAGATACTTGAGTTAATATGAATTATGCTTGATGACTGTGGAAGAGATGCACGGAAGCCTTTTGTAACCAACTGATACACTTTCTACAGTATGTAAAGAAGAATGCGTTGTGTTTGTTTTGAAAATTAAAAATAAACAAAAATTATTTTTAAAAAGCATCTGCTTCTAGATATTTTAATAAGCTTGGTTGTTCTTCCAGGTATATGTCTGCCAAAAACTGAACCCTCAAACTAGGTGATTCTAATGAGGATTATCTCAAACTATTTTGTACAAATGTAATCTAATCAAAAGGCTGGAAGTTGGGTAGTTTGTAGCAGAAGAGGAATTACTGCAGGGTCTGGCAGAGGTATCTCTTTAATTATCTGATGGCATGAAATGGGATATGAAGGTGAAAAAGTCTCGTTACTTGTATTAATTTTATTTATATACTAAATTTATTTGGCCTCTTTCCTTTCCTTTAGAATGGCTGTGAATGGTGTTTGCAAGGGCCTTTTCCACATGCATTTCTAGGAGTGATGAGGAAGGATGGAGAAAAACAAAGGAACTTTAAAACCTAAATCCCAATATTCTAAATCTGAGGTGCTCTTTAGTAAGATAATGGGAACCATTACAGTAACTCAAGCAAACATTGCAAATAGATCATTAATAATTATCTAGCCAATGAATAAAATAAAACTGTAATTGAGATAGTCATAAAAACGGTATTATTGTTACATTGGTACCTTTGGAATCTATAGCAGGGAGATATTTAAACTGTTATGGGAAAATACAGTTGTATATTTTAAGCAAAATGGCCATTTGTGGACCTTGTAAATTTTTTAAAAAGTTGTTTTGCTATATCCATACCAGATGTCTGTCCTCGCCTGTGGGCAATACTTTCCTCCACTGCTTCTTCTTCATTGTGGGGAGCCTTCGCAATTTCCTTTGAGTCTTCCAAATGAGCTTTCATCCTCTTTCCTTTGTGCAGAGTTCCTTTCTTGAACATATCATTATTTGATAAGATATTTAATAAAGGAAACTGACTACATAAAAGAAAATATGTGGATTGGGGGAAGAGTGTAAAACTCAGCCTGCCTTTCTCAGCAGTGGCTAGACACATCAACCCCAATGATCTTATAAATCTACTTGCCCTCCCCATGTTACTTCTGTAAAGCAAAATGTGAATCACTATATTGTTTCATAGAAACTGAACTCTTACAATTTAGATAGACAGAAGGCAGAAGAGATTGAAGAGAAATTTCAAAGGTAATTACTGCAGAATAGCTGCTGTATATTTTACAAGAATGCTAACTGCTAATAATGTGCCTTTACATTGCAGAATACTTCATGTTCATTAGGGTTCTTATTACTTCTTATTGTCACAAGACAAAAATAGCCTCACTAAGTATGTCCTATATTTTGTATTACAGTCTAAACTCAATATAAGAGGTTTTTCTATTATAACATTCTTAGGTCTAAAACTAGTAATGCTTGGATTAAAAAAAAGCTACCTGAGATTCAGAGATTCACCCATGTCAGGTATACATTACAGGTAGTCCTTAGGTTATGATGGCAGTTGGGATTGGAATTTCCATCACTAAGTGATGCTGACATAAAATGCAACATGCATTGCTTAGTTCCACATGTAGATTGCTTCAATTTTTTATAGATCTTAACATCAGGAAGTTTTTCCATATATTTAAAGTAAATTTAGGTAGCTGCAACATATATTATTTATGGCCCTGGATTCTGACCATCTTTCCTATGGTATTCTTGTATATACCTATACATTGATCACATGTTTTCTTCCAGTATTCTTTTTTCCAACTATACATCACAAGCTCCTTTAGCATATATTCATATGGCTATGAGCTCTGTATAATCTTTGTCAACTTCTTCCAGAGCTATCAATTTCTTCTGTACATGTACAGAATTGTACATAGTAGTCACACCAGCACAGAGTTGTAAAGAATAAGGACCTCATACATCTTGAGTGACAATATTTCTTCTAACACAGTGCAGAACTGTCTTAGCCTTTTTTATCAATAGGCTCAAACTGCTGGCTGTATTGCTCAATTTATCGTCAGTGGAGACACCTAAACCTTTTTACTGATGCAGTGTTTCCAAACCATGAACATTTTGTTTTCTCCTTATGCTGTATTTGTTTTCTTCCTAACTATAATGCCTTTTTATACTCAAAATATATTGTTTCTGTCAGCCTAGTATGTCAACCTTGTTTTGTCATCCCAATTTTGTGTCAATCACAAATTTGATAAACTGTCAAACTAGTTTTCTAGATTGTTAATAAAAATGCTGAATAATATTAGCCAGAAAACAGATTATTGATCTTTTCCTATATGTAGAATTATCAGTATCAGCCTGAAAAGCAGAGGAGGCATGCATAAGTATGTGCATATAGCTTTCCCTCTATAAGAATAGAAGCAAATTATGGCTATATTTTGAAATCTCTGTTTCACTATTTTTCCTGTCAGTATGCCTAAATGAATAATCGCAAATTGGTAGCTTTCCCACTTAAATAAAGACTAATACATTTCTGTAACTTTCCATTCACTGGATAGCCATTAAATTTCCTGCTCATAATTCAGTTGGATTTAGTCAAGGAAGAAAGGAAAGGAAACTTTGAACTAGTTTATTATCAATGAAACATTTAAATGAGCTGCCTCCAATTTGGCAGCTCAAATCTCACCAAAGTTGATTCAGCCTGTCATCTTTCCGAGTTCAGTTGGGGGCAACATGGTTTAGAAACCACTTAGAGGAGTCTGTAAAGCACTGTAAAGCCATATATAAGTCTAAATGCTATTGCTAAAACTACATCAGATTATTCTATTAATATTAGACATTTCCCTGATTTTTAAAGCCTAAATTGTGTACACTTTACATACTTGTTGCATGTCAAATAAATAAATAAAGTTGACCTATTGGGGAGAAACTATTCTTTTCCTTATAATTATCAAATGTTGTTATATGCTTTCTATTTGAATGCCGTTCTCTGATATTTTGGAATAACATTGATCCATACAAGTGGTGGTTTTCTACTGGTTTTGACCGGTTCGGCCAAACCAGTAGTTGTTTGGCAGCCTGGATCGCTGGAACAGGCAGTGATCCAGGCCTGCCATGCCCCTGAACTAGTTCTCCATGCTCAGAACAATTTTAATCACACTGTGCATGTGTGCACAGCATGCACCAAGCGTGGGCAAGCGCAAAGCGTGCCCACGAGCAAACCGGCAGTAGTGACTGCCGGAACCCATCCCTGATCCATACATTATATTCTTTCAATTCAAACCAATACAACACAAAGGTTGTCACATTTTGGATTGTATTATAGTTGCTTTCCATATACTCATAAAACTGCAACGTGCCCTTTGTTTTTTTCAGGAATTCTTACAGTCAAAAATATTCTTATCCGAGAGAGATAGTCATCCTGAAACAAATCCCAAAGAAAGTTAGAGATAAAAGAAAAAAATATTCGCTCTTAGCGAAGAAATTATACCAGAAAGGGGTTTGGTTTAGATGGCTTCTGCCAGAAGGTATGCTGATATTCTGGGAGGACACTAGAGTTAGAATTAATACAACTATGGAGGCTGAGGCCTTCATGGAAAAAAAACAAAGTACTCCTAGATAAAACTGATGATACTACACGGGACACACAGGACACAGGAGGTGCTGGAGCCTTGCTGGTGGGGGGAGAAGAGGCAACACTGAGAAAACTTAGATCACAAAAGTGAATTAGAAAAATAATGCAATTGCTAATGCAGAGAATTTTTTCTGTTTGATATAAAATAGATTGAAATTACTTGAAGATAAAAGGTTAAACTATGCTGTCAAAATATTGCTAAGTAGTAACTACTCAATGTATTAATAAGTGAAAGTTATGAGAATTGGGGGGAGTGCCATTTCCTGCATAATGTAGCTGTCAAAATTTGTAACCTTATCCACTATCCCCTTTCCTGAAATTTTTTGTAAAATCAATAAAAATCTTTGTTTGAAAAAAAAAATTCTTATCCAGCAGTAAAGAAAACACAACCAATTTTTTTGTGTTACAATTAACTGCATTTTTACTTTTTAAAAAAATTAAGGAAAAACATCCAAACTTTGTGAAAGAAAATGAAAGAAGAAATTGTTTCAGGGATCCTAGAAAATCCATTTAGTATCCTTCAGAGTAAAGCATAACTATAGCAGCTCTGGCTCTTTCTTATGAGCAAAGATTACATACATAAAGATAGAGCAGGGAGAAAAAGCTTAATCCAATCATGAAAACACTTTCCTTAAAGAATGGCAGAAATATAAATTTAATGGGGCGGGAAGATTGTTCACCCAAGTAAAAGGTGTCTCCCACATGCAATAAAGGTAGATTTAAGATTCTTTAGTATGCTACTGAACTCCTTGCTGCCTTTACTCAGTAACGAGGTTCCTGAGGCATTACCATACATAATGTATCAATGATCTGTGCTCATCCTTCCATTTACTAGAAGGTATTTGAAAAGTTCATCAAAAGCTGTCTCGTGGCAACTTAGTGGGCAGACTTTTGAAAATGGGAATTGTTGAGTTGCTCTTTTGAACTTTGAATGGCCTTTTAATTCTTGGTGGGTTTGGTCTGAGAAATTCTCACTGACTGGCTTTTCTTTTACTTTACAGATGCAGTATATAGTATAACGGCATAATAGATAACATGTCTTAATTTTTATTCTGATTTTAAAATTTTAAAAAGTCTGGGTCATTGGCTTAATATGCTTCTTGTCTGCTTGCCAGTCATAACCTATAAAGAACCAGGTCTATTTAATCGGGCTGAAGTTTATGCCTTGTGTTCAAAATAGCAATAGCAATGACTTATATACCACTTCACAGTGCTTTACAGCCCTCTCTAAGCAGTTTACAGAGTCAACACATTGCCCCCAACAATCTGGGTCCTCATTTTCCTTGGAAGGATGGAAGGCTGAGTCAACTGAGGCCTTGAGACCTGAACTGTCAAACTGCTGGTAGCTGGTGACCAACAGAAATAGCCTGCAATACTGCATTCTAACCACTGCGCCACCACAGCTCAAAATGCATCTGTTAGGCTTTTATGACCTCAGTCTGTAAATCTAGTATCTATATGATACAGTTATTCTGCATCTTCAAAATAATTGTACCTCTAACATTGAATTAGAGAAAGACAGAGAAGATAAGATTAAAAATAAACTGGTAAAAACTGGTAAGATAATGGGATAAGGGTTGATCATTCTGACTAGTAGTCTCTGATTTATAAATATGCTATAGTTTATACTAGAATACAAAACTAATGAAATAGCAGCTTTATAATGCTAAGGTAACATAAGTGAGTAATCAAGGATGCACAAACTCACACATGTATGACAATTACCAACAGTTAGCAGTTTAGTATATTTTGAGCCTAATCTGCTTTTCTAAAATATAAATTTGTTCATTTTTTAAAATCAATTTAGCTTCAATAAATCATTTTTCATAAGTACAACATTTTTTGTTGGATTGAGTTCTTCTTCTGTATGGCTATGTTATCTTAATCTTACAAAAGATTTTCCTTCTTTTGCTTCTTTATGCCCATTACACCTTTTTATTCCTTTACCCAATTGACTAACAGTGTCTTTTTCTTTTCCCCATTCAATGTCCTTTTGATATTTTTCTTTTTTTTTCAAATCCAAAACCGCTATGTATCCAATCACACACAGAGTGCTAGAGACAGAGACACATCTACAGATACACAGACAGAATTCAGATGAATGAAATAAAACTTGTTATTTCATTTCTGATGCAATATTCTTTTTCTCAATTTTTACCAATAGTCATTTCCATTTGTTTGCCTTAATTCTGCTTCCATTATTTTTCATTTAAAGCAATTATAGATAACAAACAGTATTTTGTGGGAGCCAATCAGAACTCCTGCAAAAGCTGTCTCCAAATTATTTTGTTTAAAATAAACAGGAGAAAATGAAAAGTTTAAGAAGAAAGCTTTTACCCATAATGAAGAGTACACACACGGAAAATGTTAAGAGCTATTGTTCAGATTTGGTGCTATCAGAATCACATGTCTGTTCTGAATACTCTGAAGTCCCATTTATTCATTTGGATATACTATCTAGTCAACATGTTTAGTATTGAAACCCTATCTCAATGGCAGCACCTGTCCTATGGGACACCATTCCTTCTAAAAATCAAGTGGCCCCAACCAGCAAAATAAATTGGCTTTCTGTCAATGTGCAAGCAGCTTCCAATTAGCCTCATGGTCCTAAGGAATGTTTTTCACATGCTGTTTCAGTTTATTGAAAGACCTCTTTTGAATACTTTTCACACCCTAATATTTTGTGTATTTGCAAATAACCAGAATGGAATTGGATACATCTAGTATAGAGGAATAGCATGGCTGCTCCTTCCATGTCTTATTCCAAATGACTAGTCTGTTTGAAGTATATTCCAATTCTGATAACTCAAGGTAATCTCTCCTCTTTTCCTATTCATTCAAAATGTATTTCAAGATTAATCTAAGACCTGTTTATGCCTGAGGTAGAACAGCAAATGATATTGCTTCTAGTCAACATATATAATAGTCAGGATTGATAGAGTTATTTTGGCACTTTAAACTTAAACGATTTCACGCATCTGAAATAACTGCCTCATTCTCCCTAACCCCAGGTTGGCTTTCTTTTTAACACTCTCACACCTGCAGATTGTAAACATCTCATTTCTTCAAGTGATGATTTAGAATCCAGTTCTAAAGAAACACAAACTTCATTAATTTCCACACTATGTATTCACATTTATCATGACAGTCACACTATTTTTATATTGGCAGAGGGGGTTAGAGTTCAGTGCTGGAATTATGATACTAGTGAAGTGCAAGCTATTATTGCAATTTGCATTTAATGTACACATTTATTGTGAAAGTAAACAAACCTATTAAAGTCACAAGTTTTTTCCTCTTCTCAAAGCCTTGATGTTGAGTATTCAATTTCTGTTTAAGATATTTTGGAATTTGTTTAAATTCCAACATATTGTTTAATTTAATATATATAGTTAAATAATAATTCAATTCCAGAGAACCCAAGCTCTTAAGATAAACATAGTTATTGCTATGCTGAAAGATATGATAGAGTACATAGAAAAATCTAGACTATGCTGCCATTTCAAAGAAGATAAGATGTCTCCATATATGTTGTGGCCCACCAGTGCCAGCAGTGCTGATGGCAGACTTAGACAGTGAGGAGATTGGGGATGAACATGGGCCAGTCCTGGAGTCTGGGGAAGACTCTGATGAGTGCTCTGCATCAGAGGAAGAGATGGGGCCAGGGCCGTCTGATAGTTATCAGCTGCCTTCGGAGTCAGAGATTAGTGGGGCAGAAGAACATCTGGAGCCTGTTCTCAATGTGCACATGTGCAGAGCTGCCAAAAGAAGGGAACAGTTAAGGAACAAGGGCTAACTTGGGAGTAAAGGCACATGTGGAAGGTGAATGGCCCCTACCATAGGAAATAAAGAGGAGAAAAGTGGAGGGAAGTTTGCAGGAGACAATTAGTTCATTTAATTAGCGTAAAGATTTGTTTGTGACTCTCAGAGACTCCTTGCCAAGTATTTTCTTGTACAGCATTGCATTCGGAAGATATCCGCATGGCAGCTATCTAAGCCTGATAAGGTCTGTGGTTGTAAATTCACTCTTGAAAGACTGTTTGTCAGGACTTTGCTGAATGTGAATGAGAGGAATTCACATTAGCTTAATGTGAATTAAGGGGTTTAAGGGGTTTTGTCGGGACAAGGACTCGACTTCGTGATTTTGTGAAGCCTAGGTAAGAACAATATATTTCTTTCAATTTATATTTGATTTATATGGAAATATGTGTTAATGATACAAATTTTTTGGATGTGATAAGGGATCCAGCTTGTTCATAATATGAAATAAGAGACACTACAGTAATAGAAAGTTTATTAACGTTTATAAAAAGGTTTGCTACCAACCATATTGTGAAGTATGGAGATGATACAACAGAGGAGGGTTTTATTCAGGATGCTGATGAGAATGTTTACTGGTAGAGGATTTGGTGAACAATTGCATTTAATATAAGTACATTATACAGAATGAGATTAAGAAACAGTATGGCAGCAGGCACTGATTTTCCCAATATTTCTTAATGCTTTATAAGAAATTACACAGAACGGACTACCTCATAAGTACATGTAGCACTTATATAAATTGTACATCTGCACATGCTTCCTGTTAAAACATCTGTTCTCCCGGTTGGAAGTCACATGGAATTTAGTTAAATAGCTTTGCTTCTCAGCAGAAGGCCATAAATGGAAGCATAGATAAGCTCCCCAGCTATATCAGCATCAGCTATAAACTGTGATCCAACAGCAATAAGTCATATTCTACAAAATAAAATATGTATGTAGATTTAACATTAAAAGAGCCACTTAACTGGAATTGTCATGGATTATTAATACCATACTATCTGACTTTTAAAATCAAATACAGTTCAATTTTTGTTAAATTTCCAGGGACAGGGATTTATGTAATTATGAAATAGAAATAGGGTGTATTTCAGCCAACATTAAGTACTTTAAAATAATTATTTATTTTAATGGAAAACAACCACAATCCAAATTTCTTCTTTGCCATTAACAAGATATATGCATGCTTATTTTGTCCAGCTGGAGTCTTTTTAGGTTTATGAGCTCCTGCTGTTTACATTTGTTATGCTGACTAGAGAAGCCAGAGTCTTAATTCATTATTTAATGTAAGGAACTAATCCTTTGCTTATATAAAACTAGAATTATATAAGATCTTCCACTCATTTTTTTTTCTATTAAACCCAGAAAATACTACATCTGACAAGCTTTAGTGGTACTTAACCCATGGGTCAATAGAAAGGCTCATGCTAAGCCAAGAAGGCTGACAGAAGCAATATTGGTGATACTGTTGGACATTAACAGGACAAAACTTGTCTCACTCAGGAGAAAATTAAAGATAGGCACTATTTCTCTAAGAGGTATCAGCAACGTTCTGATGACTCTTCAATTTCTATTGCCATATCAACTCTGTTATCCACTGAGCCTACATTAGATCATTTTAAAGTGGCAATCTCTGCCTTCCATTCCCATGTTCTTTTGTTACATTTAATAGGATTAGAGAGGAAAGAAGACTATGAAGGTTTCTTGGAAGTTTCTGTATGGCTGCTTTCTTCCTGGTTGATTGATTTATCCACAGCACTTATACAGCAGCTTGCTTGAAATTTTCTTCTCTTCAGAATGCTACTCCTATAGCATTATAGAATTCACTTTTTTAAAAGGAATTGCCAGCTTGACAGTCCCATCCCAATCAATGTGAGGTGAATATCTGCTCTGTATTGGGGAGAGTGAATATTTCTCTCTTATTTTTCTAAATAATTTTTGACTTTTTTTTCATCCTCTCACAAAGCGGGGAGGAAGAACTCTCTTCCCCGCACTTCTATCCTATACATGTAGCCAGAAGATGGCAGTATTAAAGTTAATTCAATGTATGCATGTAAGCCCTTTTTTATATTTTAATATAAAAATTAATTATATGAAAGGCAGCATAGGGGATGAGGAACATACAGTATATCTCTGGTACAATGGGGAGTTGCTAGATGCCAGATTCTTCGTGGAATATAAGAGGTCACAACACGTATTACTAAAATGACACTCAAAACAGGAAGTATACCCAAAATCAGTCCTGGACCATCAACTTTAGTTGAAGCATTTTCTTGGACTAAATCTTGTTATCTTAACAACAAATACTGAATATGCTCGTTGATAATTAATTCCTCAAGAAAAATGCTGATTATAGAAGTATTTCTAAAGTATGAATTTGATATGTTTAAGAAATTATTCTGCCCTGAATTCTATCTTGAGAAGAGCAGAGGACATCCAACTCATCTTACTGGCTTACTGGCCCATGCAAAGTTCTATCAGCAAAATAGCTTTTCATATCGCCATGTGAAACTGCCAAGAACTCCCAGGCCCATTTGGGCCTAGAGAGTAACAACTGTATAATCATTCTTCCTCTCCCAAAAAGACACAGGATGATACTATGTTGATGCAGTGAAGGAAATAGTGTGCTAATACAATGGTGGCAATGAAAAGCAGCTTCTTCCTTCAACTTCAGTTCAAATAACCCTAAATGTTTCATTCCTATACTAAGTTTCTCAGCCTTAGGAACCTTAAGATATATGGACATCAACTCCTAAAATTACCTAACATGAGTTTGGGTTAGGGTTGAATTGAAATCCATGTTTCTTGTCAAGGTTGAGAAATCCTGTCCTAAATGTTTTAAGTTTCTCAAAATATCCACATCCCACAGGATACTTAGAAGTGGTAATGTCAACTGAGCAGCTCATATGAACAAAATTTATTGAAATGATTGAAAACATCACAAACATTTGCATGAATAACAAATGAGTGATAGTATTTAGGGCTGGAAAATCAGTGTAATTTGTTCCCGTTCGTTTATTTTTAAAAGCATAAAAAGGACTCATTTGCCCTGAATAGAATTTAGAATACAATGGGATTAATGCCCAATTTTCTTGATTTTTTTCAGGTCTAATACATTCCATAATAGCTGATCAATTTGTTTTTCTAAGTATTTAGTTAAACTTCCATGAATAATTCAGATCTGGAAATAATTATCTTTAGTCAATTACACTTTCAATCAATTGTATTTCAGCCCACCAGCCTCTAAATTCCCCATTCACTAGTTTGAAATGGAAAGCATATTCTGTCCTCAGCTGTAATAATTAAACTGAAAGTCCATTGAGTAAGTGTGTGAAAAGGCCAAGAATTCCACTCCTTTGTATTGAACTCAAGGCTTTTTAAAAAATTTAATATGATTAAAACCAATGCATATTTCAAACATACAGTTTTGTCCTTCTAATAGAATATTTTGCTTCACATATCATTTCAGGTAATTATTACTCTAGCAGCATATCCCAAAGTAATAGGAGATTACACCAGTCATTTCTGTCTTCTGCAAAAGACTTTTGGGTATGATAAGATACATTCTTAGCAGATTGCATTGGGAAGGCAAGGCAGGAATTCTTGGACAGTTCTCCAATTTTATGTTCAAATATTAAAGTGTTCTGATAGGTCAGAACCTCTCGGGGGTAACATGAAATATATACATAGCTATGGCTATGAGATCATATGCAGATCAGTGAGACAAAATATATTGTGTACAAAAGTTGTGGGAAGACTGCTGATTAAAAGGTCATGGTACAGCTGACGGATATGGTCAGCCTATCTTGCTTTGCAAAGGATGTTTTTCTAAAAAGTATTTTTCGTATGGCAATTTTCTGAGCTTTTTATTCAGAATCAAACATTTGTAACTACAGAGAATCAGCCTTTCTTCTGGGAAGCCGTTGGTTATGCAAACAATAATGAAGCCCATTGGCTGTAGGTGAAATGATATTTGAATCAGGCAATCAATGCCTGTCTTCATTTAAATGATAAATGAGATGTTGACCACTGCCATCTAGGAGAACTGTCTGAGGCAGTACAGCCAAGCACAGTGCACGCTTGTGGATGGAGGCCAAACCAGCTTGCACAGGAATGGTGTAATCAATAGCATTACAGTATCTTTAGCAGTGCCTCAGCATATGGGATTCTGTTATTGATTCTTGCTACTTAGCAGTGATAGCTTTTTAATATTGGGTATTCACATATGTATTTCCAAAAAATATGCTTATAAAATCATGTAAAATAAGGTGCATATTTAGAGAATATTTGCAATTGTGATTGTGAAAAACAGCAGTTTTAAATGATTACTACATTTTAACAAAAATGCATTCTACCATGCTGAAAAAGACACACACACACACACACACACACACACACACATTATAATTTGTCTCAAACTAATCTGAGAAAGTCAGAAAGGTATCAGTACATAAGCATTGCATCAGCGAATGTATAAAAGGGATGGGGCTTGGATCACATTAAATAGTGGCATTCAATATTTTGCCTGTTTTATTCTGTTTCCCCTTTCCACCTGCCAGTTTGCCTTCTTCTCCCCATAAATACCAAATATTAAAAATGCTATCATCTTCTAGGTGTTTCTTTTAATTCCAGTGATTTTTCATCTTTAAACTGAACTTTAAACATCCTTTGGATTGGATGTTCCTTTGTATGGAGAAATATGACCACCTAATCCTTTCTTAATACAACAACAGCTGCTATTGAAGAGTTTTCCATTTGTTTATCCTACTTTCCAAAGTATTTCAAGTTTTAAATATATTAGCATGGCCAATATTAAATCAAAGCTAGCCAATGTTGTATTTAAAAAAATATGAAAAACATAAACTCTTGGATAATTTCTATATTCTTGCATGGTATCTCAAGATGGAGATCACAAAAGTCACATAAAGTTTTATAGTTTTCTAATCCATAGTACCGCATGCCTGCTAGTTGAAAAGTTATAAGGCCTGCCTTAGATTAAGAAGTATATGAAACAAAAGTTTTTCCTGAAAAAGTCTTTATCTATTAGATGGTAATCTTTTATTAGAAAGATCATTGTGTTATTCCTTGCAATATAGTTTAAAATTTCCAAGGATTTATAAAAGAAGGAACTCATTGTAGTACATTTATTATACTGTGCCTTCCTAATCATATTATTTAAAATATACAGAATTCTGATTCAGTGTCAATACATCATTTAAGATATGTACAAATCCATAATTTTATAGCCAATGAGAATTTTACAATTTAAAAAAAATCTTACAAAACTTAATTTTCTTGATACAGAAATAACTAGGATAGTTAATCAAAAGCTATATGAGCTCTTAGGTGCAAATGCCATTCATCCCAATGAAAGGGATAGACAGCAATATAAAACAGTTAGTTTGGCTGTGTTTTTCAATGGTATAAATACTAATAATTTATTTCTTTTGTAAATCAGCCAAATGTATAGTAAATGATTCTCAGATACTTTTACTGTCTGCAACTGGCACTGATATTGGCCACTTAAAATCTGAACTTTTTTTTTAAAGGCTTGACATTTCTGTAATGTGGATCCTACAGAAAACTACAGCAAAACAAAAAAGTAATGAAGGAAAATATTTGTGACACAAATGGCCCATATTATTCATAAAATTTAAAATTAGAGATTTTATTAGTAGCACATTCATCAAAGCTAATGACAAAAAATATCTTCAAAACCCAAATTCATCTTAAAATAGCCAGAATAGATAAAAGTGTTTGATTTAGTTTTTACTAATTTTGTACCAGTTGAAGAGAATATTTGTAGCTAACAGTTAAACTGTGAAATCCTTTAGTTCCTTGACCTTGGTTGTTTTCTTGCAGACATTTCATTACCAAACTAGGTAATATTATCAGTGCTATCACCAAGCTCAGAGAGCACCAAGGACACAACACTTTAATTTTGTCATTACCTTCTCCCCTTGGATTAAACTTCTGTTTATTTCTCAAGTATGCTATCCATGAAGCAGGAATAGTCACGCTATGGTTCAGGTAGTTCATCATATTTATAAAAGAATAATCAAGAACAATCCTCAAAAATGAGCCTTATACATCTTTTTTTCCTGATATTTGAAATAAGTTTCTAATGCACAGGTTTTATGTGTGGCATTGTTATGGAATTATAATCTTGTTTAATCATTTAAATTACATTTATTGAATATATTATTTGCAACATTCTAGGAGTTCACTTCGTGGACTAAAACATCTTTGTCACAATCTATATCTGTTACATGTGATACTCAGATTTTCTTTTTTTTTTTTCATCCAGTCCTGGCTTAATACGTCCCTGGAAGATTGAGTTAGTTACGTACTATCAACAGCAGGTGTTCCCACAGATAAAAATCCCCAAGTATTTACTTAAAGCCTCTTAATTCCTTTGTTCAACAACAAGGTCTACCAAAAGCTAATCTCCTTTTTGCTCCTTTCTTCACTAGTATACTGGAAATTTGGAGATAGAGAAAACATCTTTCTTTTCAAATACAATACAGTTCTTCTATTTTAAGGAAGTTAGTGAAAAGTGAATAGAGAAATGTATTTTATTGCTGAGCTAAATGCCCATCCTATTTTTATCTTTGATCAGAAATCCTGATGGTTTTTTGACAAAATTTTGCTTGAAGTGAATCGGTTTAATTTGTAGATTAAATTTCTTCTGTACCAATTGTTAGTTCTATCACATCAGCACAGAAGTATGGAAGTGAGAGAGAAAGCATTAGTGATTGCATTTTTCTACTTACTTGTTTTCATTTTTCCATTAGTTCATTATTTTAATTTCCAAGGCCTTTTCCTAAATCTTGCCTTTCCCATTCCAGTTATTTCTCTTTCCATTATTTCCTCTGAAGATTTATTATTGCTAGATGTATCGGATTAGGTAAGAGAAAATAAATTCAATATTTGTCATTCCATTCAAAAATCAAGTTTGAAACCACCTAGCACAAAAATATTTCAACTTTTCCAGTAGAGTGGAGGGAGGGGTCACTGAAGGGTTATTACAGCCTGATTGGTCCATTTGACTGAGAGAAAACTTCTTAGCCTTCGGCTTCTCCCGTTGGCTCCCAGTTTCCTCTCAGTCAACAAGGTCCAAAGACTTAAATTTGGTTCCCAGAGTGATTGTGAGTACTAAATTCGAAAATTAATTGGATCAATTGGATACTTTAAATCAAAGCAAATTACTAGCATAAAATAGAGCTGTGCCCAATAGGACAAACTATCGCAGTCCTAAATAGGCAGGGAAAGCAGCGTGGAGCGAAGCTCTTTCCATCCTGCTCCCTGCGGGCCTTTTTTCCCCCCCCCGACTGATTCCTGGTGACTCGGGCGTGCCGGGGGGCTTACAGCTCACATATCCTCCCCCGAGACGATTTGCCTGCCTTGAAGCCGCAGCGCCGGCGGCTTTTTGCCACGCGTGAAGACCGGCAGCCATTAAACGCGACCGCGCCGCCTCTACCGGGTCGGCGGTGCCCTCGGCGGCGGCGCGCTAACGAGACCGGAGCGCCAGCGGCTCTTGCCGGGCGTGAAGACCGGCGGAGATCGTCCACGGGCCGCGATCACTTGTTTTTAAACGGCAAGCCTTGCAAAGTGCTGGGGAGGCAAGCAGCAGGCTCGTGCGCCATTTTAACGGCCGCTTGAGAAGAAGAACAGCAATCCTCAGCGGCGGCCATTTTGGACACGTGTCGGGCCTAGCTTTCCAGCCCTACCGAGCCTCCAACATTCTAGGCCCAAGTTGAGAGTTTCTACCAGCAAGAGGCTTCTGGCTGCGACTACTCTTCTTCCATATTTCATCAGAGCACGTGAGTGGGGCGATGGCAGCGAGATCCGAGGCAGCTCAAACTGCAACTCCCCAGGCCCAGGAAGATAAGTCAGGCCCCACTGCCCCAGCCAGGCCTCGTGTCTCTAGGCCTCCTGCGGAGGATCGCCCCTCCAGAGCCCTACAAAGGGATGAGCTTAGGCGTTCCAGGGCTATTGAGAAAGCCATTGAGAGGGCAGAAAAGAAGAAGGTCAGGGATCCCAGGCCTAGATCTAGATCCCCCAGACCTGAGGCTCCTAGTCATTCCCCTTCTGTCAACAGGGGGTTCAGCCCTTCTTCTCCCTCTTCCTCTTCATCCAGATCTGTTAGGAGTGAAGGACGGGGGGGCTTCACTCCCACCCCCAACTTCCCCTGGGACAGGGGGCTTGGATAGAAATGATCCTTTAGAGGGCCCCTCTGCAGGCCCCTCCCGGGGTAGGAGGTCCCAGAGGGATTCGATCCCCCATGACTATGATTCAGATTATGACTGCAGCCATTTCTGCAGCCATTTCCAGGGGAATAGCTCAAAGAGACAAACCTTCCCGGCATAATAGGATTACTCCATTCAGCAGGGCCAGGTCTAGAAATTCTTCACCTTCCCTCATGAGCGAGGTCTCCTCTAGGGGGGAGGCCAGTCGTCAAGACGACTGGGGTTTCTCTGAGGAAGAGGATGCGGCCACTGATCAGCCCACCTCTTCCAACTTATTCATCCAGGCCATGTTTAAGCCCTTACTGAAGAAGGCTAGGAGAACCACCAAGGTGGGCACAGGGGACCCCACAGTTCCCCCGCCCAGGGATCCGGATATGGTAATGTTCTCAAACACGGCTACAAATAAAGAGGAGATCCCTGCTCCTCCACTGTTCTTGGAGGTAGCCACCAGTCAGTGGGCTAGACCTTCAAATTTTTCCCCACCTGGCAGCAATGACAGGCGGGCTTATAACATGGAAAAGGCCTTCCTACAGGCCATTCAACTTCCGGCCATAGATCAACCGATAGCTGCCCTGGTCTCGTCTTCCCCTGTGGTCTCGGGGGATGCCGCGGATAAGCTTAAGCCGGAGGATAAAAGGGCGGAGCTGACCTTGAGGAAAAATTACAAGGCTTCCGCATGGGCTATGCGGGCGGCGGCCGCCGCCTCGTATTTTAATCGCACCACCGTTATGTGGCTCCGCCAACTCCAGGATCGTATCCCGATCCAGGATGATCGCATCCATCAGGATTTAACTAAAATTATGGCGGCCTGCCAGTATTCGGCCGACGCAACCCTGGATGCGATGCGGTTTGGCTCCAGCGCCTTAGCTACCTCTGTGGCGGCGCGCCGGCTCCTTTGGCTTAGAAATTGGCAGATCGATAATAAAGCCAAATGGGATTTAATAGCTGCCCCCTTTGCGGGTCCCAATCTGTTCGGGTCTGCTCTAGACCCGATCTTGGTGGAGAATAAAGACAAGAAAAAGGTGATGCCCACCTCCACCAAGAAGGCCGAAACACGTAGTCACCCGTATCGCAGGCCTTCCTTCAGGACTTATGACAGGGACCAGGAGCCCCGTTTCCAGCAGTACAGGCAGGACAGACAGTACAACAGGCAGGGTTTTCAGGACCGCCACAGGTACCAGTCCCAATCCAAACGGCCCTTTCGTGGGGGGGGGCGGCCTCCCCTTCCGCAGAGGGAAATGACTCAAACCCGAGTCATACCATAGGCGGCCGTCTGACTCTGTATGCGGACAAGTGGGACCAGATCACATCAGACGGGTGGGTCCGAGCGACCATTCGCCACGGCCTAAGACTGGAATTCCTCTCCTACCCTCCGAGACGCTTCAGAACATTCCCCCCATCCCGGGATCCGGAACGTCGTCATCTCATGGACCTCGCCGTCTCGCACCTTCTGGAAATCAGAGCGGTGGAGGTCGTTCCGGAACCGGAGAGGGGGCGGGGCTACTATTCAAACCTCTTTGTAGTCCCGAAGACCTCGGGGGGTTGGAGAGCAATCCTAGACCTGAAGCGCCTAAATCAATATCTAGTTTACAGGCGCTTCAAGATGGCCTCCTTAAAGTCAATTCTGCAGGGCATCCGGAAGGGGGATTTCATGGCCTTGGTAGATCTGACGGAGGCCTATCTTCATATCCCCATTCTCCGGGCTCACCGTCAATTCCTGAGATTCTCCCACAAAGGCCAGCATTATCAGTACCGGGCCCTTCCATTCGGCCTGGCCTCGGCCCCTCGGACGTTCACCAAGGTCCTGGCGGCCCTGGCTGCATACCTCAGATCCATCCCGGTCAGGCTCCAGTGTTACCTGGACGACGTCCTAGTGCAGGCAGGGTCCCTCTCCAGGGCCAAAGCAGACCTCCAGCTGACCATCCAATGGCTCCAGACACTAGGTTTCTCTGTAAACTTTCCCAAGAGTCATCTATCCCCATCCAGACAGATTCTGCATCTAGGGACAGTAATAGATTCCGAGGCAGGGAGGGTTCGCCTGTCCCCAGATCGCCTGACCAGTCTGACGCAATTGATCACGTCCATCCGGTCAAAAAGGTCCGTTTCCACCCTGACCTTATCCCGACTCCTGGGGAAGATGGTATCCTGTATAGGGATAGTCCCCTGGGCCCGTCTACATCTGCGTCCCCTCCAGTGGGCCTTGATACCAGCCCAAAGGAGAATGTTGAGCAACTCTCTACGACCGCTTCGCTTAACGCCAGAAGTGAGATGCTCGTTCAGGTGGTGGATGTCCCCAGCATTGCGACGGGGGGCCTCTATTTGGGAGCCGGAGAGAGTACAAGTCATGACGGACGCGAGCCTTTACGGCTGGGGGGCCGTAATGGGGTCCGACATGGCCCAGGGTCGTTGGACTGCCTCGGACCTCAGACACAATATAAATTGGCTCGAACTCAAGGCTGCGAGACTGGCACTCAGGACTTTCCACCACCAGCTGCAGGGGCGACACGTCCTCCTGCTTACGGACAATTTAGCGACGAAAGCTCATGTCAACCGGCAAGGGGGAACTCACTCCCGAGCCCTGTGGCGGGAGGCGCAGACATTAGGCCTATGGGCGGAGAGACATTTGGCCTCCATTACGGCGGAACACATTTCGGGGGAGTCCAACCACCAGGCAGACTGGTTGAGCCGGGCGACTCTGGACAACGGCGAGTGGCAGCTGGACCCAGAGTTGTTTCGGAAGATTTGCCTCAAATTCGGCAACCCCCTTGTAGACCTGTTTGCCTCCCCCGGCAACGCACAGCTGCCGAGGTTTTTCACCAGATTCAAGACTCCAGCAGCAGAAGGAGCGGATGCTCTCAGAACTCTGTGGCCTCCGGGTCTCCTCTACGCCTTCCCCCCCCTTCCCCTCATTCCCAGAACCATTCGGAAGGTAGTCACAGAGAGGGCTTACGTCATCCTACTAGCCCTGTATTGGCCGAGAAGACCGTGGTTCGCGGACCTGGTCCAGCTCTCGGTCACAGATCCCTGGAGGATTCCACCAGAGGAGGTAGTCCTGTGTCAGGGGGTCTTAGTTCACCCAGAGCCGCAGTGGTTGCATCTGACCGCGTGGCTCTTGAAAGGGGATTACTGAGGGGGAGGAAGTTGTCATCAGGGGTCATAGCTACCTTGGAGGCAGCTAGGAGACCGTCCACAATTAGAATCTATAACGCCACCTGGTCGGCATTCGCGAAGTGGTGTAGCCCCAGGGGGGTGGATCCAGCTAGGGCCATGGTTCCGGACGTTTTAGAGTTTCTCCAAAAAGGATTACAGGACGGGTTGTCCCATAATACACTTAGGCGACAGGTAGCGGCCCTTTCTACTATATTGGGAGGAGAGGGCTCAGCTACCCTCTCCCGTTCCCCTCTGGTGAAGAGGTTTCTTAAAGGGGCGGCCAACATCCGCCCACCTCCCGTTCATAGGTTCCCTACCTGGGATCTTACCCTCGTCCTGAAGGCACTGATGGGTTCTCCCTTTGAGCCGCTCAGATCGGTTCACATGCGTCTCCTCTCGTTGAAGGTTGTATTTTTAGTGGCCATTACATCGGCCAGGCGTATTTCTGAATTGGGGGCCCTTTCGGTACGAAGTGACCTTTGTACGATTCACCAGGACAGGGTAGTTTTGCGCCTGGATCCTTCGTTCATCCCGAAGGTTAACACCCTGTTTCATAGGGCCCAGGAAATTGTCCTCCCGAATTTCTGTCCCAATCCAACAAGGGAGAGAGAACAGGCGTGGCATCGGTTGGATGTACGCAGGGCCCTCCGTATTTATTTAAAACGGACGGAGGGCATTCGTAGGTCCGAGGCATTGTTTGTCTCTTTTCACCCGAGCTCCTTAGGTAAAAAGGTCTCGTCTTCGACTATTGGGAGGTGGATCAGGTTGGCCATTGTTGAGGCCTACGAGGCCTCGGGTAAGTCCCCCCCTTCGGGGATCACGGCTCATTCCACTCGTAGTGCAGCCTCCTCAGCGGCCTGGGCCACAAGGGCACCTTTTGAGGACATCTGTCGCGCGGCCACCTGGGCTTCCCCTACTCCTTTCATAAAACACTACCGCCTGGACTCTTATGCCTCGGCTGAGGCGTCTTTTGGGCGGAGGGTTCTCCAGCGGGTGGTGGCCGATCCTCCACCTGGGACCCAGTCTCCCCTCCCTGGGACGTAGCGTGGGTATGTCCCTTCAGTGACCCCTCCCTCCACTCTACTGGAAAAAGAACGTTGGTCTTACCTGAACGTTTTTTTCGGGAGAGTGGAGGGAGGGGTCACTTTCCCGCCCTAGACAGATAGACAGGGTCCGGGAGGGGTAGGATCAGGTGGCCCTGGGCGGCTTTCCCTTGTCTTCTTACATCATGCAGACGCTGACCTTGACATCACGGAAACTGGGAGCCAACGGGAGAAGCCGAAGGCTAAGAAGTTTTCTCTCAGTCAAATGGACCAATCAGGCTGTAATAACCCTTCAGTGACCCCTCCCTCCACTCTCCCGAAAAAAACGTTCAGGTAAGACCAACGTTCTTTTTAAATTTGGCACATTCATTATCAAAGGGCACCTTTATATAAAAATTACTGAGTAAAAAATGGGGATTGGGACAGACTAATGAAGAATTTTTATCCACCCCAAACTGCACAAATCCTTTTGCATGAAGTCTTCTACATCCATGTGTCTAAAATGTAACACAAAAAAGGAAAGTAATGTTTGAAATTTTAGCTGGTTCTGCCCCAGGTAGGTCTTCTGATTCTGAAAAATCAAAACTAACATTCAACAAAAGCCATGTATTGAAATTTTCCATTTCATTTTCTGCAGACAGGCTCTTTCATTTGACATACTGTCCTATTATTTTTGATAAATTAGATATTACCCCCCCTCCCTCTCTCTCTCTCTCCCTCCCTCCCTCCCTCTCCGTCCCAGTCCCTTTTCCTCTTCCTTTTCATCCCTTTTAGTTTTACGAATCAAATTAATAAAAAAATTTCAGCTTTAGCTTCATAATAAGCAAATTAAGATAACTTCTGAACAGGTCCAAAGTGAATCAACCTATTTTCAACTGAATAACCAGATCTTTGAGTTGATACATTTCCTTAATATTTTGCTGTGAAAACACATTGAAGCTTGATTGACAGGCCTGATACCCACAAGCATGTTAATTAATTTAGTAAATAAAAGTCATGGTTGAATACTGTTGGTAAAAAGTTATTTTCCACTATAGTGAAACATGTTTATATGAGATGACTACATTTTAAAAATATGTGGTTACTCTAACAAGAAATTGAACTGGATAGACAAGTGTACCACTATTCAAATATTTTCCCAAACTTATCCAGCTCAAAGAATGCCATTTTCTACATCAATAGAGCATGTAATGGTTTGTCATTACAAGTAAAGTTTAATTTACACAAAAACTCACTCCTACTGAGTGCAAGTGTTTTTAAAAGCAATGAATCTCCTTCTCTGTGACATTCTTTATTTGTGTATGAATTTTTTTAACTGCAATCTTTGTGAAAGATTTTTTTGCTAAGAGAGATGCTTGTCTATTAGAATGAATCTGTTGTTTGTTATTTAAACAGTTTATATGACTTCTTATCTTATAGCAATGCATTTGGTTAGTACACATGGACTAAGCAACCAACAATAACATTGAACCACCAATAATCCACATACCCAAAATCCAGAGTGGAGGAAGTCATTACACATTTACTACTAAAAAGCAGCAATTAAATTCTGATTATCAATTATGTTAAATGATAAATATGATAAATAAATATTAACTGCTAGTAGGTAAAACAAATTACAAACTGGAGTTTTTGCTAATGGTGACCAAGAATGATGAACTTCTAATGACAGAGCAATAGTTATAACCTGTTTCTGTTGTAGTAACAACCTTGCTGAAACCACTGTAGGCTTATTACAGTTTGCATATTTAATAGACATTAAAAACGCTGATTTTAGTTTGCTTATTTATTTTACCTACAGCTATATTCTCTGGACTCATTATTTTTCTGTTCTCATTCTGTCAGCAAGTCTTTACATGTGTTGTAATCAAAGAAATGATCATGATAATTAATTAATTATGATCATTTCTTTGATTACAACACTTGTAATCCAGGTAGAGAGAAATCTATCATAAATTTTATTGTGAGTAGAGTTTTATTTCTAGTGTTTATCACAGATACCTAAAGAGCTAGGCTTGTAAAAATGTAAACCGAACAATAACTGTGGAAAATCCAGTTCTGTATAATTTCTGTAGAGTTTTATTGAACCTTTAATGACTGTCACTTTGAGAACTTGGTTACAATGCTTAAAATAACATATTGAAATATGTCAAAAGGGAATGTACCAAGTGTTTGTCAGGAAGAAGATTTCAAATTTCATGTCATCTTGTATTGGCACTATGACCCATTCTATATGTTGCACAAGTTCATTGTTGTATTGATATTAATGATTAAAAATTACTTTTGTTTTTCTGCTTTGTATTTTATTTTTGTTGATAAAAGAAAGTAAATATGTTAAAAATTAGTTTACCTATGATTATTGGGTGGGATTAACTTGAAAGAAAAATAACCAGAGTTTCTATAACGTGCATTGAAAATATGCACGGGAAGCTCATGAAAATAATGTAAATAGTGCTATTTACATAACTTAAGTCTGGCTTCAAATGAAATGAAATCCAATTTAGAATTCCTTTGTGAAGAAAATATAGTCTGGATTCTCAAAAGAGCAAAAAAAAAAAAAAAACACCCAAACAAACCCCTCTAACAGGAGTAATGCTGAAAATTCATAGCGTTTGATAAGAATGTTTTATTGTTTAAGATCCTTGTGAAAAGGAATATTGTAAATAAAATATTGTACAACATTCAACAGCACATGATCAAATAAGAATTGTCACAGATTATCTTTCCCATATGTACCTTTTCCATATACATAGGAAAAGCAATGCATTTTTGCCTTAAGCATCTGGCAGATATAAATGCTAAATAACTGAACAGAGATAGCTGCCTGCCATTGTGAATATTTGCATACTGATAGACATAGTCTGTATAACAGTTTATCAAAAGTGGGAAAAGAAACAACGGCATGTGAGTGGGTAATCAACTCATTAAAATCTAAAAGAGAACCTCTACTTTCTTTTCTACATAGGTCTAGAGAAGTTGCTAGGATGCTGTCTCTAGAAGTGATGTTGGGAATTATGTCCACTGCTTAAAGTAGGATTTAACAATAGCATAGCTCTTAGACTTATATATTACTTCATAGTGTTTTACAGCCGTCCCTAAGTGATTTACAGAGTCAGCATATTGTCCTAACAAGCTGAGTTCTCATTCTACTGACTCAGAAGGATGGAAAGCTGAGTCAGCCTTGATCCAGTTAGGATCAAACTGGTTTTTTTTTAAACAAAGTTTTATTGGTTTTTTGGTATTTTACAAAGGGAAAGGGTAAGGGAAAGGTTACAAATTTTGGCAGCTGCGAAATGCGGTAGGTGCACCCCCCTCCCTCCAAACTCATAGTATACATTTGCATAAAATTCAATATTAAGTAGTAACATATGATCAGTGTGGGAAATTCAATTGGTAATTTCGATCAGTTTATATCAGGTGACTTTTCTTACTCATTTTTGTGGTCTGAGCTTTCTTGATGTCGCCCCATCTCCCCCCGCTGGCAGAGCTCCGGCCCCTCCCGTGTCTTGTATGTCTGTTAAGGAGTCTTCTGGTTTTTCTAGGAGTACTTTGTTTTTCTCCATAAAGGCCTGCGCCTCTATGGGTGTATTAATTCTAACTCTTGTCTCCTCCCAGAATATTAACATACCTTCAGGCATCAACCATCTAAACCACACCCCCTTCTGGTATAATTTATTCTCCAATTGCGAATAATTTTTCTTTTTTCCCTCACTTTCTTGGGGATCTGTTTCAGAATGGTTATCTCCTTATCTTTGTATGTCAAGGCTTGCCCCCTTTGTGCACTCAGAATTTCATCTCTTGTGCTCTTCCTGAGAAATTTAATGTGTACCTCCCTGGGAACATTGTGTGTTCTAGCGTAAGCTGAGTTCACTCTATAAGCCAGGTCTATTTCCCACCCCATCTGTTGTTTCTCCTTCTGGATATACTCAGCCAAAATGCTTGTCATGATGTCCCTTATATTTTCATCATCTGTCTCCATCACGTTTTGAAATCTAAGATAAAAAGACATTCTCTCAAACTCTATTTTCATTTGTTGGGTGTCAAGTTCTTTGTTTCCCTTCTGCACCCCCTCTATCCCCTCCCTCATCTCAGCCGCCCCACCCTCCAAAAGATCCAGTCTCTGTGAGTTCTTATTAATTTTGTCCTGGTTCTCTTTAATTTCTTCTTTCATCTCCTTCAATTGTCTCTTTATTTCCTCTTGTCCCTGTAGAAGTTGCTGAAACATTTGATGAAACTCCAGCTCCGTAGATTTAGGTTGCATTAAGGCTGTTATCGTCGATTGTGTACTAGGACTGGAGGTTGCAGATGTCGGAGCAGAGGCAGCAAAGCCTGGCTTTCCAGGAGGTGGTTTTTTAGGTGACATTGTTTATGGAGTAAAGAGTCCAGTAAGTATAGAGAATGATCAGTCAGAAAGGTAGAACAGCCAGGAGAGTCCAGGAGACAGAGGGTCCAGGCAGAGGGGAGTTTTTTCTAATCACCCTGGCAGAAGAGCAAAAGTTTTTCACTCCAGGGAGTTCAAAAACAATCAATCAACAAGAGAATTGTCTGGGTAGCACGGAGACAAAGACCGGAAGCCAGAAGTTTTGAAGGTGGAGTCAAGTTTCACATTTCATAAAGACAATGGAAGTGTGCCATCTTGCCCTGCCAGCTTCGGGTTTAGAGGCAACAAATAAAGTGTTCAAAGTTCAAAATTCCCAAAGCTTCCAGATCATCATTATATTATAAGTTTGAGTCCGAAAATCCACTTAGTAAGGGCGTGACATCATTGGTTGGCTCTCCCCCTCCTCCTTCCCTTGGGGCTAAGAGCAGAATTGTTTCCAGCCGCCTGTCCGAGGGGGGGGAAATCCCCCTCCCTCCAGCCGCGCCTCTCCAAGTCAAGCCGAAAAGTAAAGTTTACACAACTGACAAATTTTCAAATTTGTAATGGGAATGGAGGAAGTCTACGCCTCACCGCACCGCCGCCGCATCCTTCAGCTTTCTTTATCTCTGCACAGCCTCACAGCGAAGATGCCGGAGCGTCTCCCCTTCGTGCTCCTCGGTGCCTGGAGCGAAGCGGTGGGCCCCCGCCAGCCGCCGCCGATCCAGGGGTCCCCCCACTGCACCGCTCCTCCGGCAGAATGCCTCTGCGGGGCGTCCTGTGCCCCCCAAGGAGTGGGGAGCCCACCGGGGATGCACGGGGCGAGCAGGACCTGCCCGTCGCCGTCAGCCGCCGGAACCAGAAGTCAGGATCAAACTGTTAGCAGTCAGCAAAATTAGCGTGCAATACCGCATTCTAACCACTGTGCCAACATGACTCTTAATTTAATCACAGAAGTGTAAACAGAATTCTTTCTTAAATATGATGTAGAATTAGTATAGGATCTACATTAGCCCTACTCCCTACATTTTATTTTCCAGAATTGTTTGCAACTTGAGTAAATGTAATATGAAAATTCAGGTGATCATTTAGAAGCATCTATGTCATTGGTATCCTTATTATATATATGCGCCTACTGAAGGACATTCTGTGTAAACTATAACTGTAACCATTGCTTCTTTCACGCTAGAATAATATACAGATCATTGAAGAAGAAGGAAAAAGAACCACAATAGTGCAGTACATTTAAGACAGTATTGTTCAGTGCAATAATACTGAAATTCTTTTATATCTGTTTTATGCATCTGAAAGAGGCTGCCCCCTTTTAAATTTTTTTGTTTTTTAAAAATCCCAAAATGTGGTTAATTTGCATCTGCATCCATATGGTTGATCCAGCATTGTCCTATGTTAAAATGGCACTGTTTTAGAAAACAGCTGCATCATATTATTCCTATAATTAATATATAATATTAGAGCTGAATATTTGTCATCCAGATAATCATAAGTTGTCAGTACCCAGACAGTACACAACACTACATATTCATTCCTCACAGAAACAGCCTCCCACTACCACCACAGTAGGGTAGCAGAGCAATATTTGAGGGAAATATGACTATGCAAGAAAGAAAAGGGCTAGTGTCATGTTGATAAGAAAAGCTTTGAAAATAACAAAGGTGACTTCCAAAGAGCAAGGGGGCATGCATACACTTCACCTGGGTTTTTCATTGTAGTTCTGCTCCCATACCTATGTGCATTCAATGTAAAGTGCATTTATGTCATTCATGAAAAACAAACAAAAACAAAACAAAAGGAACCAAGGAAGCTAGCAGCAAACAGAGCCTGACTAGAGGCTTTGAAAGAAGCAAAACTATTTAAAAAAAAACTCCTAGGGACATGTCTTGGTGTTTAGCTCATGTTTAAATTGCAAATACAATGGATATTCCATTTTTTGCATGTAATATCCTTGCTGAGAACTGTTGTAATACCATGACTGCTATTACAAAGGGATGCAAAAGAGATTTTGCTACCAATGTTCAGCACCTGTGAGCACTGTTGATAGTTCAGTTGCTAAAAGGCAATGCATGTGGCATATTGTCCTCTGAGATAAAAGAAAAAATAGATTAGGGCTAAGGTAGAGAGCTGGTGGGCTACCAGTGCAGTCCCTAGGGATCTTACACTTCAAGTAACTGGTTCGTTTTGTCTAATGGCATTGCCAGCTGTGTTTATTTGTCATGATACTCTATCTCTGTCACCTTGCACATGCACACAAAAAGATGAATTGTATCTACATACCTTTGGGGACAATACTTAATTAAAAATATTCAGGTGAACAGGAAAAGTAAACTTGTTTCACAACTGAATTCCCTGAGCATAATATAAATGATTCCATTTAAGTGTTAAAGAATGTCCGAGTCATTAATAAAATATTTGCCTGGTTAAAAGAATAATTGTGTTTGCATTCATTCATTACATTTTCCCTCCAGTATCTATAGAATGGCAACCCATTTAATACCAGAAATTTCCGCTCTATCATTTTTAATGTTATTATTATTCATGAACTGACTAATCAAGCTCAATTGCTAATGTGACATTCTTAATTGTTTAATGTTTTATTAATATATCATCATGACATATTAATAGTGACCTTTTACAGTTACAATAGTTAAGGTCTTATTGGATTCAACATCATTCCTTTTTCCTTAATAGATTTTGATGTCATTGCCTTAGTAGTAATAATGGAATATCAGAACTGTAAAGATAACAGAGAATGAAAATTATGAGTACATATCCACTTAGCAGTTACAAATGACAGAGTATAGCTAACAACCTGAAAAACACATGAAGGAAGAATATTTTTGCACCACATAATTTTTCTCTGGAACATGATTTTCAGCAGGAAGACTTCAAATTTAGTCCAATGATCAGATCCTAATGATCTGCTAAAGCATGATTCACAAAGCACATTGAAATAAATATGACATGGCAAAAGGACAGGTCACTAAAACAACCTGAATAAGTGGGTTGCTTACTTAATTACTACAAGGATGCAATCAAATAGGTCTGCATTATTAGTAGGAAAGCATAAAAACGGAGCCATATTTTGTGGTCATAAACATTATATTCTACTCTGTTATCCATTTCAATAATCATTCTTTTTTTTATCATGATACAATTGTGCCCCTAACCCAGTGGTGAGATTCAAATTTTTTACTACTGGTTCTGTGAGCGTGGCTTGGTAGGCATGGCAGGGGAAGGACACTGCAAAATCTCCATTCTCACCCTGCTCCAGGGGAAGGATACTGCAAAATCTCCATTCCCCACTCCTGGGCGAAGGTTATTGCAAAATCCCCATTCCCACTCCAGTCTGGGATCAGCCAAAGGTGTTATTTGCCAGTTCTCCAAACTACTCAAAATTTCTGTTTACTGGTTCTTCAGAACTGCTCAAACACCCCTGCCCTAACCATAACCCTAACTCTCTTCTGATATTTAGATATTTACAAAGAACTTTAAAAAAATCTTTTATTCATTTTTTTTAATTTCAGGTATCTGTTATCACCCATTTCAAAAGTTTCATCTCCTCAGATTTTTCTTTCTTAACTCTCTCTTCGAGGAAATATGCCACTTACATTATGTATCTCTGCGTACAGGAATATGATTATGGCACAGTATTATCTCAGGCACAACTGGTTAATTGGAAAGAGAAGACTAAACTATTTGAGGTTCTTTTACAATTTTTTATAGTATCAGCAATAAGGTCTGATTAGAATATCAATTGGGCTTATGACATTTATAATGCATCTAAGATTTGTAATAAAACTTTAATGAGAGTTATGGACATAATTTGTCTGACAAATATACAATAATAAATAAAAAAGAGAAAAGATTATCTTTTTAAAAAATAACATTTTTTTTTGTTTTTCACTTCAACATTTGTATTTCTACTTTTTTGATACATAGCATGAAATTTCTGTCCATTTCTTAACTAATAAATTATATTATTTGAGTTATCTTTTTCCCCAGAGGTTTCCTTAATTAACTTCCTTAAGCTAAGCTGAGAAAGCACTAATATGCTTTCTTTTTGAATTGAATCACTGTTTAAGTGAAGCAATTAACACCTTTTCATAAGCATAATCGAAGAGGAGTATGAAATAAAACTATATTGAATTTAGAAGACAAGAATGTAGTAAACTATGTCTTCTAATGGCTCAACAATATTTATGTACCAATATCAGGAGAATAGTAACACAGAGTTGAAGTAATATACTCACATTCCACACAAATCACACACACACACAAACATATGGACATGCACATACAAATATTCATACACAAAGACAGAATCTGGAAACACAGGACATTGTTGGAAGATAAAAGGTCAGTTTCTGACAACTTTATATTAAATTATTTTAAATTACTGCAAAATCTTTATTGTATAGGACCTCATATATCACCTAATATGAAGGAAAAGAAAACATGAAGTATTTGCAAGAGGGAAAGTAAGCTCAGGAAACATTCATTCAACAAATGAAACCTGTATTTAACTCTTATATACTCAATATATATTCTCAATATATATTATTTCAATGTATCAATAACAATAGTTTCAATATAGCTATTGAGACCAACATGTTTGTGAGTGTAAAAAGAAAAGTGGTCAATTTCCAAGAAATGGAGAAATTTCCAAGAAGTGAGGATTAGGATGTTTAAGGAATGTTTTTGAAGGAACAGTCAAAATTATTGAAAAGAGCTTTCTAAATGAAGGTTTTAACAAAAAACGTAAGAATGAAAGAGTGAAAAAATATAGGGGGAAAACGTTTTTAAGATTCAGAAAAGTGAAATATTGTGATTAGTGTAAACAGTAGTTCCCCTCCCTCCCCAAAAAACTATTATGTTCAGACAAGGACTGAAATGAATAAGAATATGCTGACATTGGAGAATTTACAATTATCATTGTTAGGTAGAATTTCTGTGATTAAAAATGAGTGTATTACCTAGAAGGATGTAAAATAATGCCTTGACAATTTATGTACAATTTAGGCAATGTTAGATATATCTAGGTTTGTTTGGCATTAACAACGATTTCTTCCATGGTATAAATCTACCTAAGTTCTTCCTATAATAGTTAAAGACTTGTGAGAACTGGATCTTAGTAAATGAAACAATATACTTTAAATTCCATAAATATCAAAAACTCTATCATATTTCCGAGACCCATAAATTATTGTGCAATAAAAGTGTAGGTTATAGAAATCACATCTTCTAAGTATTTGACAGACATGATTTATTGAGGATTGAAAATATCATTCTTTGTCCAGGCAGTGCATTCACAGTGTTACATGTAGGTCCTTTCTAGAAGGTATCTTGATTGTGCAAGTTCATAGGTTCAATGGGTTCATAGATGAAATTCAAGGTTCCATCCAGAGTTCTCTTTTAAAGTGTTTGCAACATTCCAGACCTATGCACTTCAGGTGGGGGAAAGAAAGATTTTAAATGATCAATGTGTTTTCTAAACATAATTTCATTGGATTCATTAAATACTGAACACAAGTAACCAGTATGATTCTCAGGCCAATGCAGTACCTTTTGTTTAGTTTCCTGACGGTGGGCAAATTATTCCACAATTAATGTAACTGAATTGTATCGACAGAAACTTTGTGACAGAAACCTTTATTTCTATTCTATAGATAAAAAGTATTTGCTTCATAAGGTTATTGGTAAAAATGCTAGTGAAAATAATATACTAGGCACAATAAATAATGTGATTTACAAGGTATACAATTCTAGCTATTAGAAGGACTAATTTTATAAAATCCTTAGAAAAACCCATGTAAGTGACCATATTTGAGAATTCTTGGCCATAAATGAGCAGATTTCAGGACACAAACTGGATTTTTCTCTTTATAATACTCTCTACAAGAAGATACTAATTTAGAGAAAGAGGTAAAGATGGTTGTTTTAAGAGGCTCCCGATTAACAAGCGGCTATGCCCTTGTGACGGAGCTGAGGTTGAAACAGCGGAGCACATCCTTCTATTTTGCCCCATATATAACACAGACAGATCTAAGTTACTGTCTCTTCTTGAAATCGTCCCTTCTAGACGTAATGGCTGTAATTTGTTTGTATATTGCCTTGGAGATGTCTCCTCATATATCACCTCTCAGGTTTCCAAATTTTTCTTAAGAGCTGTAACCATTAGAGAAGAACGCTGTAGCTTCCCTTAGTTAAGCTTTTGGTGACTGACTGCTATGATACTATGATCAATTCTCCTATGTCTCTTTTGTAGTAGTCGTGTTTTGGTCTGTGACCGTAAATAAAGTATTATTATTATAAAGAGGTAAAGAAGTATTTTATGTTTTTTTTTCATTTGTGAGAACTAAAAATGCATACTGAATAAAATTGGGTTTGAATTAAAAAGCAGAGGAAGCATCTTCATCACACAAACTACCCCCAAAGTTGTATGACACTCTTAGATATCCCATAATATTTGGCAGACCCAGGTCTTGACATTGGGTTTCTACCAAGAAGAGGGCATTGTTTAGGTGAAAATAGCAAAAATCTCCTCCCATCAGCACTGGATCATGCCACATGGAACTTTGCTCAGCACATTTCAGTTACAGCATGGCCAAGAAGTTAGGGATATAATGGAATTTCAGGTAGCAGACTAATACAAATCAATCAAACATGGATCTGCTTTGTCCTTTCCTTTTAACAGATGTTCTTTTCCTAGTAGAAAACAGAAAAAGGAAATAAATGGCAGAGAAACATAAGAGAAGTACAGATGGAAGCCAATTACATTTTGAATTCATGTGAAAGTCCATGAATATGTCAGGTGGCTGGCTTCATAAAAGCTTAATCAGGAATTAACCACATGCATAAATTTGGAGCTAGCTGCAGCTTTACTGTTTACAGATTTATTAATTTGAATGCTACTTCTTGGAATCAGTATTTTTCTTCTAATGTCCCACATTAAGCCAGGTAGGCTGCCGATGATTTTTTTCCCCATGAGTGGTGTTCTTAGAATTTTAAATAATTATGTTCACCCCAGGTGGCATTTGGTTGTCACTGACCTGGAAAGATATTAAAATCTTCCAGAACAGTATGGGATTTTCAGCAATGATAAATGCAAGAAGTGGGCTTCCATTTTGACTTCTAATGAATGATTTGACACTTGTGATTTCTTGGCTCCTCCAAGCTGTTACTTCACAGTTCTGTACAACCTAGTATTGACAAACTTCTTAATGCTAGGTTTTCAAATTAATGTGGCAGATTCATTTATCACAGAGAAGAAATATAATCCAAAATGTTCAGACTCAAGATATCCAAAGCTTATGATTTATGTGAGAGATTCTCTTCAAGCAACTTTAAATCCTAATTGCTGCCTCTTTTCAAAACTATATAACATGTGGTTGCAGGGTTTTTAAAAATTATTGTTATATAGGTTGATCTATCCTGTATAGCAAACTAAAGACAGATTTATAATTAATTTTGGCAATGCAGCTATAATAAACCCTTAAGATTAATACAATAAACAGTGATCCTCTACAGTCTTTATGTTTCATGTTGCTATCTTGATTGATAGGTAAACAAAATAAATATTTTTAAGTATTGTGCTGAAGAGCATACAAATTACCTCTTGAGATAAACCGTTTAGCTGCTTGAACTTTTTCACAAGGAAAAAAAGGATTGTGTAGCTGTAAACCTTCTATATTTTATACATCAAAGATAACACATTGTCAATTTTGAGAGCTTTTGGAAAAGGCAAACATTGTAGATTTGTGCATCCAAATACTCCACTTGGTGTAAAGCAGTCAATGCAATGTGGTATCTTTTAGATACCACACCTCCAAACTACTCAGCGGAGGAAATAACACTTAATTTTTTTTCCTTTTTTTGGTTTGTATTTTAATTGCCCATAAGGCAGTATGGCTTGTGGAAACCCTATCTCACCCACCCACTGATATTCATAGATTACCATACATTATGAGAGAAGCAATTACCAGTAGTGATGTACCTTAGTTTTTATCCTGGGGCCAAACCCTACATATTTAGAAATGATTTAAAGGAAGAGATCTAAGGGATTGCATTTTCAAAGTTTGGGAGTATTGCTACACATCAGAAGAAAGGCTTAAGGTCAGCAGATGACATATTTCCAAAGAGTGGTGATGACATTGAGACGGAGAAGTCACTTCATTGTGAATTCAAACTAATGAAACTTCTCTGGATAACAAGAAGCCAAAGAGATTACCCCTTGTGCTGTGGAAGGCAGCTTCTAGCGAAGAAACCTGCAGAGACTCTGCAAGTGACTAATGATTAAAAATGCCAGAAGCCAAGGGAGAAGGATCATCTTTGCAGCCTCAGAGTAGCCTGTAATGAACACTGGGTCTAACCTAATTCCAGTTTTTAAAACACCTGTGCATTATAATTACTTCAAAAACTGCAGAGGTTCAAAAGCAGAAAGAGTGCACAGAACCACTACAAAACATATAAAGATAAAAAATGTTTCAAAAACGTATCTACACATTCTGTTAAAATGTAGCAAAAGATGTTGGCAAAAAAAACTCCAAGTAAATTTTGCCCAAAGAAACACCTGTTAGAAGGAATACAATACAAGGATATATACAATGCAATGCAATGGAATACAATGGAATACAATATCTACAAGGAAAGAACACAAAATAGACTTGTTTTATCAGAATTAAAATAATGAGTTTCATTAAAGGCTGAAAACCCGTGATGGACTTTTTGCTGAAAATGGTTAAAAAATGATTATTTTTTAAAGATCAGATGTGTGGGTTTTTGTTTTTGTTAATTAAAATGGTTAACATGAGAAGAGAGGAAATATGTATGAAAGGGGGAAAATAAACTTCTTTATAACTAGTATGTAAAGCTCAGAAGCAGCTTTTTTTTCTAATATCTTTTATGTTTTTCTTTCTTGTACTTTTTCTTTCATATTTTTTCTTAACGCTTGATTTTATATTTTGTTCATGTTACTTTTATGCAAGTAAAACATTTTCAATAAAAATAAAAGACAGGAGGCCCTCTAAGTAAAAATAAACATTGTTAAACTTAAATAAATCCCTCTATCTAAATAAATGTTATTTGATGCTGAGAAATGTAAGTTTCTGCACTCAGGTAGGATAAATCAGATGCAGAACTTAAACTCTGGATCTTTGTACATCTTTTTCTTTGAGGTAACAGCTGCCATTGCCTGTCTTCCATAGCTTTAATGTGCCATAATTCAACCCTTTGCCCAGGACAATAATCCTCAGATCATCCTGATATATTGATGTCCAACCTTTCTTTGAAAACTTCTAGTAGTATTACACCCATTGTTTTTTGAGCCCAGTTGCTCATTGCTGAATAGCTGTTATGGCTAGCAAATTCTTTTTTTACCTCAAGTTGGCTTTCTTTGCATACAATTCTACCCATTTGGTTCTTGTTCTATCCTTTGGCATTATAGAGAATGAATCCACACACTTTTCCTCATGACAGCCCTTCAAGTATTAGATAATTGTGAGTGTCTCCCCTTAGCTCCTCTTCTTTACATACCCATTTCTTTTACCTAAGCTTCATAGTATTTATGGTAGTCTTCATGGTCCTCGTATTTTTGTTGTTCTTTCAAGTTCACTCTTTCCAGTTCTCAACATTGTTGTTGTTTGCAAACTAAACAAGAACATGGGACACAGTGTTCCAGGTACAGACATGTTATTGTAAATGAATCAATTAGATCTAAATAAATCATCTTCTGAACTTGGTAGTAAGAATGAGTTGCTTGAATGCAATTTGTACAGCATCTTAACAAATTATAGTGATTGCATTAGTAATGTGCTTTATTCGTTTTTCATAATTGTCTGTTGGAAGTCTATCAAATAATTCATTTTCACTGGAATATTGAGAAAATTTAATATATATGTTTGTTGTTCCAAGTTCCACATCCTGAAACAATTTTCTATCAGCAGCAAACCTGGATACACATTGTTATTTTTAAATCACACTGGTTTACCTGCCAATAATTTCAACTGTGTGTTGCGTTGGTAAGTGTGGAATTGATTCATCACAATCAGAAATAATTCATGACAAATAGGCATAACATTGCAGAGGTACAGAAAGTGTAAATGATGTGATGTACTTTCAACATTGCAATCAACCAGGTAAACACTTGAAGAAACCCATGAAAATACTATGATTAAAAAAAATAGAAATGAGAAGGATATGTCACAAAAATCATAAATCAGATGGCTTCATGGATTAACTCTGCACAGATTAGAAATTGGACATTTTCCATCTTCACCATAAAGAGAATGGTTAGCATTTGAATGAACATGAACAATCTGGATTTTTACTGCTTTGTTAATACTTTATATCCCATATCCCCTAAAGGTTGTCCTTCTGTAAGCTTATCTCATATTTATAAAACTGAAATTGATAACAGAAAATTAATAACAAAGGATAGAGGGTTTTCCAGGAAAGCCTTGCTCTTTGAAGTAACACAAAAATTTGCCACATACTACAGCAGGAGGCACAATTTAATTATCTGCTACAGTATAAAATGTATTGAGCCAGGTTTTGTGCTTGATTTTTTTTTTTACTGTCCTTTAGGGCTAGAAAAAGAAAGAAAATAAGATTTAGTGTGGTGAAAATAAATGTGGTATCCTTTTTACATGAGAGACTCTTCAATTGCCTGCCTATCATAAGCAACTAAATTTCAGCATTAAATCAGTGCTTAGGTCATATAAAGATCAATCTAATACAAAGGAAACACTGAAGCACAATATTGTGGCAGTAGTAAGTCATACAGTTACAGCATCTCCTTGAAAGAAGACAAAGACATGAAATTTTGGGAGGCATTTCAATCAACTTCTCTATTTTGCGTTCCTGTCTCAAAACTGAATTTTGATGTTTTGTTTGGATCGGTTTGGTTCAATTCGGTTGAACTGCCTTGGATATTTCAGTGATAATATTTTATATACAGAGAAATGCAGTTTTAAATTCAGGAATAAAAATCTATGTTGCTTGATGCAATTCCATGTAGCTACTTTATATGTTGCCAGTGTGTTGTAGCTGTTTATCTAGCAGGAGTTTTGCTTATCACAGATATTATTCACTAACCATTACATTAATTGTTTTCACATTGCTTTCAAACAGTTCTGCATGGTAAATTATTGGGATGGAGATTAAAAAATGTGTTGACGTTCATATATATTTGTATACAAGAAATATATGTATAGATTCACACTGCTTGCTGTGCCATAATCAATTTAACATGTTTTGTTAAATAGACAAAAATCAGCTGGTTGCTATAGTATGCAAAGCCCAAACTATGCAAGTTCTCTTATAGCTTTGCATAATGTGACATTCCAGCATGTGTTAAACAGCTAGCCAAAGACTGTTAACCAAGGAAGCGTTATTTACTTTTTTTTTTTTTTATCATAGTGGTGTTCTAATTTAGGATACGTCTAATAGGAAAGAATATCTATTGTATAACTCAGGGCTAAATAGTGGGAATCTTGGTGTTCTCTGACTTTGCTTGTCTGCTTGCAGACTGCCATAGTGTGATTTTTTTTTCAAATGGAGATATATGGTGGCAACTGACACACAACAAAATAGTGGAGATCTTTATAGCTTTTTAATATATACTAGTGTTTCTCAATCTTGGCAATTTTAAGATATGTGGACTTCAACTGCCAGAATTCCCAGCCAGCATGCTAGGGAAGTTGCTAAGGTTAATAAATGCAACTATAATATAGTAATATTATTTATAGTAGACATTTACAAAAAAATATACACAATATTGGTATTCATCAGGTGCCAGGGTTCCTTCTAAATCTCCTCCCAAAATTTCTCCCTCTGTATCTCTTCTGCATTCTCCTCCATTGAGAGGCTTGACAAGTGAATGAAATGGCTTGGAATTTACTATTACATGTTCAGCAAAGCTTGACTTTCTCCTGTTCAAACACTATTGCTTCTCCACTGGGGAAAGAACCTATCAGCGTTTTCTGTCCAATCCTTCCTCAGAGACTTGCATTTCACTACAAACAGCTTATCACTTATTTCTCTTTTTGAATGAGTTCTTGTCTCTCTGTGTCTTCTCTTTTCCAAGGAAGCTACCCCTGAACCTTTCTTCTTATTTCCCAACTGACAACCAAAAGCTACTCTGCAAATTTAACTTCTGTCTACAATTTTCCCTCCAATCACTTCATGCACTTCTCCTCTCCTCTCCTCTCCCCTTTCTCCTCTCTGTCCAATTTTTAATCATATCAGAGGTGTGTGCACCCCAACAATTGAAGAAGGGTATATCCTCCTTCAGGATTCTAGTTACCCAACACTTACTGTGTAGACTAGGCAGAAACAACGGGATTGCTGTCTTGACATCTCACCTACCTGGCCAACAGGTAGGCCACCTCATTAGTCTTCATGTCAGTGCAGTTGTCTTCCAAGGCCAGAATTTAGGGATTTTCCCGCATTACTAACACTAGCAGAAGAGCAGCCCATGCCAGGCCACTAAAACCACCAGTCATAGAGATATTTCATTACCCGACTAGATAACATCAGTAGTAGTGAGCCAGTGGTGGGTTTCAATTTTTTTTGGAACCTACTCTGTGGGTGTGGCCTCCTTTGTGGGAGTGGCTTGCCGGCCATGTGACCTGGTGGGAGTGGCTTGGCAGTCATGTGACCAGGTGGGCATGGCTAACTTGGAAAATGTGGTGAAACTCACTTAACGATGCTCTTGCTTAGCAACCAAAATTTTGGGCTCAATTGTGGTCATAAGTTCTTTTTCTTTCTTTCTTTCATCTCTCTCTCCCACTTTCTTTTTTTCTTTTTCTTTTTCTCTCTCTCTGGCTCTTTGTCTCTCTATCCCTCTCTCCCTCTCTGTCTCCCTCTGTCATTTTCTCTGGGTGTCTATCTGTCTGTCTCTCTCTCTGTATCTCTGTCTCTCTCTCCTCCTTCCCCCATCTCTGTCACTCTGTGTGTGTGTGTGTCTGTCTGTCTGTCTCTCACTCACTCTGTGTGTGTGTGTGTGTGTCTGTCTCTGTCTCTCCCTCTGTCTCTCTCCCCTCCCTTCCTCTCTCTCTGTCACTCTGTGTATGTGGGTGTGTCTGTCTCTCACTCATTCACTTAATCACTCACTCTGTGTGTGTCTCTCTATCTTTCTCTCCCTCCCTCCCCCTCTCTGTCTCTCTCTCTCTCTCTCTCTGTGTGTGTCTGTCAGTCTCTCTGATTCCCTCCCTCACTCCCTCTCTCTGTCTGTCTGTCTGTCTCACTCACACACACACACTGTGGTCACCTTGTTGAGTGTTCCAATCACATTTGAAACACTCAACAACTGGCCTGCATTTATGGTATTTTGCAGCATTCTGCAGTCATAGGACCAAAATATACGCTTTTAACCATATATTTTGGTCCTATGACTGCAGAATGCTGCAAAATACCATAAATGCAGGCCAGTTGTTGAGTGTTTCAAATGTGATTGGAACACTCAACAAGGTGACCACAGTGTGTGTGTGTGTGTGAGTGAGACAGACAGACAGACAGAGAGAGAGAGAGGAACAGAGAGGGAGTGAGAGAGGGAATCAGAGAGAGACTGACAGAGTCTGACAGAATCAGAGAGGTACTTTTAACTACCTGGCAGCGGCGTTTTTCCTTGGGGGGCTCCTCAGAACATCCCAAGACTTCGGAGGGAAGCCTCCAGCCCGGAGCAGGAGCAAAGCCCCTTTTCCAACTGGCCTTTCCTCGCTTGGAGGGCTTTGGAGGGAAGCTTCTGCATAAGCCCGGCCGAGTGACAACAAGTTCCCACTGTTACGAAGCCTCAGAGGCTGTAATTTTCTGAGCTGTGCGCGCCCGCCTGTTTTCCACGGCGTGGAGCAGCAGCGAGGTTTGTGTGGCCGGCAATCACTCCAAATGCCATCCGGGAAGACGAGGAACGTGAGGGGGGACTGTTGACGGCCTCCGCAATCATCGCTCGCCTCGCAGAGCCTCGCTGCTGCTCCACGCCGTGGAAAACAGGCGCGCGCGCACAGCTCAGAAAATTACAGCCTCCGAGACTTCGTAACGGCGGGAACTTGTTGTCACTCGGCCGGGCTTATGCAGAAGCTTCCCTCCGAAGCGTTCTGAGCCTCAGAGGCTGTAATTTTCTGAGCTGTGCGCGCGCGCCTGTTTTCCACGGCGTGGAGCAGCAGCGAGGCTCTGCGAGGCGAGCGATGATTGCGGAGGCCGTCAACGGTCCCCCCTCGCGTTCCTCGTCTTCCCGGATGGCATCCTGAGTCATTGCCGGCCACGCAGAGCCTCGCTGCTGCTCCACGCCGTGGAAAACAGGCGCGCGCGCACAGCTCAGAAAATTACAGCCTCTGAGGCTCAGAACGCTTCGGAGGGAAGCTTCTGCATAAGCCCGGCCGAGTGAAAACAAGTTGCCGCCGTTACGAAGTCTCGGAGGCTGTAATTTTCTGAGCTGTGCGCGCGCGCCTGTTTTCCACGGCGTGGAGCAGCAGCGAGGCTCTGCGAGGCGAGCGATGATTGCGGAGGCCGTCAACGGTCCCCCCTCGCGTTCCTCGTCTTCCCGGATGGCATCCTGAGTCATTGCTGGCCACGCAGAATCTCGCCGCTGCTCCACGCCGTGGAAAACAGGCGCCCGCGCACAGCTCAGAAAATTACAGCCTCCGAGACTTCGTAACGGCGGGAACTTGTTGTCACTCGGCCGGGCTTATGCAGAAGCTTCCCTCCGAAGCGTTCTGAGCCTCGGAGGCTGTAATTTTCTGAGCTGTGCGTGCGCGCCTGTTTTCCACGGCGTGGAGCAGCAGCGAGGCTCTGCGAGGCGAGCGATGATTGCGGAGGCCGTCAACGGTCCCCCCTCGCATTCCTCGTCTTCCCGGATGGCATCCTGAGTCATTGCCGGCCTCGCAGAGCCTCGCTGCTGCTCCACGCCGTGGAAAACAGCCGCGCGCGCACAGCTCAGAAAATTACAGCCTCCGAGACTTCGTAACGGCGGGAACTTGTTGTCACTCACCCGGGCTTCTGCAGAAGCTTCCCTCCAAAGCCCTCCAAGCGAGGAAAGGCCAGTTGGGAAAGGGGCTTTGCTCCTGCTCCGGGCTGTAATTGCGCCTATGTTTTCCACGGCGTGGGGCCGCGGCCAGAAGACAAGTAACAGCAGTGGCAGCGGGGAGTCAGCCCCGATGCAAAAAAAACGCCAAGGGGGCGGGGCCGGAAATTACTTCCGGGTTCATTCTTCAACCGGATCGCGCGATCCGGTGCGATCCGGTAGAAACCCACCACTGTAGTGAGCATAGGCTTTACTATCTATATACAGTAGCCTGTCCGTCCAGTTTTAGTAAGGATGCAGTTTCCTCTTTGGTAGTTCTTTGAATAGGATATTTAAATAAGTAAATTCCCTTTTCATTTTTCTTTCATTAGTTCATTTTTTGTGAGTTTCACATGCAATTTCAGAATTCTTTCCCACATTTTTCTCTGTCTTTTCCTGCCTCCCTGCCTTTTAAAAAAAATCAATAATCTCACTTGAACTAGTCATTTCATAGTCGTCGTTCCCAGAATTCTGAAGCAAATTATTATTTTGTAATTATGCTCATGGTGGACTCAGAATAATACAGTATTAAAAAACAGTTACTGAAGGGAATAAATTGACATGAGTTGGCATTCCAAATAGAGCATGCATTTGCACATATGTATTCTTCTATATGTATGATTTCCTAGAAATAACATCTAATCTAAATGGGCCACTGTAAGTTTAATTTGTCATTCATTCTAATATGAAATCATGCATGTGACTAACATTTCTGTTATCTCTTTGCTAAAAGAGCTTTTGGCAGAAACAAATCATCTTACTCCCTGACCCTTGACTCTGATACATCCCGAAAGAGTAGCTGTCTTCAAGGAATCCATAACTGGAGTCAAAGAGTCTAGGACCTGCAGAGACTGAGATCACAGCATCACTGACCACCTGTGTATGGGTGACAGTTCAAAGCAAGATAGCTGAAAGGCATAAAACTTAGAAGAAAGTCCTTGCTAGAAAATAACTAGTTTTATCTGGCAATATTTGATAGCTCACAGTTGGTGCTCAGGAAACAGGAACATAACATCTTCAATTTGTAACGTATTAGTGTTAATCTCCCGCTAGTCCAGCTAGCTTGCAAACATTTTGCACTATTTGAGCCACCCCTGGAAGTATGTTTATTTGTTCCAGTATAGTGCTGTTTTCCTAGTCTTCTTATTCCACTTTAATAATAATGTGGAGACTTGGGAAGAAAAGAATTTATAACATTTAAACATACATTTCTTAGTATGATGAGTATTTCCTGGATTCAACCATTAGGATTGTTTAGGAATACCACAAAAAATGTCGTTTTATTGCCTTCTTCTCCAATGCTTGTTTAATTTTGCTTCCTAGCACAGCCTAGAGCCCCGGGGTTATCTAAGAGTCTTCATCCAGTAGGTTTTATACTACTTAGCTATTTGAGATGAAACAGGATATTAATTATTAAAGAGCAATGAATAACAGACTAACAGAATTAGAAGGAACCTTGGAGGTTTTCTAGTCACAAGTACCTGTTCAAGCAGGAAACATTTGAAACAAATGGTGTCCAATCTCTTTTTTAAAAACTCAGTGTTGGAGCACCCACAACTTCTGGAGGCAAGTCATTCCACGAATTACATATACATATATTTTTTTCATATGATTAGGAATTAGGGATAATTAAGAAATTTAAAACTCTGATCTGAGAGAATGTTAAGAAATTGAGTGATTTTCAAACAGATGTATTCACATATCCTACCAGGAATACTTCCTGCATCTGAGCAAGCTATTAATTTCTCCCAGACTTTCACTTTCAGGGACCAAAATTGGGTTTAGATCTGGAGGAATTAGCATTATTATACTTTATTATTTAAAACACAAAAGTATTCCCTGCAGACACAACATACCAAGCGCCACCCCTAAGTTTATAACACGGTTTATCATTTTACACAATGAGCTGCAGGAACTGTCTGCTTTCATTTGCATGTGAATATTTCACATCACTACATCATATTTAGAATCCACAATGATGATGTTCAGTTGCTTCGTGTTTTCTTCACTATAGAGATGATTTTCTACAATTATTTCATTCTGATTCTTCTAACATGTCTCGAATGACTCCCAGTGCTTTAGGACTACCATTTTAGCCTCATAAAACAGCAGAACCATATATTTTTTTACTATTGATTAGCAACACTTTAGTTTACTGAAAATTTGTACATGAGTAACTAGGGACACGGTGGCTCAGTGGCTAAGACACTAAGCTTGTCGATCTGAAAGGTTGGCAGTTTGGCAGTTTGAATCCCTAGCACCGCGTAACGGAATGAGCTCCTGTTACTTGTCTCAGCTTCTGCCAACCTAGCAGTTGTAAAGCATGTAAAAATGCAAATAGAAAAATAGGGACTACTTTGATGGGAAGATAATAGCGTCCCATGCCACTTCAGCATTTAGTCATGCTGGCCACATGACCACGGAGATATCTTCAGACAGTGCTGGCTCTTTGGCTTTGAAACGGAAATAAGCACCAACCCCAGAGCCAAAAATGACTACCAGGTATGTGCAGGGGAACCTTTATCTTTAATAAGGAAGCTGTCTAACTGAAATATATTATGAAGCAGAGAGGTTTATGGATCCTGCTTTTTTCAAAAAATCTGATATTATGCCATTGAAATTCTAGCTATTTTTATGGGTGTTTACATGAGAAATAAATTAAAAAACAAGCAGCTTCAATAGTAACTTGGTTTCAAAGTAGCAATGAAGTAAGATAAAGCTAAAAGATTGATATGATTTGTACAATGTTAATCAAGTGTATATGAATGATAGAAATGTAAAATGTATCATTATAAAATGTATCATCCAATGTATAGCCATAATGTTTTATGTCATCTTAGTACCGTGTTTCCCTGAAAATAAGACAGGATCTTATTTTCTTTTGACCCACAAAATATGGCTTGGGCCTTATTATTAGGGGAGGGCTTATTGTTTTGGGGTTGCTGGGCAGCTGCTCCCTTGCAAGTGGGGTCCCGAAGAGCCTCAAGGATGAAGCAGCCATGAGGTGACCACGCTGATGAGCAGCCACCTGGCAAACCCCTCTCCAGCTGGGAAGAGTACCATTCACTGACCTAGGGGGTATCCCTAAGGCGCCAAGTCCTGTGGTGCTCTGCCCGCCCCCCAGCTCCCGTGGCTTGGCACATTCGGGATACTCCCTAGATCAGTGCATGGAACTCTGCCCGGCTGGAGAGGGTGGTTTCGGGAGTGTCTGTTCTGCCCCAAGCTGGCATGCCGCCCAGCCTCACCAGGCCCTGGCCCAGCTGTCCCTGCAGGGCTAGGACACCGCCGCCCCTGCTGCCGCTTTCGCCACCACCGCCACACTCTGAGCATAACTTCTTCTCCGGCTTCCAATCTCCGGAACTTGGCTTCTGATTCTTCCTGCAGTGACTGCGCTAGCAGTGCCCTCTATGGTTGTGGGCCAGCTATAATTATGAATATATTTCATCATTGGCACAGTGGCTAGAATGCAGTACTGCAGGAGTTCGATTTTGACCAGCTCAAGGTGAACTCAGCTTTCCATCCTTCTGAGATTAGTAAAACGAGGACCCAGAATGTTGGGGACAATATGCTGACTCTGTGAACCACTTAGAGAGGGTTGTAAAGCACTATGAAGAGGTATATAAGTCCTCTTATATAAGTATATAAGAGGTATATTAGTGCTATTGCTATTATCATTTGTTTCAAGTTTTCAGTTGTACAGAAAAAAAGGGGGGAGAATAGAATCTCTATCATAGATTTTGATTGTTCGCTGTACATAGACTCCCTGAGGTATTAGCTGCTGATATCTGCTTTATTAAAATGAGACTTATACGGTTAATTGGTAATTTTCATAACTGAATGATAAGAGAGACCGCTTATTTTTGAGATTTTAGTACTTTATGCATCATCTTGGCTAACACTGCCACCTATTGTGCATAAAAGGGAAATATCATCCATCTTTATCTCGGAAAACATTAGAGCTACTCTGTATGGCTATTTAGAAGTATATTTCACTGAGTTTGTAAGACAGACTCACAAGTAAGACAGAACACAATAGCAGCTTTCATGTAATATAATTAACAGACTTATTTGCCTCCTTTCTATGTATTCTTTTCAGCAGAATACGACCACCATTAATGTATTTATTTGAGCTATGTATTCATTTGATTTACAAGCCACACAATAACAAAATGCCTTAAGGCAACATACAAAAATATAAAACAATGGAACTGAACAGCAGGGGGAAAAAAGAGCCAATGACAAAAATGAAAGAAGACATTTTACCAGGGAAATACAAAATAAATTAAAATATTATGTCTGTGATGCAGGTTCATGAATCACCCCGTCCCAAGAAAAGCCAAGATTTTGCAGCTTTTCTAAATGACCGCAAGTCTATATAAAATTTTGGGCAGGAAATGCAGAAGCCATTGAAATACTATTTGATTTGATGAAACATTGATTAAAGCCCCTTTTCGAATTAAGGCACCAAACAGAAGTAACATTCTCATTCAAAACACCATTTTGAATACTATTGCATTTCAATCAGCAAAATGGGAGAAGCCTTCAAAGCAGCTGCTTTCTACAAACTCAGAGCAGCTGGGCACCCTTCAAGGATAATCCTCTGAGTCAACTTATTTTCACACATCACATCTGTCAAACTCATGGCATCACGTTGCTGTCATGTGACGCATCGTGACATTTCTCCCCTTGCAGAGCTAGGGTGGGAGTGGCTTGCACATGACACATCCGGCCCATGATTGACAGTCCTGAACTATATGGATCGAGAAGTGCTTTAAGGTGACAAAGTTTACAGCAATGCTTCAAAATCCTTTTAAAGATGGAGAAATTCCAATGTCAGCCAACAAACGGCTATTAAATCCTGAGAAAGTAAGGACATTCAAGTTTACTGCCCCAGATGAAATGTCATATCATAAGAGAAATAAAAGACATGAGTTCGGAGTTCTTATATCATTGATGTGATGATCTGGGATTAATTTAACAAACTATTTGTGGGTTCACTGGGAAAGAAAGAAGCACATTTTATCCATCATCCCATTTTATCCTCCAAACATAAAAATATGTTAGAAGAGAAATATTATTTTAAATTTATGATTTTAAAATAATACTATTTTAAATAATATTACTTTAGATAAATGGAAATGTATTAAAGACCTAACCCCCAAAAGTTACAATTAATAAGATTATCTGGTATAAAGAAGAGGAGAGAACATAAGGAATATGACATGCACAGCTTTATTACAATTCTTAACAAAGGATTTTCTTTTCAGCAGTTTTTCACTGAACACTTTTTAAAAGAAGATTTGTTTATGGAACTCTCCATCAAGCTACAGATGGTTGAATGAAAGAAATTGAAAAAGAGTATATTAATCTTCTATACAGCATTTCAAGAATTATTATCATTATTTTTACTGACCTACATCCATCTTTACATGTTGTGTGGCAAGTAGTCTGCTGAGTAATAGATATAAGCACCATTAGAATAAGAGTGGAGAAGCACTGTGGCTTAAATAAGAAGGAGAATAATTCCCTGCTTTAATAAAAACATTTTAAAATACTCTCTTACATAGAAGTAGAACAATTCCAAAACAATACTCTAAAGGGCTAGTCTACAGGGAGCTATTCTATTATGACCCTGTCTGTGTGCTGACTGTCCTTGATGCATCATTAATGCTAAAAGATGTCCATGTAAAATGTACAGCTTATAGTTTTACTGTCTGGAAGGTAACTTAATTTTGTTCACTTGCTGATGCATCCAGAAAACAAGTTCACCAGCTTCAATCCATAAATCATTAAAGATTTTCTATGCTCAAGACCCCAAAAGTAGGTCAGTTTCTAGGTCCCTGCTGCATTATAAAAGAACAGAAAATGTATCTTTCAATACCTATGTTACATTTTTCAAATATTCAGATATCCCATGAGGTTAATAAAATAGAAATGTAAAACTAGTGTGTTCAATATAGGCTAGCAAAATAAAAGGGAAACCTTTCAACTGATGTTAACAAATATCTCCCCTCTTTTTCTTGCAGAGTCATGTCACATGGCAACATAATGGTATGTATACAAAATGTTACCTATTTTCACATACAGTCCAAGGTGCATTCCAAAGTTCTGGGATCACACTGTGAAGATGGCAATGAAATCACTAAAGAATAGAAATATCTCATAACACAATGCCTATTACATGCACATATACTCAATAGCATGCATGTCCATGAATGTGTACTTTTAAAACATTTATCAGATAAATTACAAGAGGAATGTTAACATAATATGCCAACTATTAAAAAGGGGTTAGCAATTTATTTCAATTATTGCTTTCATCCAAAAGAAAATGCAAACTCAAAATACCTTAGACATTTATAAAAACCAGAACAGATACGGAGCAATTTTATAAAGTACTTGATCAACTGTGGAAAGACATTGTAACAATTATAAGCAAACACTTGGGAGAAAAATACCGTATTTTAGATCTACCTGCCTGCTCCTGGGGGCTGGGGAGGGCAGAAATGAGCAAAAAACAGTGCATTTTTTGCTCCACCAACCCCCAGAAGCACTCTATAAGCCTCCATAAGGCTATGCATGCAATTTTTTTGGACAAAAAAGGACCCATTTTCGTGAAAAAGGGTGCTTGATTTTGCCCCCCCCCCCCCGGGAGCACTCTGCAAGCCCCCCCAAGGCTATTCATGCCCATTTTTGCAAAAAAAAAAAAAAAAAAACCGGGCCAGTTTTGGGAGGTTTGCAGAGTGCAAACACTTTTCTTTTCCTTTTGGAAAGCTCTTTAACTGATTGATGAGTTATTGATCAAGTGCTGTGCCAGCAGAAACAAAGTCTTAGGTGCTGCAGATTGTCAGTGATTTCCTTCTCCAGCACATGGATAAATACACCTAGAAACATCTGCCTACCTACCTATCCTCTCTCTCTCCCTACCTATCTACTCTCTCTCTCTCTCCCTACCTATCTACTGTATTTCTCTCTCTCTCTCTCTCTTTTTCTCTCTCCATCCCTCTACCTACCAACCTACGTACTCTTTCTCTTTCTACCTACTGTATTTCTCTCGCTATCTCTCTATTTCTCTCTCTCTCTCTCCCTATCTACTGTATTTCTCTCTCTCTCTCTCTCTACCTACCAACCTACCTACTCTCTCTCTCTTCCTACCTACTGTATTTCTCTCTCTATCTCTCTCTATTTTTCTCTCTTTCCCCCACCTATCTACCGTATTTTTCTGTCTCTCCATTTCTCTCTCTATCCCTCTACCTATTGACCTACCTACTCTCTCTCTCTCCCTATCTATCTACTGTATTTCTCTCTATCTCTATCTCTTTCTCTCTCTATTTCCCTCTAACTAACTAACTACCTAACTACACTCTCTCTCTCCTTACTTACCTACTCTATTTCTCTCTCTTTCTCTTTCTCTGTCTCCCTCTTTCTATCTATCTACTTTTTTTAAAAAATTGCCTCTTCAAAATCTTGGTGTGTCTTATACTCCAGTGCATCTTATACTCTGAAAAATATGGTACCTAACAAAATATTGAGAAATGAGAGAAATAATAGGTTCCATATCTACAGTGTAATTCTGACATATATCTTATTATTCTTGTTCTTTCCTAAAATCCACCTCTCACAACAAAAAAATTGCCTTCATTTCTTCACTGCCAACTGTAAATTCATTAAACACAGTTTGCATCATCATATCTTTTAAATAGTTTACATTAATTCATTTTTAAAGTTTTTCATTCATACTTTTATGATGAGTTCCTCTACATCTTCGTTACTTTCAACTAAAAAGTCTCATAACTCAATTTTTAGTGCTTTGAACTCAGTAGTTCAGATATTTTACAGAATAAGAACCAGAGATCCTGAGAAGAAACAGATGAAAGAAAAGAGCAAAGACAAAAATGTATGTATGTATGTATGTATGTATGTATGTATGTATGTATGTATGTATGAAAGGAGGATTACAGTAGTGTAAGACCCAAGTCCTACTTTGAATGTAACAATTAAAATAAATATTTGATCCCATTTTCTATGGGATCTTTTCTGTGTGCACAAAGTAAAATGTGTGTTACTTATTCTTTATTTATTTAACAATATTTATAACTCATCCTAGTTTTAGAAGAACAAGTAGAGAACAACAAGATCAAATTGTTTTTTTTAAGTTAAAATTAAATAATATTATAAGAACATGAAGAGGAATGGTCAATGGTAAGACTCATGGGTGCCCATAAAATTAGATGCACTAAAATGAAGGGAGAATGATACAGGAATAAAATTTGGTTTGATTTGCTTATGAACCTGATGATGAAGAAAAGACAACTATCACGGTATCATAAAGGGCATTAAAAGTAATGACTTGCACTTCGAACTGTGCTTAGATGTTGACTATCAATCAATTCAGTGACTTCAAAATAAGAACTGTTCTAGCCAGATGGGACTATAGTAGTAAGAATTTACATGCTGCATTTTATACTAGCTGTAGCTCTTGAATCAACTTCAAAGGCAGCCTCATGTAGACTGTCAGACTTGCTCCGCCTGCGGGAGGCCCCTCTCTCGCAGGCATGGCCCTTGGCTCTCTCAAGGGCCCGCCTCGATGACGGGTTTGTCAACCCCGAGAGGTGCAGGAAACGGAAGCTAAGGGGTTTTTTAATTAAATGTTTTGCTTCTTTTTTAGGGGGTTCCAGGGCGGGGGGGAGGGTCCATCAGACCGGGAGGGAAGCCAGTGCCAGGCAAACAGGTGAGTCCAGGAAGGAAGGGAACGAGGTGGGGGGGGGGAAGAAAAGGTCATTTCAACGGAGGGTTGTTTTATTACAACAGTCGTGGGGAGAGGGGGATGCGAGGACAGGAGAAGATCCCAAGGTCGGTTTGGAGACCGTGGCTGCTGGCTACGCCCGGTCGTTTGTACCAACCCCCGCAGTCTGGGTGGTCAGGAGCTACAGAGCCAGGGCCTGCGGCTGATGCTTTGCAATGCAAGGTCTGTGATTAACAAGGCCCCCCTCATCAATGAGTTGATCTCAGAGGGGGAGCTAGACCTTGCAGGGATAACGGAGACCTGGTTGGGCCACGAGGGCGGTTTGCCCCTCGTGGAAATGTGCCCACCGGGTTTCCGGGCATTTCATCAGCCCCGGGCCCTGGGTAAGGGTGGTGGGGTGGCGGTAGTTATTCGGGAATGTTTGGAGCCGAGAGAGTTCACTGTTCCTCAGATACCCGGGTGTGAGTCCCTTGGTGTGAAATGGGGCCCAGGGAGGCAGTGGGGCTTGCTGATTGTATACTTGGCTCCTCGCTATGCATCAGCAGCCCTGCCCGAGCTCCTCGAGCTGATCTCGGAAACGGCAGTTGAGACCCCCAAGCTTCTGGTTATGGGGGACTTCAACTTGCCGTTGACGGGAGAGGCTTCTGAGGTGGCTCGGGAGTTCATGGCTTCCATGACGGCCATGGACCTGACCCAATTAGTTCAGGGCCCCACTCACGAAGGTGGTCACACACTGGACCTTGTTTTCGTATCTGAGCAGTGGACGAGTGATCTGGGAATGGGGGATTTAGTCATCACGCCCCTGTCATGGTCTGATCACTCATCTCTCTGGCTGAACTTCCCTGGCGCTACCTCCCACCGCGAGGAGGCGGAACCAGACTGTCTAAGCTGGTACCGCCCCAGGCACCTGATGGAACCGGATAGATTCCAGACGGAGCTTGGGCCAATACCTATAGCCCTGACCCGCTCCCGGTCGGAGGACCTAGCGGCCGCCTGGAATAGGGCGGCGGCTGGGGCCTTGGACCGGGTTGCGCCTTTGCGACGTCTCCTGCGGCAGCGATCCACCCGGGCTCCTTGGTTTACCGAGGAGCTGAGGGTGATGAAACGCCACAGGAGACGTCTAGAGAGCAGGTGGAGGTCCTCACGCTCCGAATCTGATCGAGCACAGGTAAGAGCCTACTTGCGGACTTACCTTGTGGCATTAAGTACGGCCAAACGTAGACATTGTGCCGCCCTTATTGCGTCCGCCGATAACCGCCCTGCCGCCCTGTTTCGGGTGACCCGCTCCCTCCTATCACAGAGGACGCGGGGGGCACCCCTGCAGGGAAGAGCAGAGGAGTTTGGGGAATATCTGCAGGACAAAGTCGCTCAGATCCGGAGCGGATGGGCCCCCTTCAGTGGACCGGACGAGCCGTCAACAGCGAGTCTTGTGAGGCCACTCTGGGAGGAGTTTGACTCTGTTGCCCCCGAGGATTTGGACAGGTTACGTGGACGGCTGTGACCCACCACATGTTCAATGGACCCGTGTCCCTCCTGGCTGGTACTGGCATCCTGGGAGACGACACGAGGCTGGCTTCTGGGCCTGGTGAACGCTTTGTTGGGTGAGGGATCCTTGCCAACTGCCTTGAAAGAGGCGGTGGTGAGGCCCCTGCTCAAGAAGCCTTCACTGGACCCAATGGAACTAGCTAATTACCGTCCAGTCTCCAACCTTCCCTATTTGGTGAAGGTTGTTGAGAATGTGGTGGCGCAGCAATTTCCGCGACACCTCGACGAATCCGAATATCTAGACTCACGCCAGTCCGGTTTCCGACCCGGGCACAGCACAGAGACAGCCTTGGTCGCGTTGGTTGATGATCTCTGGAGGGCCAGAGATAGAGGTTGTTCCTCTATCCTGGTCCTATTAGACCTCTCAGCGGCTTTTGATACCATCGACCATGGTATCCTATTGCGCCGGCTGGGGGGGATGGGAGTCGGAGGCACCGTTCTACGGTGGTTCGGCTCCTACCTCTCTGACCGGACGCAATGTGTGTTGACAGGGGGGCAGAGGTCGACCCTGAGGCCACTCTCTTGTGGGGTGCCGCAGGGGTCGGTCCTCTCGCCCCTCCTGTTCAACGCATATGTGAAGCCGCTGGGGGAGATCACCCGTGGTTTTGGGGTTGAATACCATCTGTACGCTGATGATACGCAGCTGTACATCTCAACCCCAAACCACCCCAACGAGGCTGTCGAAGTGATGTCCCGGTGTTTGGAAGCCGTCGGGGTCTGGATGGGGGACAACAGACTCAAACTCAACCCTTCCAAGACTGAGTGGCTGTGGCTACCGGCACCCCGGTTCAGCCAGCTAATTCCATTGCTGGCCATAGGGGGTGAACAACTCCCCCCTGTGGAGCGGGCGCGCAATTTGGGCGTCCTCCTAGATGCCCGGCTGTCTATGGATGACCATGTGGCAGCCGTGGCAAGGGGGGCGTTCCACCAGGTTCGCCTGGTGCGTCAATTGCGCCCCCTACTGGACCGGGATGCCCTACGCACGGTCACTCATGCGCTGGTGACGTCTCGCCTGGACTACTGCAATGCCCTCTACATGGGGCTTCCCTTGGGATGCATCCGAAGACTACAGCTAGTTCAGAACGCAGCCGCGCGGGTGATTATGGGGAGCTCAAGATACTCCCATGTGACACCTCTCCTGCGTGAGCTGCACTGGCTACCTGTGGTTTTTCGGGTGCGTTTCAAGGTATTGATTACCATTTTTAAAGCGCTCCATGGCACAGGACCCAGTTACCTGCGGGATCGTATCCTCCCGCACACATCCCTACGACCAATCCGCTCTCACAGGGAGGGACTACTACTGGTGCCGTCCACTAGGCAGTGCCAGCGGGCGACGCCTAGGGGTAGGACCTTCTCTGTGATGGGCCCAACCCTCTGGAATGACCTCCCCCCCGACATTAGAACTACCACTGACTTCCGTTCCTTCCGTCAAAAATTAAAGACTCACCTGTTTCGATTAGCTGGCCTGGCACATTCTTAGTTTTTACCTCCCGATGGATATATTTTAATGGGTAATTTTGGGTAATATTTTAACTCTTGGGTTATTAGAGTTTTTAATGTACTATATTTATTATTCTATATACAGTCTTGTAACCTCCACCACCTACGTATTTAATTATTTAACTGTTTTATGTATGTATTTTATAACGCATTTTAGTGACTGTACACCACCCCGAGTCCCTTTCGGGAGAGGGGGCGGTCTATAAATACGAATAATAAATAAATAAATAAACTATGTTAGAGTTGTTCAACTCTAGTAGTGGTAATAAGGGAACAGGTTATTATTGGCAGGGCAGCTTGATCCAAATAGGCTCAGACCTGGAGCAGTAGGTAGAGCTGGGTAAAGGCTCCCTTAGCTGCAGTTTATGTAAGCTAAGAGTCCAGAAAAACAAAACACAGATTATGAACGAGCTTCCTTTGGGTAGAGCATGACTTTATCAAGAGTAACTACTTGAGCTAATATTATTTAGTTATCCATATACCCATTGATAAGTAGCACGTCTGATTTGGTGAGATTTATATTGAGCTTGCTATACCCGATTTAGATACAACAATTATTATTGAATCAACTTTTGAATGTCACATCCATATTACGTAAGGATAATATTTGATTGTAAATATATACTATTCAACTTTCAATTGGAAGAGAATAGAGCATTAATATTCATTGTATACCTAAAAGCATTCTCGGGAGATTAAGTATTTAGGCAGAAATGAAGGAAAGTTATCATGTTTCTATGACAGCCTACGTTTCTGCATCTTTTTTGAGAAAAAAGAGTCAAAATGCTCAATCCATAACTCAATGCAGGTACCCAAATTAAAGCATTAGTAGCAGATGGCTTTATATGCCCACCTTGAAAACCTGCAGCAAAGGGAGTCTGCCACTTCTCTGGGTAATTAATTCAGTTGTCAAACTGTTGTTATTATTAAGATTCTTTTCTTTAAGATTCAGTTAGAATCTTTCTCTGCTTCTTTTGAATTTAATTTTGCTGACAAAAGTATTTACTTATATGCTACACATCTCATTCTCAAGCAACAGTTAAAATTATTTTAAACAATTATGCCAGACAATTGACAAATGTCCTAATTTATTTGTTTTTTAATCAAACACTTTGTATGTTCTCTTGGGAATCCATTCGGCTTGGCCATGGCTTCCAAAATATGTTCATGATAAAAGACAATGATTTTATGTATCTTCTCTGCAGGTGCTACCTATTCAAGACATTTCTTTAAAAAAATATTTATTCTTAATATTGAATACAAAGCACTCTGTACAATACTTTAAACAGCTGAGTGCATTCTCAATTCCCAATATTTTCTGTTCACATTCCTTGCATTTTTATGTTTGTCCTTAGTAATTCTCTGCTTCCGGGTCATACATCTGAGAACCGCTGGTGATAGTTCCACATACATTTTATCTAATAGGTGTTTTTAGTCTGCACCAAGCACATATACAATATTTTTCTTATTCTAAGTTGAAGCAATGCAAAAATTATATATAACTTAACTCCATGATAAATATATTTAGTTAGTTAGTTTATATGATTTATTGGACTTACCATCTCACAGCAGTGACTCTAGCCATAACATTGGCTCATTAAACTATCATCTCTGAAGCAAAACCACATCTCTAACATAGCTTGCTGAACTGCCTGTCCCCCAAATCTGGAGAAACAGCTTGATGTAGAGTCAGCCACTTATATATTGTCCTGAATGTTTTTTTTTTACTTTAAAAAAAGGGTAAAGATAAAGTTTCCCTTCCCACGTGCCTGCTAGACATTCTCGACTCTAGGGAGCAGTGCTCATCTCTGTTTCAAAGCCAAAGAGTCAGTGCTGTCCGAAGACCTCTCCATGGTCATGTGGCTGGCATGACTAAAGGCACACAGAACGCTGTTACCTTCTCACCACGGTGGTCCCTACTTTTCTACTTGCATTTTTACATTCTTTCAAACTGCTAGGTTGGCAGAAGCCAGGACAATAAACGGGAGCACAAACCCCTGAACTGCCGACCTTTCTGATCAACAAGCTCAGCATCTTAGCCACTGAGCCACTGCGTCCCTATAACTTTACTTTAACTTTACTCCCCAGTAACTTAATTACAAACTTACAGGAAATGCATGCTTTAGATTCGCTATTAATTGAAGCGGCGTGAGGCAGCTGAGGTGAGAAAAACAGCTATTTATTCGATAGAACAGCAACAACAACTACGTACAGAGATTCAGCACCTCACCCTGCTTGACAGCTATTTATACTAGAGCTGTCAAGCAGCGCGACCAGTATGAATGCTCAGCCAGCCCACACTCAGCCAGCCATGCCTTGGCCAATCAGGCACGGCTGAGCTGTTGCCAGCTATCAGTCGTAAGTTGAGGACATTAGGACCGGTCGCAAGTCGAGGACTTAGCACTCCTTCCCCCCTAGCAAGGGTGCATCCGCGGATGAAGCGCATGCGTAATCGCTTACGTAGGCAGGCTGGCATCGGACCCACCCAGAACGCCTCAGTTGTAGCGGCGCTGTCTACGAGGTAAGAAGTCCCTGTGGTAGCTCCTCCTTGAAGGGAGTGTAGCTCCTGGTGATGTCATCGTGGCCTACTCTCGGAGGCAGATCCTGCAGAATTGGTAAATCCGGGCATAGCGGTGCGACAGATGGAGGTGAGGCCAGGAGGTGTTGCTGGAAGGCGGTGGCCGGGTAGGAGAGGCCTGATTGGGTAAAGGCCTCATGCGGAAGATGGATGGGAGGTGCAACGGTGGACAGAGGTTGAATTTGGGCAGGCTACCGGGAGGCGGTAGCTGGGTTGGAGAGGCCTGATTGAGCGAAGGCCTCATGCTGAAGTCCATGTAATGGTGGAACAATGGTTTGAAGTGGAACTTGGGCATGCTGCTGGACGGCGGCAGCCAGGCAGGAGGGGCCTGATTGTGAGAAGGCCTCGGGTGGAAGGTGGCCTCAGTTGATCCACATTGGCATCACCATTTGCTTCCATCTGGGAATCCGACCCTGTAAGAGCAGGGGCCAGTTACAGTAGTGATGGTGACAGGCACCCACTTCAGATCCCCAGAAAAGTTCCCAGCATAAACTAGGTCTCCCTCCCTGAAAAGGTGGGGAGGGGCCTCCAGGTTGCAAGGCTGCTGCCCATTATAGAGAGGGTGCAGCCTATCCAGGGTGGTTCACAGGTGGCGGCCCATCAGCAACTCAGCGGGGCTTTTGTTGGATAATGGGCAAGGGGTGGAGTGCTGACCTAGGAGGTAAGCAGCCACCTTGCCAGCCAGTCGCCGCAGTCCATTCTGCCCAACGCCTCTTTGGCCGAGCAGACAGCTCGTTCCGCCCAGCCATTCCAAACAGAATGGTACAGGGCAGTTGGAGCATGGCGGATCTCTTGTATGGTCAGAAACTCCTGGAAGACCGTAAACGCAAATTGTGGGCCATTGTCGGACACAATAGTGTCCGGCAAACTGTGGGAAGAGGCAGCGCAATGCCTGCAAGGTGCTTTCTGTTGTGGTAGAAGACATAAGTATGAGCTCCACCCAATGGGAATAGGTGTCAATGACCACCAGGAAGCTCTGCCTATGGAACCCGCGAAATCCATCTGGATTCTAGACCAGGGGCCTCTAGGAACCTCCCAGTCCCGGGCAGGTACAGTGGGTGGAATAGGGAAGGACACCTGGCAAGGGGAGCAATGGCCCAACCAAGATGCTATCTCCTCATCCATTTGGGGCCACCAGACATAGCTGCGAGCCAAAGCTTTCAAGCGAGCTATGCCTGAGTGGTCCCTATGGAGGCGATCGAGCAACTGATGGTGGAGGAAGAGGGGAATGATGACCTGGTCACCCCAAAGCAAGCACCCGATATGGAGGGAGAGCTCCATCTGGCGGGTCTTAAAATGGTGGAAACCCTTGGAGACCTTTCCCAATGGCCACCCTCTCTGGACCCAAGTGAAAACTTGGGAAAGGACAGGGTCAGCCACAGAGTGGGCTGCTATGTCAGAGGCAGTGAGTGGCAGGTCCAGAGATGCAATAGAGAGTACAGAAGTGGAGGGAACAGGGTGAGGGTCAGCAGTAGGGAGGGGACAGCGGCTGAGGGATCAGCATGCCCTAGCTGCTTGCCCGGACAGTACTGAAGCATATAGGAATACGCCGTGAGGAATTCTGTCCAGCGGGTCATCCTAGGAGACAGAATGGGAGGGGTAGGATGGTCACTGGCCAGAAGCCCAAGGAGAGGCTCATGAAACTTTTTAATTCCAGATACGGCAGCCAGCACCTCCTTGTCGATCTGGCTGTAGTTCCTATCAGTGGAGGAGAGTGTCTGGGAATAAAAAGCTATGGGGGCTTCTGAGCCACTGGGGAGTACATGGTTCAGAACTGCCCCCAGACCAAAAGGGGAGACGTCACATGCCAGCTTGTCACTGTACTGTACTAAGACAGCCGCTGACATAAGCATGGCTTTGACAACCATGAATGCATGTGTCTCGCAGCTGCCCCAGCACCAGGCCACAGATCGGTCGAGCAACTGATACATAGTGATGCCTTATGAGGAAAGAAAGGCACATAAAAATTCAGAAGGCCGAGGAACACCTGCAGCTCTGCCTTAGAGGCAGGCATGGGGACGTTCCGGGTGGCAGCAACTTTGGAGGGGGTAGGGTGGATATCCTGGGCATTTATTAAGAAACCCAGGAACGCCACCTTCAGCACAACAAATGAACATTTGCTGTGGTTTAATTTTAAGCCTGCACCCCTGAAACACTCGAGGACCTTCCGGAAAACTTTGATGAGTCCTGAGCATCATCAAAGTAGGGTACTATGCCTGGGAGCCTATGGAGCAAGTGCTCCATGAGGCTCTGGAAGATCCCCAGAGTGACGGATATGCCAGATTGAAGCCGGTGGCAATGGAAAGCCCCTTGGTGGGTGACGATGGTCTGGGCAGTGGCGGCCTTGTCATTCACCAGGAGCTGCTGGTAGGCCTGTGCCATATCCAGTTTGGCAAATATGCAGCCCTGCCCAAGGAATGGAGAGGTGCTGCACAACAGGGACTGGATAAGGGTTTGCCTGGAGGCCAAGGTTGATGGTCAACTTATAGTCGGCGCAGATCCTGATAGACCCATCGGCTTAACAGGGACTGCTATGGGGGTCTCCCATTTGGAGTGGTTGACGGGCTCCAGGACTCCCTATGCCAACAGCTTGTTTAACTCAGCATCAACCTTCGGCCTCAAGGCAGAAGGCACTCTGTGAGCCTTTAGTCTTTTTTTTTTTCAAAACAACACAACACAAAGAATCCTCCTTCTTTACATACTGTAGAAAGTGTATCAGTTGGTTACAAAAGGCTTTCGTGCATCTCTTCCACAGTCATCAAGCATAATTCATATTAACTCAAGTACTTTAACTCAGATATTTATATATGTTACTATCATCATACCTCCATTTTCATTTGACTATAATTGTTTAAACGTCCTTCATCATAAAATATACCAAGATTTAATACATAACCACATACTGGCATTTCATTTACTATTTCTAAAATCATCTAATAACACTGAATCCTTATGTCCTATTCTAGCTAAACATCCATAATATTTAGCAACAAAATTTTCTAATCCTCCTTTCCAAATCACCATTTACAATTTACATCCAGTTTCCTTTTGTTGCACTCATATCTATATATACGTTGTTATCATTATCCCTCCTTTATTTGACTATATCCTATATCATAACATTTTCTCCCCTAATAATCAAGATTTAACTGAATCTAACTTAATTCTTTTTTATTAACCTTTATATATAATCCAAAAGGATTCCTAATCTTCCTTTCATGGGTACCATTCAATATTCATATCCAATTATTACTTATCATAACACTACACATTGTATACATTATTATCATTATCAATTCTTTATTTAAATATATCTATTGTCACTAAATTTCACTAAGTTTAACTAGTTTTAAATTATACACTTCCATCTATCAACCTGTATCTTCCCAGTAGCAAAACAGTCTCATGTCTTCTGCCATTTATGGTATCAGACCTCTAATCATCTCCTTAATCAAATTTGAATGAGGGGGAGGAGCCAATGTCACAACAATACAGATGTGCGATCTCGATGCTCCAAGACCACAGCCAATACTTTTGCCGCTGGGTAGTCCAATCAGACCTAAACTGTCCCACAGAAATGGTGAACAGGAAGAATACGTCTTGCTGATTTCAGGGACATCGCAAGTTTCCTGATCGATGCAAGAGAAGTTCTTCAAGCCGGAGACAAAAAATCCAGCCAAGGCTGATGAAGTCGGGGTGGCTCCAAAACAGAAGGATATGGAAAGAGAAAGTGTTTCCAGCTGGTGAGGAATTTTTACTGTTTTAAAAGAGACTGCCTATAAAAAACTTAAAATTAATTTAAATTGGAGAGCAGAAGAAATAAGTGGCGGAATTAAGTTTGGAATGGTTTTGGATAGTGGGTTATCTTACTTTTTAAATGCTATGTTCATGGATGGAATTTATGCAAGCCTTTTAAAATGAATGCATTAAGTTTTCTTCTTCTATTTTTCTTCTTCTATTATTCTTTGTAACCTATGGACTAAAATTCTCCTCTTTCATTATTGTGGGTGTTTTTCTAACTCATTCAAGAATCAGACTTTTTTTAAACTTGAAATACAAAAAAGAAACAAAAAGAAACAAAGAAAATTGCAACAATAACACTGCTACTCGGAGACTGGAGGTTTGTGTAGTAGAAACGAAACACTTTTACTTTTCTTACTGATTATCCTGGCTTGGCACTCCAAGGTCTCACTGCTTGTTTATAGAGAGTGATAAGAAGAAAAGCATACAGATGTCCCTTTGAAGTATATCTTCAACCAGAGAAAAGTGAAAATAAAACGTTATTGTGAATCTATGCTTAATCTTGTAAAAACCTTCCAAGCTAAAGCAGCAGTGTTTGTTACCTGGAGATAATGGCACAATTTCAACAGCAGAAAGAAACTTTAAGTCTGCAAAAGATATTCTTAGAAATACAGAAATTATCAAACACATTTGTGAGGACAGAGAAGAAGTTGGAAGACTTAGAGCATCTAACAGTAAAATATGATGAAGAAGTTGGAGATGTTTATCAAGTGGAAAATGTAGAGATTAGAATCCTAAAAACCGAAGAGGAAAATGACCATAAAGAAATTAAATTTGCTGATATTTATGGTGATTTGTTTGTTTCTGAAAATGGAAAGAGTGGAATACTGAAAGAGGAATTAAATGGAGGGGAACTCTACCCCAGATGGCAAGACACAGAAGAAGAAAAAAACAAAAGAATTTATGGATTTAAAGAGAGAAATTTTATTAGCAACATCATTGATAACACCACTGACAATCAAAGATAAGCTGATTAAGGAAACAGAAGAAGGGCATCGAAATTACATGAGAGTTTTTATAAGCAAGGAGTTGATAAGAGGAGTCCATACAAATTTGATTAAGGAGCCTTTAGTCTTATAGGGGCAACCTGGGGGTCCAAATTCAAAGAGATTGGGGTACCCTTACATTCCCCCAACTTACCGTCGAAGACGGCAGCGAAGTCAGAAATGACGTCCTCAACAGTAGTTGGAGAGGCTGAGGCCTGATACACCCCTAAGAGTGACAGGCCCAGCGAAGGGAACCAGTCAAGTCCCAGGAGGGCAGGCAAGGGCTTCCCAACTACCAAGATGGGAAGTTCCTGTGGAAATCCCCATAGTCAACCCACACATAGTAATTGCCCAGGGTGGAAATTTGAGTCCCCTAGTAGTCTTTTAGGGTCGTATCTGATGCATCAGCTGGTTACGGGAGACAGCAGGGGACAACTTGGACAGTGCAGTCCAGGAGAGGAGGGAGTGGGAGGATCCTGAGTTGACCTCCATGGTGAAGGGTGACCCTTCGACCAGCAGAGACACGGTGAGTTTTTTGGAGTCAACCGATGCCTTGCTGACCGACATTGCAGGAGCATCCAGTGGAGTCCTAGTGATGGTGTAGCAGTCATCCTTCTGCAGCTGCTGGTGGTGTTGCTGATGTAGGCGCAGTTGCGCCGGCTGACAGTAAGGCTGAAGCAGTGGCCGGTACTCAGGTTGAAGAGCAGGCGGCAGGGTGGCATGGCATATCTGGGCGAAGTGGCCCTTCTTAGCACACCGGTGGCAAATAGCAGCCTTAAAGGGACAAGTGGAGTGGGCGTGGTTGCCCTCAGAGTCCAAACAGGCATTTGCAGTGGTGCAGCTGGCCGATTGAGGTGACAGCCGTCTGGGTAGAGCTCGGAGGCGGTCTACCTGGTCCTCCTCCAGGTTGTCCAGGGGAACCAGCTCATCAATGAGGCAGGTTCTCTGGGGAGGAGTGAGCGGTTGTTTGTAGCAGTGCATCTCAGCTGTTGATTGTTTGGAAAGCTCGGTGGCTCTAGCTTCCTCCACCGCCTGCTGTAGGGTGATGTCTGCTTGGGCGAGCAATTTCTGCTTCAGATGGAGATCGCGAACCTTGCAGACGAATTGTTCGAGCAAGGAATCGTTGAGGGCAATGAATTTGCAATGAATAGCCACTGTTCTGAGAGACTGTAAGAATTGTCTTACAGTCTCAGTGTCTTTTTGTACGCACTGCCTGAAAACGTACTGGTGGGCTATTCTAGATGGCATTGGGGCATAGTGGTTCCTCAGCTTGCTGACTAGAGTGTCCCAATTGAGCTCGTACATGGCCAGAGGTGAAGCGAGAGGTCTGGCCGTGTTAAACATCTCACGAGCTTAAGAAAAAACTGCATTTGCAGTCCAAAGGTAATTGGTGATTATTATTTGCGATGAGGAAGCACTCAAAATGCTTTAAGAAACCAACCCAGGACTCACCAGTGGATGCAAAGGGTGTGAAAGGCGGCAGTGAAGCCATAGCTGTCGTGGAGTTGAGGTTAAAAAATTTTTTTGGGTAGACGGAAAGAAAATTGAGTTTCCTTTTCTCGAAGCTGTTCAGGCTGGAACCTTCATCATCCCATCCTCGTCGCTAGTGTTAGATTTGCTATTAATTGAAGAGGTATGAGGCAGCTGAGGTGAGAAGAACAGCTATTTATTCGATAGAACGGCAAAAACAACTATGTACAGAGATTCAGCACCTCGCCCTGCTTGACAGCTATTTATACTAGAGCTGTCAAGCAGGGCGACCAATAGGAATGCTCAGACAGCTTGCACTCAGGCAGCCACGCCTTGGCCAATCAGGCGCAGCTGAGCTGTTGCCAGCTGTCAGTCGTAAGTTGAGGACTTGCAGCCGGTCGCAAGTCAAGGACTTTAGGACCAGTCGCAAGTCGAGGACTTAGCAGCCTGAAAGACAGGTAGGCTTTTTTCCTCATATTTACTACAGCCCCTCTGAAAATTTTTTTTTATAAGTTGGGTATCAACCTTTTATGCTGCAAATATAAACTGGTGAAAGTGATCCTCATACATATAATATTGCAATAACTGTGGTTCTATTTTGATTTAGTAAAGCATTCATAATTTTGTCCATATAGTTTTGGAAACACTGATTTGGTGGTTGAATGACTAAATGGTGATTTTTGAAATGTATACCAACTATTTGAAATTTATAAAATCCCTTATGGTTATACATATAGAGACAACTAATGATCACATGACCTGTATCGCAATGAATGTTAAAAAAAATAAAAAAAATAAAAAGTTCAAGAAGTTATGAACTGAGGTGGTCTTCTCATTCATTGTACCATAAGACTGAAAAGAAAGTGAAAAATGCTGGAGATAAGTGACTGGCTTCTGAAATGCTGTTGACTGAAGAGTAATGATTTCTGAATTCATAGTTTTCATTATTTAGTGGTTGGACCTGGTACAAGATAGCTTGACTTTACAAGAATTAAAAAAATAAAAAATATGAGCCAAAGAAGAAGGAGCTTGATCAGGAAGGTTTAAATGGAAACTTGATTTTACAAGAATTTAAAAAATGAAAAATATTAGCCAAAGTAAAAGGAGCTTGATCAGGAAGGGTCAAATGGAAACCTAGAGGAATAAGAACGAAATAAGAGCCTCAGATAAAGATTTATGTATTATGAAACGGAATATGAATATTTATTTAATAGGACTTATTAAACCACTTTATGAAAAATCCAAAATACCACTGGCTTAGAAACATCATTTATTTCATTTTCTAAATATTAAGAGAAATAAATTAAATAAGCCTGCATGAAGTATATGAAAGCAAATATGTCAATTAGGTATACATTAGACTGATTAGCAACATAATATGGCATGGTTGGTTGCCATGACAAGAAGCCGGAGGTGGGCTGCTGCTGGTTAGGGCGTACCAGTTAAGATTCTCTGTAGTTCAGTGAACTGACAAATCCCACCATTGGCTGGCCCCTCCCACCCCGCCCCACCCTATCTCACCTCGCCTACATTGGCTGCTGTTGTTTACTAAACTCTCCTGCCATAGACTTGCATTGCTAACTTCTCCTGCCATAGACTTACATTGCTCGCTCCTGATTGGCTACGACGCAAGCAGCCTGCTGGCGGGAGAATCCAGCCACCCGATTGGTTAAATGCCTGACAGCTCGAGTATAAAAGAGCTGTCAGCTGTCTTTTGCTTCGCTGTTTGCCAGTCCGAGATTTGCGTACTTATGAGCTGTTTGTCACTGTTAATAAAGGTTGTGTTAGCTTCAACCTGCCTTGCCTCAGTCCCTGTCTGCCTCGTTCTTCCTACAGAACACTGGCGACGAAGGTGGGATCAGGTCTGAGGTAAAGGACAAAGGCGAAGTCACTTTTAGAGCTGTTTCAAGTCACTAAGCGACGAGACGTCACTCATCGCTGAATTTTTTTCTCTGATCCTTCACACACCATCCTTCTCAGGATGGCTACCCAACCGGCATTCTCAGCATTCAGCCTGGCCACCGAAACATGGGACGCTTACCTCGAAAGGTTTGAGTGCTTCCTGGAGGCAAACGACTTCACTGGTTTGTCTACTGGCCGTAAAAGAGGCTATTTCCTCAGCACCTGTAGCTTTGAGATGTTTGGCACAGCCAGGGCTTTAGCAGCCCCTCAGTCAGTGCACTCAATGCCCTGGGAGACACTCTTGGAGAAGCTGAAGAACCATTATTCTCCAACTCCCTCACATATGGTGAGGCGCTATGCGTTCCGACAGAGAGTCTAGAGAGAGGGAGAATCCGTCTTGGACTACATGGCGTCCCTCAGAACGGCGGCTCTACACTGCAATTTCCCTGTGCCAGACGATGCCCTACTAGAACAGCTGGTCTGTGGTATCAGAGACCTAAGACTTCAGTGGCGTTTGCTGGCACGAAACGAGTTAACACTTCAGGCAGCCGTGGACGAAGCCACGGCATACGAGATGTCTGATAAGTCTACCGCAGAAATTCAAAAATTTCTGCCACCAACCACTCATGCCAGCAGGGGCCACACTGTCCACTATGACGAGGTCGAAACAGACGATCTCTCAGACATTGAAGAGATTATCAGCCGCCTCAACCTGACAACCCGAAAAAGCCGGTCACAGAGAGACTTTTTGCTTTAGCCAGGTTGCCTCAGCTATGGCGGGAACCATGCAAGGTCAAATAGCAGGTTCAAAGCCTCCATCTGTCAACGTTGTGACAGGAAGGGACATTTGGCCAAGGTGTGCAGGGCTGCCATGCCAGTTGCACTTCGGCCTCCTGAACACGCCTTGCCAGGGCAGTCCACAAAACAAGTGCCTATGCACCGCTGAGACTGTTTTGCTATTGCAGATGACCGGCAGCACTCTGAATGGGCTGTCAGTCACGCATCGCTCTCAAAGCTAGCCCGCAAAATCTATATGACTGTCCAAATTGAGGGGAAGCCCTGTAAAATGGAGGTGGACACTGGGTCTTCAAAATCCCTCGTCTCGTCGGCCACGATTAAGCAGATGCTGCCCAGCCTTACTAAGGCTACCCTGAAGCAATGCCCAATTCGCCTCAGGGACTATCAAGGGCAGCAGATCCCTATTGTGGGCTGTGGCATGTTCCAGGTTGCCTGCCAGAACTTTAAAGGGACTCTCCCTCTCGTCATAGTCGACGGCCAGCTGCCCGGCCTCCTAGGGCTGGACTGGTTCTCCGCGCTGGGGCTCAACATTTCCGGCATCCACTCCATGGTTCCAGACCCTTTCATCGCGCTGACCAGCGAGTTCACAGACGTTTTCAACGACCGGCTGGGTAAATATACGGGGACACCAATTTCATTTAATTTGGACCCCCAGGTGGCACCAATCCGCCTTAAGCCTAGGAGAGTGCCATTTGCCCTACGGCCCAAGGTAGACTTAGAATTGGACAAATTAATTGCACGAGGGGTACTGGAGGCAGTGGACTACTCCCCCTGGGAGACCCCCATTGTGATACCCAGGATGGGAGTATTAGGATCTGTGACTTTAAATACACCATCAATAGGGGGTTGTCTTTTGCTTCGCTGTTTGCTGGCCCAAGATTTGCCGTACTTATGAGCTGTTTGTCACTGTTAATAAAGGTTGTGTTAGCTTCAACCTGCCTTGTCTCAGTCCCTGTCTGCCTCATTCTCCCTACAGAATAGCTGCCTTGGCCTAGAGTCATATCCATACCTAGCTACTGTCTGGCTCCTTCACTCACTTGCCCAGATTATGTGGCCCAGCTGATCTCTGTACCTCACCAGCTCTGCTCACTGCAGCTACCCACAAAGATAAGGTGCTCAGTGAAAGAGCCACCTCGGGGTGGACACGGTGAGGCTCGGCCGCCTTTCAGGCCTGGCTCTCACATCCTTCTGCCTGCATGCCGCCCACTCATCCTTTGCCTTGGATTAAGGGACGCACTAGTCCCTAGCACTGGCCTTCCCTGGGCCTTTGCCTGCAGAACTGTGCAAGCCCCATGGGCTATAAGGTAAGGCTGATGGCGGAGAAGAAAGATCTGCTCCAGGCTTGCTGCACTCAGCCAAAGGACTGCCTCGGTGGGGGAGAGACACATCAGGAGGCTCAGCTGCCTTTCAGGCCCAGCTTTGGCTTCTGTGAGGCCTTCCAGGTGTGAGGCCTGAGAGAAAATGCTTCACCCCTAAGGCTGCCCACTTGCCCATCCACGGGCCAGGCTGGCCTGGAAACGGCATGTTCCCTTGTCATGGGCTGGATGTGGGACCTGAAGCGAAGTTGGGGATGAAAAAAATAGCAAAATCACTTGGAAGAAAAAGTAGAGAATGTTTATCAAACTTACAGATGAAATGCTGAATTGGATACTTACTGGAATATAGAAATAAAATTTAAAGCAAGTATAATTATGAAGTCAAACTATTCTCCAAGGCACCTGAGGGTAGAACAAGAAGCAATGGGTGGAAACTAATCAAGGAGAGAAGCAACTTAGAACTAAGGAGAAATTTCCTGACAGTTAGAACAATTAATCAGTGGAACAGCTTGCCTCCAGAAGTTGTCAATGCCCCAACACTGGAAGTCTTTAAGAAGATGTTGAATAGCCATCTTTCTGAAACGGTATAGGGTTTCCTGCCTAGGCAGGGGGTTGGACTAGAAGACCTCCAAGGTCCCTTCCAACTCTACTATTGTATTGTATTGTATTGTATTGTATTGTATTGTATTGTATTGTATTGTAATTGTAATTGTAATTGTAATTGTAATTGCAATTGTACTTGTAATTGTATATTATCTATATTTTCCCTATATAGATTAGTACTTCTTGTGACTTATGTCACATTTTCTAATTATTTATATCTTCATATGGTGGGGGTAGTTTGCAAGCTGTATTATAGTTCAGAACTTTTTCAAGGATTATGTAGGCAAGCTTTCCTTAAAAGTTACTTTTTTGCTACTTTTACTAATTCTTCAATTTCCATCTCATCATGCTGCTATTTAATAATGCTTTATATTTGGCTATGTTAATTGGGCCTCTTGTGGGTAACTCAAATGTGGGATCATAGGATTCAGCCTACTAAAGTAACAGCAATAAGAAGAGGAACTATCATAACAACAATGATAATTCTCAGCCAGTTTTCTTCTAGAAAATTCTGTAATTGAAATGTAACAAGGCTAGAATGAGCAAAGCGAATATGCATCTATAGAACAAATGATGGATTAACTGACCTTTGACACGTAGAAGGAAAGTGATGGTAATAGATGGTTAACATTTAATTTAGCTATTTTGCAGATTAAAACAGATATAAATGAAAATGATTCTCATTCATATCCTAACTGTTGACTCTCAGCTGAAAATGAAGCCACAGTTCCTCATCAATGCAGCTGCATGCTTCATTTGGCAGAAAAATCTATTCCTGCTTGGCAATATGTTAAAATGACAAGAAAAGGTCAAGCCTGCTTCCCTTATGTTTTATTTTATTTGTTTTTGTAAGAAGCAGGCGGTATATGAAAGGAATAGCATCTGTCGGACTTGCATTGCCATCTGGTGAGCAAATCTTGCAAAGCAAGCTGGTGCAGTTGAAAATTATAATTTAAATGCAGTGGGAAAAATAAGAATACAGCATAACCAACTTGGTAGGAACCCTACAGATCTTCTAGTCCAACCACCTGCTACATCATTCCAAACAAGTGGCTGGAAAACAAGCCATTAAAAAACCTCCAGTAATGAAGCACCCACAACTTCCGGAGGCAAACCATTCCTCTGGTTAATTGTTTTCACTATCAGGAAATTTCTCCTTATTTTATGTTGGATCTCTCGTTGATAACTTTTATTCTGTTACTTTTCGTCCTGTCCTCAGATGCTTTAGAGAATAGGTTGACCACTCTTCCCTGTGACAGTTTCTCAAATATTGGAACTAATTACTATCATAAAGTAGAATATTTATAACTCAGGATTAAAATGAGGGGTCCTTGGCACTCTCTGAGTTTGGTTGTTTTCTTGGAAACATTTTGTTATCCAAACTAGTTAACGTCATCAGTGCTAGTAAGGAATAGGGTTTAAGCTCAGTTTATATTCTAAGAGCTTTGCCTTGGGGGTGTCCTTTGCCCTGAACACACACACACACACACACAAAAAGGAAACTGAGCATCTATAAAACATAGATGGATATCCATGCAACTTTATCAAGGAGTGCCTCCTCACCACCCAATCCAATATAGTACAACCAACACAAGCCCCAAAAAGAATAACACTGTCATACATCAAGAACATCTTAGAAATCACCAACACACTAATACAACTACGTGGAATCAGTGTAGCACACAAACCAACTAAGGCTCTCCAAAACATCCTTGATAATACTGTAGAAGATTGAATGAACACTAAAAATGCTTAATGTTTAATAAGCTTTTAGGCATCACATTCGCTTTTTCTGCTGTCCTTTCTTTTCTTCAGTGCACTATTAACATGTTTCTTTAGGAACCCTAGTCTATATTTATCAGCTCTTCCCCATGATAGAATATCAATTGTTTTGAATTCATTAAAATACTTTTTTTTCCTGAAGCAGTTTTCCCTGCACTCTTTTATTTCTGTTAAGATCAAGTATTAAAGTTGCTATCATTCAATTTCCTGCTGCTTCCTTTTTCTCAACTAAATTCTTCCAATTAGTTCTGTGTTTAAAAATAGAACAAATCAGCAGACCAACTACTCTTTCAGCAAAGGATTCTCAGCCAGTGGTGGGATTCAAATAAATTAACAAGCAGTTCTCTACCCTAATGATTCTCCAAATTCCTTGAAGTAGAAGATCTCAAACACTTTCTTGTCCACACTAATCTCACCTTGAAAAAATCAAAAAGGAAGCTATACTTAAATTTTCTACAAGCTTTGCTTTTTCCTATTGAGATAAACTTAGTGAAGAAGGGTGATTCATCAAAAATGTCTCGAGGTGCTACATTGATCAGGTGCAAAACTTTATCTGTCTATCGATTTTCCCATCAGGCAAGTGTCAAACTGAGCATGTTTAGAAATGAGTAAATATTTAAGAGATGCCTTTCCAAAGAACTACTATTCCAAAAAAGTGTCAGACTGTTATTATTTCTCATTTATTTGCGGCTTGTTTACAGAATAGACTCTACTGTTTTAAAATTAAAAGTAGTGTTTTCTGAAACGAGCACTAGATGGTGCTTTAAACCATCTAGTGTTCATTTTTTTTAAAGTAAGAAAATATTGCTGAATTAAAGTTTTAGCTATTTCTGAAACTAAAGTAGGAGTTTTCCTATTTTATTTTTTGTAAGCTCTTCCTTTAGCTATTAGATTATTTATGATCATCCCACGAAGGAGAGATTTACTATGAATCTCAGTGTTATTATCACTTTTATTTCCTTAGTAAGTGCCACAGAGCACTATATCTTATCAATATTGAACAAGATTTTTTAAAACATAGAATTAATTTTCTAATTGGAATAAAAAAAAATGTAACCTACGAAAAAATAAAATACACTTTGTGATAGAAATATTTAAGATAGATTACTGCATTTATTTATTTTCAGTTGATTGGTTACAAATAGACTATATGATTGAAACATAAAGTGTAAGTCCAAATATAAAATAAAAAATATAGACTAACAGTTGCAGAAAAATTAGCATTACACATATCTATATATCAGAGCAACAACAGCAATCGCACTTGGACTTATATACCATTTCACAGTGCTTTACAGCCCTTGTGAAGCAGTTTACAAAGTCAGCATATTCCCCCCAGCAATCTGGGTCCTCATTTTACCGACCTCGGAAGGATGAGTTGGTGAGATTCAACTGCTGACAGCTGGTAGTCAGCTAAAGTAGCCTGCAGTACTGCATTCTAACCACTGCGCCACCACAGCTCAGTAAAGTAGATAGGTGCCTATGCAATGACTCTTCAATATCCAACAGTACATTTGTAGCTTAGGGAAGGCTAATAAGAAAGGTACTTAGCACCTCTCTGGGACAAAGCATTTCACTAGAAACTGATTGCCTAGGCGGTCATGATCATTTCTATTCCAGAGGAATAAAATCATTACGATGGGAGCAACATGAATTTCTAGGTGATATCATTTCAGAAAAACACTGTGATGAACATACATCGTTTTTGAAAGGCCTTTTAGTTTTCAGATAGAAATTTAAAACAAGGGAAGCTTCAGCTTTTTCAAATTTTATTTAAACTCAGACCAAAATTGTGAGCATAATATCAGACAAAACATGTAATAAAATCTAACTTTGTTCAAATGAAAAATGTACTGTATAGTCTTGAAACATGGAGACTTAATTATTTCTAATCATGCCTTAGATTAATAAAATTGAATAATATTTTGTTACTTTTTAAAAGTTTCTAATGAATTGCATACTAATAAAAATTTATTTCCTAAAGGAAATCCCTTTTATATAACCAGAAATTGTATTGTATTATTGAGAGTAAGGATTTATGTTCAGTTTTCTTTCTTGTCTGTAAGAGATTTGTAGGTTCAATATATTCAAAAAATTCAAGATGTTAGAGCTTGAAATAAACCCAAAAACACTCCTGCTTTTAAAATAGCTGTACACCACCTGTTCTTCATGGTAAACAATAGCTGCCAAATTTTAACAACTCCACCAAATTTAAGTGGAAAACAGGAGGAAATTCTGAAAGCAGCCAGATGCTATGTGTGAGAAGCACCAAGTTATTTACAATTGTTATAGAAAGAAGTGAAGGGGAATGCACAGACTGCCCATCTCACACAACAGCTTACACCATTTTAAATCCAACAGAAAATGCAGTTAGCAATCTGTAATGAAATAATCTCACAGTGACAAGTTGGATAATTGTCACAAAGAAAAGGGGACTCCCCTTGATATTATCTGGGAAGTGAGGGCAAAGAACTCATTGTCTGAATACAGAAGCTGCTAACAGACAACAAGGACAGTTGTAACAGCCCCACTGAAGATTTTGAGAGCTACGAAATCTGATGCTTCTCTTTTATGCTCCCACTTTCCTTCCAAAATGCCTTGACCTTAACTATCATAGCTGCTTTTACATTTTAAAAAAAACCAGGTGTTGTGTACCGAGACTGTCCACCAGCAGATGGTGCTGTGCGGGCCTTCCCTGATTGGTCCTTCCATCCCGCGGGAGAATCCTGGTTACCCCATTGGTTCCCCGACTGACAGCTATCAGTATAAATAGCTGTCAGCCGGGGTTTTTGTTGCTCTGTTCTGTAAGTTACTGTTACGAATAAAAGGGTTAAACGTTCAGCAGCCTCCTCGTACTTCATTACCTCAGAACATAAAACTGGCGACGAGGACGGGCGAATCTGAACCTCACAATCTACGAGCCATGGCTAATACTGCTTTTTTCGCTCCATTCCGTATTGAGGCCGAATCATGGGAGGCGTTCATCGAACGTTTTGAATGTTTTCTACAAGCCCATGATCTGCTTGACCTCTCGTTCGAACGTAAGAGGGGTATTTTCTTAAACTACTGCGGCCCCGAAATGTTCGCTATGGCTAGGGCACTCTCTGCCCCCACTCCTGTTCACACCATGCCTTGGGATCGTTTGATGGCTAAACTTAAAACTCACTATGAGCTGGCTCCCTCACGTTTTGCGAGGCGCCAAACCTTCCGCCACTGCATTCAACAAGATGGACAATCTATTAGCCATTACCTGGCTGCTCTCAGGGCTGCCGCTATTACATGTGAGTTCGCCGATCTAGACGAAGCGCTCCTAGAGCAGTTCATCTACGGCCTGAAGGATGTCAACCTCCACCGGTGCATTCTCTCCTGCTCAGACCTCACTCTAAAAAACGCTGTAGATGAAGCTCGCGCTTATGAGATGGCGGGTCAATCTAAACCTGACCAGAGGCATTTTCCTCCGTCAACTACCTCTGCCACCAACCAGCTTCATGCCTCTAATTCCTTCCAAAATGACTTAGACTTGGTGATTGACCGCCTGCAATCTCTCAGCCATAAGGATGGCCAAAATTGCCTCAGCTGCGGCGGCCGCCATCTGCGGTCAGCCTGCCGTTTTCGTAATGCTGTATGCCGCAAATGCGGCAAAAGGGGGCATTTAGCAAATGTCTGCCGCTGTGCTGCTCCTGACTCCCGTCCTTCGACCGTGCCTCCTGCCTACCGACAAGCCCCGCCGCCTCCCCCTGCCCGGGGCCAAAATTGTCTCTCTCTAGGAGACATTGACGACTCCTGTCCGGAATGGGTCGTCGACGTTTCTTCCTCCTCCCCGGGGGGCCGTGGTAAGATCCATCTCTCACTCCAGATTGAAGGCAATCCGTGCTCCATGGAGCTAGACACCAGATCTGCCCGCTCTATTATGTCCTGGAGCACCTTATCTTCTCTTCTGCCCAAATTCCGTCTACAGCACCTGACTCCTGCCTGCTGCCGCCTCCGAGACTACCAGGGCAACCCCATCCCACTGCTGGGTTGTGCGACGCTCACCGTTGCCTACGGCTCTTTCAATGGGCGTCTGCCCCTTCTAATAGTTAAAAATCCCCTGGCTTCTTTGCTGGGGATGGACTGGTTTAGGGCTCTGGGTCTCTCCATTTCGGGGATCCACTCCACCCGCTGTTCTTCCTTTCCCGGGGATGACCTCTCCTCCCTCCTCTCTGAATTTCATGATGTTTTCTCTCCTTCCCTGGGCTGTTGCACGGGCTCTCCTATCTCCCTCAACCTTGATCCAACTGTTGCTCCTATTCGCCTCAAAGCCAGGCATCTGCCTTTCACCTTAAAGGCAAAGGTGGACGCTGAAATAGACAAACTCCTCACCCAGGGTGTGCTTCAACCTGTAGATTTCTCTCCTTGGGAGACTCCCATAGTAGTCCCCTTAAAGTCCGATGGATCCATGAGGATCTGCGCGGACTTTAAATCGACCGTGAACAAGGCCCTTCAAGCCCATCCCTACCCTGTCCCAGTTGTGCAACATGTCCTACACACCCTGGGCCAGGGTAGGATTTTCGCTAAATTGGACCTTGCGCAAGCGTATCAACAGCTCCCTATTGACGATGCCACGGCGCTTGCGCAAATGATCGTTACCCACCGCGGCGCTTTTAAATGCAAAAGGCTCCAATTTGGCCTTAGTGTAGCCCCCGGCATCTTTCAGGGTCTCATGGAGCAGCTGCTCCATGGCATCCCCGGCGTCATGCCCTACTTTGACGATGTCCTGATCGCTGCCCAGGATCGATCAGGACTCGCCAAAGTCCTCCGCTCCGTCCTGCAACGTTTCCGAGCAGCTGGCCTCCGCCTTAAGCCCTCCAAATGCCAGCTAGGGGTACCCTCCATTGAGTTCTTAGGCTTCCTCATTGATCGACATGCCGTCCATCCATCCCCCTCCAAGATGGACGCCATTCTCTCCGCCCTCACTCCTTCCAACAAAGTTGAGTTGCAGGCTTTCCTTGGCCTCCTCAACTTCTATTCGTCCTTTATTCCGCATAAGGCTTCCCTGGTGGAGCCTCTCCATAGGCTTTTAGACAGCTCCGCTGCCTGGACATGGACTAGCCGCGAAGCACATGCGCTCATGGCTGTCAAACAGTCTTTAACGCGCCCACCCATCCTGGCACAATACAATGAGTCCCTTTCTCTGCTCCTTGCTTGTGACGCCTCCCCCTTTGGCGTCGGGGCTGTTCTGAGCCATGCTTACCCTGACGGCTCAGAAGCCCCTATTGCCTTTTACTCCCGCACTTTGTCCAAGCCTGAGCGTAATTACAGCCAACTGGACAAAGAGGCGCTGGCCGCCATTGTGGGGGTAAAACGTTTTCACCATTACCTTTACGGCCGCCCCTTCTCCCTCCTTACCGATCACAAGACGCTTTTGGGCATCCTATCAGGGGATCGCCCTACACCGCCCATCCTCTCTCCTCGCATGTCGCGATGGGCAGAATTCCTCTCTGCTTACAATTACTCCCTCATCCATAAGCCCGGCCACCACATGGGCCACGCGGACACCCTTAGCCGATGTCTGCTTCCCCTGTCTCTCTCTGACCCTGCTCCCATCGAATCCATCTGCCTCCTGGACAACTTCCACCTTCCCATGACGGCCTCCGACATTGCCCTGTCTTCTCTCTCTGATTCTACCATCTCTGCTGTCCTTAACTATGTTCGCAGAGGATGGCTCCCCTCCTCTGTAGATGCCCGTTTCCTTCCTTTTTACTGACGCCGCACTGAGCTCTCCGCACTCCAGGGTTGCCTTCTATGGGGCCATCGCGTGGTCATTCCTGACCGCTTACACCAGGCCGTGCTAGCCCGCCTCCATGAAGGGCACCTTGGCATCGTCCGAATGAAAGCCCTGGGCCGGGGGTACGTCTGGTGGCCCTCCATGGATGCGGACATCATGGCCTGGGTGCAGCGCTGCTCCCCCTGCCAGCAGGTACGTGCGGCTCCTTCCTCCGCCCCTTCTCGCGATTGGGAACATCCCAGGGTTCCGTGGAGTCGTCTCCATATAGACTTCATGGGCCCTCTCGCCGGCACCTCCTTCCTTCTAGTTATAGATGCATGGTCTAAGTGGGTGGAGCTGTTTCCCATGGCCTCCACCACCTCCACGGCCACTATCCGCATTCTTGATTCCCTATTTACCACCCATGGCTTGCCGGACGTCATTGTCTCAGACAATGGCCCCCAGTTCTCCTCCCAGGAATTCCAGCAATTCCTTGCAGGGTTGGGCATTCGAAATGCCCCAGTCGCTCCCTTTCACCCTGCGGGGAATGGCCTGGCAGAACGCGCTGTGTGTTCTGCCAAGGAATCCTTTGCCCGCATGGCAGCTCTTCCCTTACCTGCCGGAATTACCACCTTCCTCCGCTCTCAGCACTCCACCCCTTGCCCTCTCATGGGCAAAAGTCATGCTGAACTCCTCCTGGGCAGGAAAATCCGTACCACCCTCAACCGCCTTTACCCTCTTTATTCCTCCTCACCCCTTCCTGCTTCTCCCCCTCCTAGGACCTTTCTGGTGGGTGACAGGGTGTTTGCAAGAAACTTTGCGGGTGATCCGAAGTGGGTACCCGGGAGTATTGCGGACATAACAGGGCCCTGTTCCTAAGGGTCCTACTTGGCGACGGACGACAGTGGCGGCGCCATATAGATCAGCTGCAGCGGCGAAATGACGACGGGTCTCCGGACAGACCACCGACTCCGAGCAGACCAGGCCCTAGCAACGCCGCCTGCCGGCCCAATGACAACAACAAAGCTAGCTCCGAGCCCGTTTCCCCCACCACGTTTAGATCCAGAAACTTACCTTCTCACTTTGATGCACTCCTCAGGGTGGGGTCTCTGGAACAGCTCCGCCTGCATGCCAGACTGGACACTCCTTCCACATCGACCACAGCCACTCCTTCTCTGAGAAGATCTCTGCGCATGCGCCGGCGTCCCGGGTATCTACGGGACTACGTCTGCGCAGACCAGGGGAAAGGGGTGTTGTGTACCGAGACTGTCCACCAGGAGATGGCGCTGTGCGGGCCTTCCCTGATTGGTCCTTCCATCCGGCGGGAGAATCCTGGTTACCCCATTGGTTGCCGGACTGACAGCTATCAGTATAAATAGCTGTCAGCCGGGTTTTTTGTTGCTCTGTTCTGTAAGTTACTGTTACGAATAAAAGGGTTAAACGTTCAGCAGCCTCCTCGTACTTCATTACCTCAGAACATAAAACCAAGGTACTCTTGCCTGGAGAAAAAACTGTCAAAAACAGAATGGAGACAATAAAATCTGTGATGAATTTTAAAAAGAATTAGCTGTGTGTTTCCTAAAATATATGACGGGGGACACCTATCTAGCAGAGATCATGCCATTTTTAAAATTGAATCTCTAGAAAGTGAAATCAAAGACAAGCTCCAAATAAAAAAGAAATTCTTACTTAAAACACTGTTTAGTTGATAAAGAAAATATGACTGATCTAAATTTTCACTATTTACTTAAAAATAATAGAAAAAGAGGCAAGCTGATATTGGTATTTCGAGGATATTACAAGTGAAGACGCTAAAATAATCTTTTTATGTTCTAATCAACTGCCATTGATGATTACAGAGAAAAAATAATGCTACGGTAGCTTAAAAAATAAGGCTACTGCAGCTTAAAATACAGGCAAGTTAATAATGGACATACTAATTCGGAAAAGAGATTTAAGATTTAAAAGGAAAAAAACATAGCAATAGCAATAGCACTTAGACTTATATACCACTTCACAGTGCTTTACATCCCTCTCTAAGCAGTTTAGAGTCAGCCCATTGACCCCAACAATCTGGGTCCTCATTTTACCTTGGAAGGATAGAAGACTGAGTCAATCTTGAGCCTGCTGAGATTCGATCTACCAAACTGCTGGCAGCCAGCGATCAGCAGACGTAGTCTGCAGTACTACATCCAGGTTATATTTAAATCAGTTTATTGTATTATTTAATTTATATGGTTTGATGTATATCTTTGTTATATATTAAATAGCAAACTAAGTTTCATCAATTATTAAGGGTTTTTTTTTTAATTAATGGTATCACTATTTATATGTAGTATGTGTGATAGTGTAATACTGACTTTTTTTTTTACCAGAAGATTCTCTGTTTGTTTGCTTTAAACGTACGTTTGTTATTGCTATGATCTATAATCACCCTTCTCCCCTTATTTGGTACATCAGCAATTTTTAAGAATTAGTAAATGTTAAACAACAAATCTTTGCCTTATTAAAAAAAATCTCCCATCAAATATTTAACAATATTTGTTTATTTCTTCTTATAACATGACTATCAAAGAATAGGACAAGAATTTTGGAACACTAACTTTTGACATTAGTCATTAAATGCAGACCAGATTCTTGTCTATGGAAATGCTGTTAATATTATTTTTGTCTAATTCTCAGTGTAGATAAACAAACTAATTATTTGAAACAAGTATCCAAAACTGTAGCAGCATTAGCCAAGCAATATTGGTTCCATTATCTTGTATCATTCTTGAATATATTAAATGCAGCTACTTTATTCTATACTTGTAAGAAAAAATGTATAAGCAAAAGCAAATTGATTTTATTGATTGGTAAAGACTGAATTCAGTGTAATTTGGATTTTATTTTTAAATGTTGCAATTATAACCAACAAATTGATAAATTTGATGCCTTGATATTTCTACACCTTCTTTTGTACCTTCAGAAAGTTTCCTATCAAGCAATTTGCCCCCAATAAATCATTAGAATACTTAACTCAAATTATTTAAAAAGCAAAGTGTGGGACAGTAAAATTGTCATTACACTTTTTTTTTTTACAAAGTGTAAACATATCTATATTTAAACTTAAAGTTTAGGAGAGTAATATTTTGGCCCAAGAACAAAAGACATCTTTGTACATCAATATATGAGGAGTATCTTCACTAGGGAATATATGGAAACATGAATTAATTATACATCAAGTCAAATCAGGTATATCTAATTTTAGCCATTGATTTTTGATGAACTACTTCAGAAGAAGATGCAGTTAAGGATCAGACTTCCTATATTCTAAATCCAACCTCTAGTGGTTATGCTGACATGAGGAATTAGGATTCTCCTGTATATTTCCTTTGTTCTCTAAATATTTTTATAAATACTCATGCTCTAAAAGCATTTTACACATACAATAGGCCTTTTTGTTTCTATACCAGCCATGAAACACTCTATATCTGTAATGAACAATGTACATTGTTCATTACATATACAATGTAAAATTTTATAGAACACAACTCAGTAATCATTGTCAGTTCCCCAGAAGCAGTGGGTAGAAATTTCTCCTTAGTTCAGGGGTGGGTTCCTGCCAGTTCTAACCTCTTCTATAGAAGAGGTTCCACAAATATACCATGCCACTTAGAACCAGTTCCAGCTCCCTCCCCACGCCCTTCCGCACCATGCTTGTCCCTCCCATTGCTCACTGATTGGCTGGCTCACCAATCACCCCACCCACCTCTAAGACTCCTATCTAAACCTTAAAGTCTTAAAGCTGTCAAGTTTGAACATCCCTGGGTTTTTTTTTCTAAAGGGTTAGGGGTGCAAGGGTCTTATAACTTAACAGCTTTAAGACTTGCACACTTCGATGCCAGAATTCCTGAGCCAACATGACTGGAGGAGGAATTCTGGGAGTTGAAGTCCACAAGTCTTAAAGCTGTCAAGTTTGAACACCCCTGGGTTTTTTTTTTCTAAAGAGTTAGGGGTGCAAGGGTCTTGTAACTTGACAGCTTTAAGACTTGTGTGCTTCAAATGCCAGAGTTTCTGAGCCAACATTTTGGTTGCTAAGCAAGAGCATTGTTAAGTGAGTTTCACCACATTTTACAAGTTGGCCACGCCCACCCAGTCACATGACTGGCAAGCCACTCCCACTAGGTCACATGACTGACAAGACACTCCCACCCGGTCACATGGCTGGCCAGCCACTCCCACAAAGCAGGCCACACCTACAGAAGAGGTTCCTACTGCCTTAGTTCTATTAGTTCAGAGGGTAAGACAAGAAACAGTGGGTGGAAACTAATCAAGGAAAAAAGCTTCTCTCGTTAATTAGTTTCTACCCATTGCTTCTTGTTGTGCCCTCAGGTACTTTGGAGAATAGCTTGACTTCCTCTTCTTTGTGGCAGTCCCTGAAATATTGGAACACCTGCTATCATGTCACCGCTAGTCCTACTTTTCATCAGACTAGACATATCCAGTTCCAGGAACCATTATATGATTTAGCCTCAAGTTCTGTCATCTTTGTTGCTCTTCTCTGCACTTTTTCTAGAGTCTCAACATCTTTTTTACATTATGGTGACCAAAACTGGATGTAATATTCCAAGTACTTAAATAAAGGTACCTTATACTTAAGTAAGTATTCATTTTCTATATATGTACCTTATGAAGTCTCCTGGATTGTTTGTACTTGATGTAAAAGATTTTGACACAACAGAAAGGACTCACTGTAGGCATTATAAGGTCCATCATATTAAATTCATGCATAATTGATACAGTAAATCTGTAAAAATAAATCTGTCACCTCTCATTTAAATAATAAAACTTTTCTCAGGCTTGACAACTTAGATAATACAAATCATTTTCTCTACTGCTTCACAAAATTTGTTTTATCTTCCCTTTTTAAATGTTATACTTTTTTGCATCATCTTTAGCAAATTAATCACTTATTGCCAAATATTTCTAGAATGGAAAGATTGTAGGTAAATATGTTTTCTTTACAATAAAGTCTTCTCTTGACAACTATATTAATCTGAGTCAAAATATGTCAACAATTATGAATAATAAGCGAACAGCTATGCCTTAATATTGTGGTGGAATTCAGAAATACAACTTCTGCAAAATATCTCTATTTAAGCACATAGGATTATAGCCTTGCAAAGAAATTCTCTACTGACTTTCTATACATAGAGATAATATAATGAGTTAGCTGAGGTAGTTAACTTGCATTAGGTAATGATAAATCCCACTGAGTGATTTTGGATTATTCTTTATTTTTTGGGCAAATTATAGTTTATTATTGAAAGATGAAATTTTGTTCACTTGACAGGACAGCTTGAAGAAATGCAAGAATCCAGTTCTCTGTATGTTTATGAATAGTACAAATACATCTTATATACATAGTGGCAACAGAACACATTAGATATTAACATAATCAAGAGTGTTAACTATGTCAACAATTGGTAAAATCGACATAGACAAACTACATTGAGGACTTCTATGGCTATATATTGTAACTATGAATTACAGTATTGTCTTTTTATAATTTCAATTACTCTTCCACATTCTTCTAAGAGAATTGTATTAATTTGCATCTGTTTTTGTGTCATCATTTGTTACTGTTTTTATTTAATAATTTAATAATAAAATAATAAATTTTATTTATTCTCTTGCTTCTGTACTTTTCATGTTATATTATGCTGCTTATGTGATTATATACATTGATATGAATATATGGAATTATTGGATCTGCTGGTTTGATACACATCATCTGATTCTACATATTCTGTTGTGGTCATAAACAGTGAATGTTGTGGCCTGACACAATCCATTCATGTAAATGGAAGCAATACTGTCAGCTTTGTAGAGATAGCATACATTTACTTTTCTATATTTTATTACATCCTTACACTGAATGAATGAAGGTTGGGGACAGGATTATAAATCATTATCCCTGAATGTTAAATATGGGATAGACAAAAGTGTGGAAAATATGAATATAAAATATTTGTGCAGCATGACGATAAGTACGTTTCATCAGAATTAATAATATTGAATTTAATGATATTTATTCCACAAGTGTACTCAGGATTGTAGTTTAGTAATAATTTATTCAGGAATCCCTGTGCCAATTTAATGAATTAAGCTAAGCCTTATTGATTTGTATAGGTTGCTAATAGCAATTTACTAAGACATTTCTATCAATAATTTAGTATCTCAGTAAATGGAAATTTTCACTAATGAATAAGGAAGGCATTGCTCTATCAAACCACTTGTGCAAGTTAAGAAAATTTATATGTTTGGCTAAATTATAATAGTATTTTGCTCTATATAGGGATATGCTTTTATTTATTATAGATCCAGAAATCTTCTACAGATACGATAGCTCATACAGTATACTAATAACATTTAAATAGGATAGTATCTAGTTAAATGGTTACATTAAATCTGATTTACTTGACCCATATTTTTTTTGTTTATTTTTACAGCATGTAGCTGCTAATGAACTAAAATTTTAAAGTAATCCCACTTACTTAAAAAAAAGGGTTCAATAATGCATGTTAGCATGTAATATATTAATGGCAAGTGTGAATTTCTGCAACTGAACCCAAATAGCATTTAAATAAATTTTGGTATTTTTTTTATTCCATGCTCCTAGCTAAAGGGATAAAATGGATAGCATTCAGGACCATAAAAACAAGCTGATTCTTCTGAAAACATGTACCATCTTATGAATTATAGTGTTTACAATTCAATTTTATCATGATTCAATTTAATTTATTTTGTTTTATTTGTCCCTCTATTTCATTGAATAGAGTCTTATGGTGCTTGTCTTAGCCATATGACATCATCAAATTTATTTATTTATTTGATTTGATTTCTAGACCGCCCCCTCTCCCCGAAGGGACTCGGGGCGGTGTACAGGTATCAAATTAAAAACCTTACAAATAATCATAAATATAGTTAAAATCGAATTAAACTTTAAACCCCTGTACAAATTTATAAAAATTAAAAACTTAGCCTAAGACCAAAATTTAAAAATACAGACTGAGGTGGGAGAGCTGGAATTAGGCCAAGCCGGCTAAATTAAACAGGTGGGTTTTGAGCTTCTTACGGAAGGAGCGGAGGTCCGTGGTTGTTCTAATATCAGGGGGAAGGTCATTCCAGAGGGTCGGGCCCATCACAGAGAAGGCCCTTCCCCCGGGCGTCGCCCGCTGGCACAGCCTAGTGGACGGCACCCGGAGGAGTCCCTCTCTGTGTGAGCGAATCGGCCGAAGGGATGTGTGGGGCAGGATACGATCCCGCAAATAACTAGGCCCTGTGCCATGGAGCGCTTTGAAGATGATAATCAGCACCTTGAAACGCACCCGAAAAGCTACAGGTAGCCAGTGCAGCCCACGCAGGAGAGGTGTTACATGGGAGTATCTAGCGACTCCCGAGACTGCCCACGCGGCCGCATTCTGAACCAACTGCAGTCTTCAGGTGCATCTCAAGGGGAGCCCCATGTAGAGAGCGTTACAGTAGTCTAGCCGGGACGTCACAAGCGCATGGGTGTCTGTGCGAAGGGTGTTCCGGTCCAATAGGGGATGCAATTGGCGCCCCAGGCGAACCTGGTGAAACGCCCCCCTTGCCACGGCTGTCACATGGTCGTCCATTGACAGCTGGGCATCTAGGAGGATGCCCAAATTGCGTACCCGATCCACGGGGGCCAGATGTTCGCCCCCAATGGCCAGTGATGGAATCAGCTGGTTGAACCAGGGTGCCGGTAGCCACAGCCACTCCGTCTTGGACGGGTTGAGCTTGAGTCTGTTACTTCCCATCCAGATCCGTACAGCTTCCTGACACCGGGACATCACTTTGACGGCATCGTTGGGGTGGTTCGGGGTAGAGATGTACAGCTGGGTATCATCCGCGTACAGATGGTAATCTACCCCGAACCCATGAATGATCTCGCCCAGCGGCTTCATATATGCATTGAACAGGAGAGGCGAGAGGACCGACCCCTGTGGCACCCCACAAGTGAGGGGCCTCGAGGTCGACCTCTGCCCCCCTGCCAATACAAATTGCACTCGGCCAGAGAGGGAGGAGGAGAACCACCACAGAACGGTGCCCCTCACCCCCAGCCCCTCCAGTCGATGCAATAGGATACCATGGTCGATGGTATCAAAAGCCGCCGAGAGGTCTAGTAGGACCAGGATGGAGGAACAACCCCCATCTCTGGCCCTCCAAAGATCATCCACCAACACGACCAATGTCGTCTCCGTGCTGTGGCCGGGCCGGAAACCGGACTGGCGCGGGTCCAGATAATCAGTTTCCTCCAGGTGGCGTGGAAACTGTTGTGCCACCACACTCTCTACAACCTTCGCCAGAAAGCAAAGGTTGGAGACGGGACGGTAGTTGGCTAACACAGCTGGGTCCAGGGAAGGCTTCTTGAGTAGGGGCCTCACCACCGCCTCTTTCAGGACGGCCGGCAAGAACCCCTCACTCAAAGAAGCATTGACTAACTCCTGGAGCCAGCCTCGTGTGACCTCCCAGGATGCCAGTACAAGCCAGGAGGGACACGAGTCCAGTAAACATGTGGTGGCTCGCAGTCGCCTACACAGCCTGTCCATATCGTCGGAAGTAACAGAGTCAAACTCCTCCCAGAGTGGAGCCTCAAGACTCACCTCCGACGTCCCCTCTAGACCACTAGTAGAGACCAACTCGCTTCAAATCTGAGCGATTTTGTCCTGCAGATACTCCCCAAATTCCTCTGCTCTACCCTGCAAAGGAGCTTCCCGCGGCCTCTGTTGAAGGAGGGAGCGGGTTACCCCAAACAGGGCAGCAGGGCGGTTATCTGCGGACGCAATAAGGGTGGCACAATACTGACGCTTGGCCACTCTTAATGCCACAAGGTAAGTCCGTAAATGGGCTCTCACCTGTGATCAGTCAGATTCAGAGCGTGACGATCTCCATCTGCTCTCTAGGCGTCTCTTGCGGCGCTTCATCACCCTCAGCTCCTCAGTAAACCAAGGGGCCTGGGTGGATCGCTGCCGCAAGAAATTTGAAAGGATGTGCACCAAATAATGTTGCATAGTGTTTACAAGAGAGTAGATGATGGATGGATGAAAGAATAAATAAATAAAGAATCTGATTTAATCATATTGTTAATAAAGATAATTTTTGATACTTTCATACAGCATCATAATACCAACTAGGCTTAACACAGAGAATAATATCTAACAACACTCATTTACAACAAAAATAATACATTGAAATATTTAATCCTAATACTTCTGCAATTGTCACATTAATGACAATGTCCTTTTTGTTTGTATCAAATTAGCTAAAAACACAGTATCTGAAACATTTTGCTTTTAAAAGTTAAGCTTTCTGTTGTATTAACCACTTTAGTATACATACTCAATAGAAAACTGTTCATAACCAAGGAAAAAACTTTTTTGATTTTGCTGAAACTTAAGGTCAAATAAAGGTTCTCTAATGCCAATCATTAAGCATCTTTAAAGGAAAACAGTCCAGATATAAAGAAAAAGAGAATAATTAGTATGTATTATTTGGTGCTATAGAATTTCTATAGTGTACTGTTTTCAGAACTTGAAATGAATACTTTATTTCAAAGTTATGTAAACAGATCCAATTGTTAATTTTATTTTATTTTACTTTTTAAAACTAGTATGTCTGTGATGTATAATTAGAGTAGGTTTTTTAATGAGTCTTCAGTTGTGTGAATTCCTTTCGGGAGCTGACACAGCAGATAAAGTATATTGTTTGTTTGTTTGTTTTGTTTTTATTGGATTTATATGCTGCCCTTCTCCCAAAGGACTCAGGGCGGCGTACAACATTAAAAAACACATATTCTCCTGAATCTGGATGTACATCATGCAGTGCTGAAAGCAATTTCAAATACTTTTAAATTTGACGTAGCACACCTTGACATAGCTGGGAAAATGAATAAACTTAAGAAACTGAAACTAATACATTCAGCCAAGCCTATTACATATATTGTGAAAAGAATGAATGGCAAATATATGGTGTGGGCACGCGCGCGCACACACACACACACACACACTCACATACATTATTAAAATACAAATTAACACAAAATAAAGGGAAAAGACTATATTGGAAGGCTGTGCAAGACTACTAAATCTGTTAAATATTCCTATTCCCAGAAGCCATCCAATTTGCTTTATATCCCACTCCAAATTCTGAAAAACATCTGGGGTAAGGAAGGGGGGATTTTGTGCAAATGGAAGATGTAATAGCATGACGCTTCTTCCTGAATGTAGAGGGTGGGCAGGGTGAGAAAATGATAAAAGTTTAAATATAGTATTGTCTTATCTATAGTCAGCGGATTAAGGCAATCACGAATTCTGTTGTCACTTTAATGGAAAAGAAATGGTAAACAAACAAAAAATCTTCAAATGATTAAGCCTTGGTTTCTCTCGTGTTTACCCCTAAGACACTCCTTGGAACAATAGTTTGTAGTCTTACTTCAAGTGTCATAATTTGAAAACAGAATTCAATTACTACTACTCCCACATCCCTAGTCACAAAGTTTTTGTGAGAAGGGTTAAACTACATTTCAGAGCTTCATAGAGCAGTCTGAATTAAACAGGTTAAATTAAACCAGTCAAAACTTTCTCAGGTAAATTAAAATCTACCCAAATTCTCCTATACCATTTTGGCTTGAAGACATGCATGAAGTTAGATTCAGCTTAATTGAATACATGTGTACTTTTCAATACTTGCACTTCTGATTTTGGCTAACTTTCCTCTTATCTGCCAGATTATCTGAGATAAGAGAATTTATCCCATCTGTACATCTGTACTCTCTCATACTTCTACTTCCCTGACAGCTGGAGAAACATTTTTAAAATACAAACACTGAATAGTGTGTTTCTTTGTGGTTACAAAGGGCTAAGCTATAGTGTGGGAAATGTTATCCTTCATATATTCTCACTCGTTTGGACTTGACAGTGTTTTGACTGATCTTGGAGTTCAGTCTGGAAAACATTTTCCTTCGTTTCAACACATGACTTTCTTACTAGAGCATTGGCTATTCAATGTCTGTATTATGATGTGCTGGAAATAAAATAGTGTTCTTTCTACTAACTAAAAGATTTTATTTCTGAAACTATAAATAGCAAGTGAATATTTTGCCTGATGTTAAACAAGCAAACACGTAGAGAAATTCATTTTATATAAGGATTCAAAAACCAAGTATCCAATATCTGCAAAGTTGGTGGGTTTTTAACATAAAGCAGATTTTTTTTTAAAAGAAAAGAAACAGTTAATCTGAATGAATTGTTGTGTGCTTGTCACCTTTCTGATAAACAATTTCTTCTGAGTGAGAACTAAACCATGTCCTAAATGAATTAGCTGGGCATAAAATAATTTTGGGACATGCTAAGTCTTGCTTTTTACATCTTTTATTATGGCGGAATATTATCCTCAACTGCATAAATTCTATGTAGTAATAATGGGTTTATGAAACTGAGAACACCTTCCACATGAAAAACAAGAAACAAATGGATGTGTTGAGAATCTGGAATGTTATACACAGCTTGGTATATAGTGAAATAATCATATGTCATTTTCACCATATGTCCACCGTGTAACTAAGACTATATTTATTGTATGTTTCTCAGTATATCTTTGGCAACATTTGTTCAACATAGCTTTGCCAATTGTGGATAGCAGATGTATATGTGGGTTGTGTTATTAGCTGCAAGATAGGGTTATACAAACATGGATAGGGTGAAAGAAAATTGTTGATTATTGTAGTATTCAGACATTGTATAACTCAAGGTCTTTAAAAGATTTACTGAACAATCAATCAATGTGGCCTGGTTCTGTAATTGGATAGGAGACAGAAAAGCAATACCATTTGTATTGTGTTGGGCAGAGGGAGATATGGCACAAGACAGAGAATGGGCTGATCTCAAGGAAGGCAGTTTCAGGGTCTTATGTAGTTTCCACATTCTAGTCCCTCAGTTATATTCCAGTACCTTGACATCTGAGTTCCAGTGAGTCAGTCCCTTTCTGTAGCTATGGATGATTTTTCTTTCTGAGACCTAATCATGGATGAGAGAACCAACTTGGCTGTTTAACTGGGTGTGTATGAGAGATGTGCTTATTTGGTTTCCAAATGTGGCTCCAGATGTGACCCCAGGACCAAGGTTGTGGTATGACTACAGTTATTCAGGAAACAGTTGTGGGTTTCAAAGATACTATTATACAGATAACCAGATATGGAACTTGACTGTGAACATGAAAATTAATAGAAAAATATATGGAATAGATTGCTTATACTTCCCTGAGGCATCTCAGTTGCTCAGTCATGGAACCAGATTGGTGATGACGTTTTCTCAGCTTAGGGTACTATGAGACTTCAATATGCCTTCTCAAACTATGGAGCTGAGGCCGCTTGGGAGTTTGTTGCCACCAAGTCAACCATGGATCTGATGCTGATTATCAAAGTTCTGACACATTGTGAGGGTTTCACATTAGAACTGGGTTTTGTCTTGATGCAGTGATGGCAGTCTCAAGGGACAATAGTTAACAGTGGGCCTGTAAACTGTTATCCCTTGTCATGATCATAGAACTTTGGGAGGATAATTGTATTAAAAGGCATAAGCTGCTGTAAGTTCCAGCTTATTTTACAGATGCGTGGAGCCAGTAAACTGGTGTAAGATGCAAATTAAAATGGTTAACAATGGTTGATTATACAGATATAGTTTGCATAGACCAATTGCAAGTACCTTAGTACCTTTTTCAATTGTAAACCCATTATGATCTTCATATATTTTAATATAGACGAAAAACATTTGATGTGGTTTGGCTGTCTCTCACTAACCCATACCTCAATATTGCTATTTTATAGTTTGTTTTCCCTAAAATGTTTCAAATCCTCGGAGTTTCAAATGCTTTAATATTATTTTGTTTTGATGTTATTCATGTTTTTAAGAAGTTTATCTCATTCTTCCCATGTAAAATCCAGAAAGCATTCCTGGAAGATTATGGCTTGTACAAAATAATAGGGAGAGGATGTAAAGAATTCTGTAATCTTGTTTGTATACCTGAGGCTTATGCTGGAATTGTTGGCATAAATTTGAAGGCATCTGGGTTTGCTGTTACTCTCCTTGCTTGTGAGAATTTCCTTCAGTCTGGTTGACTATAAGCAAATATGGGCTTGCTGCATGAAAAAATTCAATTTCATTTGATATATGCAGAAGCTTATTGATAATGTGTTTCAATGGTTTGAGTTGTGAACTGTAGGTGACAACCAGTGGTGTTCTGTTGCTCTGTTTTTGTAGTCAGGTTTTTAACAGCTCTTACCTGGAAATTATTCTCTCTTTATTGAAATCATAGGATATTTTGTCCTCTAAATACCTGGTTGATTTCCACCAGTCTCAAGTGAATCAGAACAAATATGGTTGTAGTGAGTGTATAGCTTGGCTATAGATGATAGATTTGGTAGTTCTAGATGAAGCCAGAAGCATGGTGATCTGTAGGTTTCTGGTTAATACTGCATAAGTGCGTCCAGTCCTTATTGTTGTTGAGGTATGCACATGCACAAAAACACACACCAAGAGCTTGGTCACTGATTTGCTTCAATATGTTATATTAAAGGTAATTATCAGTGGCTAAAAAGTTATACTGTCTAATAGCAAGGTGTGTTGTGTTGACATTATGCTAATGTTCTTGTTGGCTTTAGTCCTTGCTATGAAAGATATTGGGATATGCTGCTGTATCAACTTTCCGTGTATAAATTGAATTGCTAGAAAGATTATAAAAAGATGACATGATTTTTTAAAAATATCTGTAATATCTATTGTATTACTGAAAAATGCAAGTTGCATATGGTACAGAGTACATGGACTATAAAATCTGAAGGTCCAGCTGTGATTGTGTTAGTACTGAAAAATGGAACAGAGGGTTGTCATGGGATAGATTTCCTGCTTCTAACATACCTCCATACAGATAGGGTCTTTTATGATATGCCTACATAAAGATATGGTCTTAGGAAGTTATTTCATCACGTATCTATTCTTTCCTCATTGCAATAAGCAATATGACAAAGAATGATTGCCATTACAAACAAATCAATTAAATTGTTAGAGGTTTCTCTGTTTCTTTATTATACCCCTAACCATTGTCCACTTGTAACACACATTATGAATGAGCTACTAAACCAAGAAGGTGTTTTTGTAGCTGCCTTTGTTTGTTTGTTTGATTAATTAATTAATTTTATTTATAAAATTATTTACCACCCATCTCTCTCATATAACCAAAGCCTCTTTCACATGAATAAAATGTACAGGAGTTGTAATGTCTTCTGTTTCTGGTACTACTTATTTACAATATCCATTATGCAAAGTGAACATAAAGCATCCATAAGCCAAATATTTTCTGTAAGTTATCATGTTTAATATTTTTATCTCTTTTAGGATAGGAAAAGATTGACAAAGAATCTTCTGTGAAGATGGGCTTCAGCCCATGTTTCCCTACTCCCAGCAATATCATTTAACAATTGTAGTGCTATACGTAGGGAAAACATGTTTTCTGTTTTTATGATATATTTCAGATAAATTATCCTCAGACTGATAAACTGCAATAATTCCATCATCCTTGAATGTCATTAAGGTTTCATATTATTACATGTCATCTCCCCAGTTAATTTCCATAAAATATTAGAGTGAATTACTTACCTTATAGCAAGGATGCTTCAAACATGGAAACATTGAATTTACTTACTATACCTTGATATTTGAGCTTACTGTAGCATTTTCCTTATACTAGGTTGCATGTAGCCCTAATGAATTCAATGATTTTTCCATAATAATGTGCAGCATATTTTTCATAAATGTAGTCCATGCTGCATATATCACATTTCTCATATTTATTATTCTTCCCTCAGTTATTGGCTGCACTCCTGCTGCAAATAGTTGGTTTAAGTTCCAATGGGATTTAAGCGGTTTTAATACATGGATGATTTCAGCTCCTTCCTTCCTTCCTTCCTTCCTTCCTTCCTTCCTTCCTTCCTTCCTTCCTTCCTTCCTTCCTCCTTCCTTCCTTCCTTCCTTCCTCCCTCCCTCCCTCCCTCCCTCCCTCCCTCCCTCCCTTCCTTCCTTCTCTCATAATACATTCTTATTTGTATATAAATTGTTCACATATTCAAATATTTTTATCCATGTCATTTGAAATAAGTTCGCTTTCCTTTGCTATCTCTAAGCTCTTCTGTATGGTAACATAAGGATTTTATCAGTGGTGCAATTCAGCCAGTTCGATCCAGTTCAGGCGAACTGGTAGCGGTGGTAGTGGGCGGCTCCACCCGCCTGCCTGGATGTCATCACATCCCATTTTTGACACTATGTGCATGCCTGGAAGGTCCTGCGCATGCGCGGAGGTGGCATGTGTGCGTAAAGCGTACATGTGTGTGCGCTCACATTTGTGAACCAGTAGTGAAGGTAGGTTGATTTCACCCCTGGATTTCATGCATATTCTTGATGATTGCCAATTTTCTCTCATAATGTAACTTAAAATGAATATGGAACGTAATTTTATTAAATTTTAATTGCAATCCCTACTCATTTATTTTCAAGATACAAATTCTCTACTTAAGGTTCCATTACTAAAAGGAATATTTCCATTCTGGCCTTTTATATCTGTTCCTTGGCTATAAGAACCTTGGCTATAAGAACACAGTTCTAGGCTGCATCAACAGAGGGATAGAATCAGGATCACGTGAAGTGCTAATACCACTTTATAATGCCTTGGTAAGGCCACACTTGGAATACTGCATTCAGTTTTGGTCACCATGATGTAGAAAAGATGTGGAAACTCTAGAAAGAGTGCAGAGAGGAGCAACAAAGATGATTAGGGGATTGGAGAGTCAAATTATTCTCCAAGACACCTGAGGGCAGAACAAGAAGCAATGGGTGGAAACTAATCAAGGAGGGAAGCAACTTAGAACTAAGGAGAAATTTTCTGACAGTTAGGACAATTAATCAGTGGAACAGCTTGCCTCCAGAAGTTGTGAATGCCCCAACACTGGAAGTCTTTAAGAAGATGTTGGATAGCCATTTGTCTGAAACGGTATAGGGTTTCCTGCCAAGGCAGGGGGTTGGACTAGAAGACCTCCAAGGTCCCTTCCAACTCTGCTATTGTATTATTAACTTGGAGAAAAACTTCTTTAAATGATCTTAAAGTTCAGGTTGCTATACAATATATGCACTTTACATGAAGTGACCCTTCAGATAAATTAAATATTAATATAAATGTTTTTAACTGCTCAAAAAAATAGAGTTGCAAACTCTATTTATTCTATTGACCATTTCCCTGTTAAGACTTGACTCTAATTTGTATGCCTGAAATTTCTGGACTATTTTCAACTAAATAGCTGCTTGTATAATGCCTTGCATAAAACCAAACAACATGACGAATATAAATGTTACAAATAAATACATCAATTGCTTAGCGCACAGCATTGCCATAAGATTCAGTTTGGACACTGATTAAGCATCTTTATTTCACTTGATTAACTCTGGAAATCTATCAATGGCTGTGCACTTTTTAAAATTTACATAAAATTTTGATGCATGTTGCATAAACAGAATAAATGGAGACACTAGTTTTGTTAGGTTTTACTGAGCCTCTGTATACAATTTTATTTGTTGATTTGATTTAATAGACTTGTTTTTGCTTTTATTGTGTTTGCTTGGATAAATGGGTAAATTACCAAATAAATAGAGGTGGAGAGGCGCATTTAGTGCATTTAGTGCATTCTCCTTTTTTACTTTAATCAGAAGGTTATTGTTATTATTTTTCAATTGTAGAATGTAATTTGCAGGCAATTATTGCCATTTTTAAACAAATGACACCTGCTAGCTGATGATAAAAGAGCTCAGAACTTGTTAAAGAGAAATATTTATAGTTCTAAGGTTTTCAGAGAAAGGTATGTTTGATATGTACAGGACATCCAGAAGGAATGTTTTTTTTTTACAAAGCATGTTGGCATTAGTGAAGCACCAATATTTGAAGTGATAAAATAGCGATGTTGTCCAAAAATGTAGCAGATTTCAATGTACATGTTTATTTTCATGCATATTTTGCTATTTTGCTTTGATGGTCATAGTGTTGTGTTGTATATATGCATGCAGGACTACCAGTATCTCTATATAATTAAATTGTTTGCTAATTAATGCAAAATATCATTGAACATGAAGGCAGGATGTTGATATTTTGTAAGTAAGCAATGTCTTAGTCACAATTGCTGGTATTATTAACAGCAGATGAGATTTCATTCATTCATCACTTAATAAAAGGAGTTGTTGATGGGGTGGTCATTTAAGCTAAGCAGGACCAGTTTAGGATCATTAGAACCAAATACACATTTGTATAAAATGTAGTCTCCAGGGAGCAAGAATTAATTCATGAGAGTTAATTTACTAAGTACTGGTAGTAAAATATCCCACTAAATCCCTGTAAATTCATTTTAACTTGGCACAGATTTAGAAACTATAGTATTATGCAATGCTGCCAGGCATATGAAGGATAATTATATTAAAAATTAAGGACTTAATAGAATGGTAGTATTATAAATTAAACAGGTATTAACTTACTTATTTGATTTATAAGGTTACCCAATATAAACTATGTGACTCTGGCCAGCATAGTGCATAGAAACAAACAATAAAGCAGAAGCAAAAGCCACCAAAACACCAAATTGTCTAATATTATACCATGTAAATATAAAATACAAAATGATAAACAAAATATCATGATAGAAAAATTCAGATTTCGTTCTGCATTTTCCATTTTTTATTCTCTTATTTAAAAACAAACACGTTCACCATCCATATTATAATCTTCTGACAGGAAATATTTTGTCTTATCTCTATCTGCCAAGAAAACATGCTTCACTAGCAGACTTTCACATGGTTACTGTATGTATACCTGAAGATTATTTAACAAAGCTTGTTAGGAAGCCTTCAGATGCACCTTGATTGAAATATTGTGTCAAGGTAACAGAGGCATCTTGAAATAGCAACTTGTTTGTCTGGGTCTTTTTCTGTCCCCCCCCCCCTTTTCTAAACAGTAAAAGTCAGTGATGAGTGATCATGGTTCTGATACACAGGGTTCAACTTTTTTGAAAAAGTAGATTGAGAAGAAGCTTATTATAGGCGTTTCCAATTTCACTGTGATGAAAAAAACAGGTTATTATCTAAATCTTTAAGATTATTTTTGATCTTTAAGATTAAAAATGCATTAGGAAAGGAATATGTTCAATAAGTCTAAACTATTATTAAGTGATGTTACATCAAAATCTCAGCAAAGCAAGAAAATTTTATTTAGAAAACATGATTTTAAACTGTTTACTCACTTATAATTATACATTAATATTTTATATTACATTCACATATAAACACAAATATATTATATATGCATAAATGCATATATGCATATATTTACACATACACACACACACACACAACTTCAAAATGATTCCTAATAAAGTTGTGCTGTTGAATATGTTATTGTGCATATTCTTCACTGATATGTACCTTTATTCTGAAGTTCTACTATCTCTGTGCTGCTTTAAATACTGTATAAAGGTAAAGGTTCCCCTTGCACATATGTGCTAGTTGTTTCCAATTCTAGAGGGCAGTGCTCATCTCCGTTTCAAAGCTGAAGAATCAGCGCTGTACAAAGAGATCTCCGTGGTTATGGGGCCGGCATGACAAAATGCCGAAGGTGCACGGAACGCTGTTACTTTCCCATCAAAGGTGGTTCCTATTTTTCTACTTGCCTTTTTACATGCTTTCAAGCTTCTAGGTTGGCAGAAGATAAATACTGTATACCACCCCGATAATGTTCAATCAAAGACAAGAAAAATTTGAAAAAAAAAATACAACATCAAAATAAACTTAGGTAGATGTGATAATTTAGTTTATCTATTTATTCAATTTTTATATCTGACCATCTCAAATCAACATCTGGGTAGTGAACAATCATAAACATTTTTCAAACAATTAAAACACAATACAAAAAGAAATTAAATACTTATAGCAGCCAATAGATATCATAATCCGTCAATGTCAACACATCCAGGAAACTGTGCTCTTTACATACATGGAACACAAACTCAGGCACATAAGAAGTATTGATAACAACTTAACAAAAATAACAAATAAAAATATAACATATACTATTATAATTGTGTGTTGATTGCCTGTGCAAGTGAAAATTTAAAATATTACGATCTATAAAGTAAACACACACACAATGTATGTTTTGCTGCAACAGACCTCAGTTTCATACCTATGACTTCAAGACTCTTCTCTGGTAACTTAGGCAGCAAAAAAGATGTCTTGTGTCTAGGATGACATTCTTTGCATATTTATTGATAGGACACTTTGCCTTTTTGAAAATTGTAAACTTGTTCTGATTACCCACAAGATTTTTATATTGTCCAGATTGAATTCATATAGTGAAAATATCAGCCAGACAAAAATTTAATTGCACCGTAGTGTCTTTGGGGATCGTGTTTGTGGAGTCTAAATGTCTGTGGCATTTCTCTCTTTTGGCAGCACATAGAAGTTTTTAAACCTACCATCACCTGACCATAAGCAACCCAATGCTATGCTTTGTGACTTCCTAAAATTAGTGGAGCTGGCTGTCTGCCCTGCTCCTGATGTTCCAATAGAAACAGTAACACTGAGTTCAGAATCATAAAAGCAACACAGTCAAAACAAACATCTGGGTCTTATCCTTGTCTGGATGTTGCTTTCTATATCGAAAAAGTTATGAAAGCACAAAAAGTAATGTGAAATACACAATTGTGGCAATAAAGATTGCTCAAAAACACAAAAACAAGATTGTAAGTATGCATAGTCAGTGTCAACCCAAGACTTATTGCTGAATAAAATGTCATGTCCTTTCTATTTCAATACAGAAAGTAAATGGAAGATTAGTTTCATCTTACTGCAGAATGCACAGTCTTTGGTGTAAGGTTAAAAGATATCTGAATAGGCAAAAGAGAAGAAGGACGCCTGGCGAAGACAACTAATGGGAGAAAAGGAGAAGTCGATGTTTTAACAATATTTCTACCTCCATTCATTGGAGAGGAAGGGATTATAAATGATAAACAGGCACACAATGGGAAACACATATGGAGAAGGCATTGTTTGCAAAAGCCTTCAGCTTGAACCCATTTTAAGATCTTGTCAGTTTCAGGGGGAGCTTACTAAACTGCCAATAGCACTTATCAGGGAAGCAGGGAAAAAAGCTGGTTAGTTAAATACTAAAATGGTGGGCAATATTTTATTTTAAGGCTATGCCTGACAGATGAAGGACTTGATGAAAAGGGATATCCTATTTTTGACAGATGTTTCGTCACTTTGAATGCACTTAGGAGCAGTTGTAATTATTGGAAAAAATCTTTTTGGAGAAATTCAGAATGGGAGAGATGAAAACTGGCGAAAAAGGTAATAAAGAATGGACAATCCAGAGTAGAAGTTGGAGGAGAGGAATGTATTCCTCCTCTCTTATACGGCTCTTGTATATCTCACCAGGAGCATTTCCACAGCATAGAATTAGTAGATCAATGTATTTCATACCCTATACTTGGACCTATTTCCAATTGTATTTGTGATGTGATATAATAATATCTGAAGAAGATTATGTGTTCCTTGCTTTTTAGCAGAATCTTTTAATTACATAGAAACTACTAAGTATGTACAATCTTTCCAACTTGGGTAATAGTTCACTACAAACATCCTACTGAATTTACCATATGGTATGGAATTTATCATACCGTAGCATGCCATACCATCCTTCTAATTTACATTCCTAAATAATTTGTTTGTATGTTTTACACAAGGGCAACAAGCAATAGTACCATTTGCTGCATTAATTCACTTTAATTTTCTTCTAGTGTGAAGAATTATGAATTTTTTTCATAAAAGTGAACCTTTGATACAATACTGCTGGTAAATGAAGCTGTCAAAACACAGCTGATGAGTCTAGGAATAGAAGCCTAAATGCCTCCTTCCGTTTCATTTTTTGGTTTGTATGTTCCCTGGGAACTTTTCTTCTGTTACTTTTCAGTATAATGAGCAAACCCTTATAGAGAAGAAATGTCAGCAATACAAAAATAGCCAAATATATCTCATTTTTTCCTTCTGATTTTCTAAGTTAATAATGAAAAAAAATCTCTTTACGGACTACTGGCTACATTTACAACATTTATCTTTAAATGGAAATAATTATACAAATTAAGGTCCCTTCCAACTCTGTTACTCTGTTAGTGTGCTTTAAAACGATCTCAGTTTACCACTAAAAAGAAATGATTAGGGTGAAAGAATGTTGCAAAAGAAAACCACATTAAAAATAAATCATATAGACCTGTGATGGCGAACCTATGGCACGTGTGCCATAGGTGGCACGCCGAGCCATTTCTGGGGGCACGCAAGGTGTTGTCCTTTCAGCTTCAGTGTGCATGCATGATTTCGGCCTTGATTTTCGGCCATTTTTTGCCCTCAGGAGGCTTCAGGGAAATCTCCTGAAAGCCCCCAGAGGGAGAAAAGCAGGTCACATACATGAATGGGAAGAGGGTGCATAGAAGTATGGGTGTGGACACGTGCATGCATGACACCCCCTATGCTCCCCCCGTTTTTGGCACACAATGGAAAAAAGGTTAGCCTGATATAGACTATTAGTAATGGCTGATCGAAATAAAGAGAAAAAAGAAAAATGGGTGCTTAAAAGTAAATATACAAAATTTGAGAAGAGTGTAGCCTTTTGTTCAATAGTATTGAGGCCAAGAACAATAGAGCTTACTATTTTTGGGGAGGGAGGAACCAATCTACTCACACATTGACCATTTCATTGGCTCAGTCTAAGATGCTCTTGCCTTTTCTTTTTCCTTTTTTTTTTTTTGAGAATAGAAATGGTTTTCTATGCTTAATTGCTTATCTTTGTGAATGGATAGGGCAATTTCTCACTTTCTTTTACATAGTTTTTCCACTTCTTGTTCTTCCAGAAACAAGAGAGACAATATTGTAGCAATATTGGTAATAACACATTGCAAAGAACTGCACAGTTAGTTCTGCATGGCCTTGGACAGAAATTTGACAAAGGACAACCTTTTTGAAACTGGTGACTTTTGAAAGCTGCTTGTGAAGTAGAATTGAATCCTGCTATTGAGGATGTCAGAAGCATTTTGCTGCTTGATGTGAAAGGATTACTTTCCTTTTCTACTATTCACATAAACAATGACTGAAAACTTAAATATTGGGAACTAATAGCTCCTTAAAACTTCAGGGATGAAAGGGATTTAAAAGCTAGATAGTTCCACAGCTCTCATTATTTTTCCTCCATCTTTAGCATCTTCCATGTGATAAGACAATTCATTTCTCTGATTCAATAACTGCTTGTCAATTATCCAGCTTCATTTTTGTGGGAAAAAAAAGAATGGTACATCTTGCTAAAAGGTTATATTATTTTTAATAAGACAAACATTGTTTATTTAAATTTAACATAAATTTGGAATTATGAGTCAGGTATAAACTGGAGATAAGCAAAACTCTATCCCTTTCTAGGAGGTTGTGGGGGGTAGGAACCATGTGCAGCCACTAAAGGAAAACACACAGAGAAGCTTACTTAAGGTTTGCTACATCTCCTTTCTTATTGCTGAGGCAAGCTGCAGGTTATTTAAACCAGCCAGGGCCACCTTTGCATTCTTACTGATAGTAGAATAAATCATTTCTTCCGCTGTGCAAGCAAAGCATTACATATATTTATGCTCCATAGTGTGAGGTACACTATAAAAGGAAAAAGCAATAAAGATTTGGCAGTAAAGGGATTATCTCAGTGGCTGAATTTCGATTTGGACTTTTGTGACCTGATCGGGTGAGATCTTGGCATTGCGCTTTGCTGTAACTTGCCTTTGTTTGACTCTCCCTCTTTAAAAGATTTATCTAAATTGTACAACATAGAACACATGTGAACAGTTAAGAAATTGCCCCAATCCTTAAATGTGCAGTTTGCTGGATCAAATTAAAAATTGTGCACATACCTAAATTTTGATTGATCTCTTTTGGCAATGTATTTTGGAAAAGAGACCTAAGTTATATTTGTTATTCAAGAAAATTATTTAATATAGATGGTGGCTGAAGTATATTAATGACTATAATATGTAATTAATTACCTTTTTAAAAAATGTATATACTGTAGCTGGAATAAAATAATGGATTTGAACACATTTTTAAATTTATGCTTGCAACAGAAAAAAAAATCCCAATAGCAAGAATACATTAACCTGACCTAAGATGCTACATAATAGGTAATTTGCATTGTTACATGAAAATAATGGGAAAATATTAAACATATTTTCATGGCGAAAATTCAGTTTTACTATCATGTAACTTAGCAGCAGGATATCTCCACTAGACTACCTGACACAATAAAAAGTGTTAAAAGTTTCAAAAAACCCATAAAAAGAATAATAATAAATCAGAAAAATGCAACAACCTAACAATCATAATTTTTCCAAAAAAGATTAACAATACAAGACATAAATTCATGGCAAGCAGTTTAGAACTCTGAATTCTGAATCTTATCTTATAGCTTCACATTTTAGTGAGACATAATCGCCATATTTTCTTTTGCTTTTGAGATAATAAACCTGTAAAATTACTAGTTATGTCCCAAACAATGACTTTAAAGTATTAGTAATTTTGCTCAGCCATATTTAAATTTGTCAGCTGAATTTCTGGAACAGATTAAAGCCATTTTTTATTTATACTCACATTACTTTCTTTTAGGAATGAACTAATCTATGTATCAGTGTATTCCCTCCCCGACCCTGTATGTTTTGCATCCCTTCAAAGAATATGAATTTCAGATGAAACCTGACACTTGTTTTCTACTTTATACATCATATTGTCCCATATTTCTTTTGTCCTTTTGAGATATAAACTGTCTGATCTAGCAAAATATAAAGCAGATGCTGATCCCAGGACAGCTTCTATTACAATTTTTCACATAGACATTATAAAGATCAATGTTTTTTTTTAAAACATCAAGCACACTAGGGTAATTATTTAAGCCTTTTAGAAATGCTAATAGGCTGTTAATTTATTTGTCCAATGAGAGCTTTTCACTTTAAACAAATGGCTCTTGTAAATGTAGTATAACTTCGAGAAGGAAAGAGAAATTGGTAGGCCTCTAAGGTAAAGGTAAAGGCTCCCTTCCCAACTCTAGGGGGCAGTTCTCATCTCTGTTTCAAAGCTGAAGAGCCAGCACTGTCCGAAGACATCTCTGTGGTTATATAACCAGCATGACTGAACACCGAAGGCACGTGGAATGCTGTTACTTTCCCACTAAATATGGTTCCTATTTTTCTACTTGCATTTTTCACATGCTTTCAAACTGCTAGGTTGGCAGGAGCCCCAAGAAATGGCAGCTCACTCCGTTACACGGTGCTAGGGATTCGAAGCGTTAATCTGCCGATCTTTCTGATTGACAAGCTCAGCATCTTAGCCACCTAGCCACCATGTCTATTGAATATTCAATATTCTATTCAATAGGCCTCTATTTAATAACTAAAAGAAGAATAGAATAACTAAAACTGGAAAGAGGATATGAAATGGTAGTATGAAGTTTCTTTCTACATTATAAGGCTATTTAATACTTTGTAAAGGTTATAAACATGGACACCACCGCACACTTTTTTATGCCGAAATAGTGGTAAGCAAACTTTGGAGGACCACAATAAAATTCCCCAAAGACTTCTAGATAGTATGAACATTGTTAAAATATTGTTCACTCCTACTTTTCTTGTGAACGGTAGAAGATTTGATTATTTTGCAATGTCAAAACATAAGAATCTACATCGGGGTGGCAAACTCGATTTCATTGAGGGCCACATCAGGGTTGTGTTTGACCTCGGTGGGCTGAGGTGGGCATGGCAAAGGTGGGCATGGCCAGCTCAACTTCACTGATGTTGAGGACACCTGTGGTGGCCCGAGGACTCTGCCAGTGGAAACAGTCTCCCAAACTCATTTTGTTTTGCTGCGATAGCCTCTTGCAACCCTCTGCCAGCAAAAATGAAGCTTGGGAAGGCTGCCTTTGGCCTTCACATGCTACATTTTCGCTGGCAGACATCACAGGCTGGTCCTTCACTATTTCCAGGGCAGCCCCTTGGGCCAGATCTAAGCACCCCGCAGGCCGGATCCGGTCCCCAGGTTTTGAGTTTGACACTCCTGATCTATTATGCTATCAGACCCAGAGTGCAAATATTTTAACAGATATTTCTTAAGATTATTAAATGATGCCATTTGTGAAATAGATCAGAAAATGTTTGGTAATTCATGAATAGGAAAGCAGCAGACACAGAAAAGTAACTAGAGTGAATATATTAACATCCAAATAAGTGAAAGTTAACAGGTATTTGTACTATGCGCAAGAGTTGTTTCTTTATTAAAATTCTGTCTCATTTGATTTCTCCTTTCCTTTTTATATAGTTGCATCTGCTTCTTTTGCTGGTTTTAATAATAGCTTGAATGTTGTTGGTTACTACATTACAATTTCTGTCATAGTAACTTTATGTTTAGTCTACTTTTCCAAGTTAATGTTGACTAATTATTTACTTATGCATGTAAAATTATAACCTTTTTTATTTTAATTGTATCATTATTGTTGAGTTTTGCTTTTATTAAACATTATAGGTTGGCTTTGATTGGAAGCAGGTTCCACACAAAGAAGTACATTCATTCATTGTAACAGCCTTTTTTCTGGCTGTTTTCTCTGCATTATCTGTTTAATCTTGATTTTTTTTTTCATGAAAGCAGGACAAGAAAATGTATTCTTGCTAATCCCCATGAACAAAAATATCTTCATCTCATCTGAACTATTTTTTTTAACCTTTATGCGTTTCAAACAATTTCATGCATGTAAATAATAGAAAGAACCAACCAAGCTTTTTCTATATAAAAGTATATACATTTACTACTTGGGATAACAGACCTAACTGTACATTATATGATACTGTGTATTTCCTGAGTACTTGGTATACTTTTGTTGATTTTTTCAGTGTAAGATGCACGGCCCTCCCCTAAAAGAGGATGAAACATTGGATGCATCTTATATATCGAATGTAGTCCCACCTACCCGCCAGTCTCTACCCTTTGGCCTCTCTCTGCCAGCAATTTGTCTCCTTGCAGCAAACAGCCTGTTTTAGTTTCAGCTTCAGCAGAGTCTGGTTAGCACAAGCAGCTGATTGTCAGTTGGTTCGGCTTCCCGACCATCAGCTGTTTCAGGCTGCAAGGATTGCCATTGCTATTGCTGCCTCTGTATGCCCCATTTTTGGCCTTCGTACACCCCATTTTCTGCCCATTCCAATTCCCACCCCCCGGAATGAGTGGAAAATGTGGTGCGCAGAGGAGGAAAATGGGCTGTGAAAAGGTGGCAATAGACTATGGCAATCTCTGCAGCCTGAAACAGCTGATCATCAGGAGGCTGATCCAACTAACAATCAGTTGTTTGTGCTAATCAGGCTGTGCTGAAATTGAAACTGAATCATGCTGTTTGCTTCAAGGAGGGAAATTGCTGGAAGGCAGACGCAGGTTTTTCCCCCTTGTGCTAATCAGGCTAAACTGAAACTGAAACAGGCTGTTTGCTGCAAGGAGGCAAATTGCTGGGAGGCAGAGGTAGACATTTTTTTTTGTTCTCCTCCCCAAAAGCTAGGTGTGTCTTATACTTCAGAACATCTTATACTCCAAAAAATATGGCAAGTGTCAACTGTCCCAATATGCTGGCCAGCAAAAGAAATTCCTGAGACATTTTTTTCTTCCAAGAATATACTTTACTAAAAAGCCATGTGCATAACAGAAGTGGAAAAGCAGTTCTAACATTTCACATGTGAAAGCATAAGATAAATTCAACTTCCCACCCCCTTGCTTCTCCCATGGTCCTTTATTCACTTTATTCTCCTTTATTCTCATTGCATCTGGGTTGTTCTGAGAACTATCTGTTTGCTTTGGACATTCTCAGAGTTGTTAAACTTGGAATGGAGCTGTCTCATATTTACAGATGGCACACTTAGAATCCAGAGTTTCCTTCCCAAACCTCCCTCAAATTCCAATGCCTTCCCTTCTACCTTCCATTATTGTTGTCTTGTTGTGAGTAGGCTGCATAGCAAGTCAACCATGATAGAAAGCAAAAATTGATCTGATTAGTACTTGGAAAAGGATTGGGTGCAAGGTTAAATTGGGAAATTGAAATTGCCTGTAATGACACAATTACAAAAATTTCTAGTTTCCTCAATAAAATAGTAGTCTTTGGACCCCTAGTTTGGCCCATATTACATGTCTGCTCTGTGAACTTCACCAAGTGCTTCCAAGACATAACGTGTTAGCTATGACCTTTAAAGCCGTTAATGGCATAGGTCCAGATTACCTGATGAACTGCCCTGTGCTGTTAGAACAAGTCTATCCTACTCATGCTGGTAGAGAAGGCATATTTTGGATTCTGTCAGTCAAAGAACTCTGACTATTAAGATCCAGAAGTGACTATCTGCTCCAGTGCTGATCCTTCAGTACATCTTAACCTCTAGGTAGGATTAGCCTCCACCTTCCTATCTTCCCACAAGCATCTGAAGACCCGGCTCTGCTGGTTAGTCTAGTCTAGCCTAGCCCATGCTCAGGAGCACGTCCTGAAGCGGCAAGTGCATGAAGAGTGCTGGGTGGCGAAGCAGCGGAGATGAGCACTGCCCCCTAGAGTCGGGAATGACTAGCAAGGGGAACCTTTACCTTTTATTGATGTATTCTTTTTTATTGTTTATTTTATGATTCTATTATTTTACTTTTGTTCTGTTTACCCTTTCATGTTCTTTCTTTTAATTAGTTTAAGCTGTCTATAGTAGCCCCAAAGCAAGATAGGTGGAAAAGAAATTTAACAAAAAAAATGTGGTTATCAGCAACATTCATTCCAAGTTATAAATAAGATTGGGAATATTCATATTGTATAATCTTTTTATAATTTTTCTCAACAGAGAGCTACATGCAACTGAAATTAAAAAAAATTGAAACATAATGAATTGTTTTGCTAAATATAGAACTGTAAGAATTAGAATAACCCTGGGTCATGTTATTCTATTACTATTAACTGGAAGAAAAGTTTGTTCTGTGACAAGATTAAAAAAAAAGCTCCATCTTCTAAAAGAAGATTGCAGTACAGCAAACAAAACCTGACATTCAAAAAACATAGGTGAATGATAGCATCAATTAAGATATTGGAGAAATAAATTTGCTTCATTTCATTCACACTTTTCACATAACTTTCAACGTCTTAATTTCTGCAATTCAATTCTCAGGTCAAAAAATATCCAGAATAACTGTACAACAATTGTTTCTCTTAGTATAAGAAAACAGACAAAAATTGTAAGTAAAAAACTTCAAGCTTTCCTGTCCATGTGAAAAAAAGATGAACATAAGGTTTGAACATCTTTTTTAAATTGGCAAACTGACATGACAATAAAACTTGCACTTGAGAAAGAATGCAAATGTTATAAGCAGTGGAAAGTAAAATCATACAGCTTCAACTGTCAATAAACTCTATTCTTCTAATGTAGTGCAACCTGTATCATGAAGGGTACTAGAAATGGGCGGTTGGCACAGAGAACTCTGCCAATGAAAACAGGATGAAGCCAAAACTGAACAAAGGGAGTAGACAGACGTTACTAATAAATAAACTTTAAAACTGAAGCAGAGGACTTTATGCCATAGATGTGTGTAATCTATTTTCTTTCTGTAAATCAGCTTTTTTCTAGTTCTATTCATTTCTCTCCCATGGGAAAGCATTGGTATGAAAGATATTGTAACAAAAATTGTCAGGTAGAGAAAAAATGAATTGCTAAGTGGTTTATTATAATATGCATGCAAGTAACTTAGACTAGGGAAGGAAGGAAATAGAATACACCAGTAGTCATTTGGACAGTAGAGTTTATTAGAAATATCTTCATTCTTCGGTGAATTCACATTAAAATATGCTGAAGGCAGTTCAATCAACATTTGATATCTGCCATTACAACAATTTCCAGTTAAAAACTAGATCATGATCAGGCAAAGAAATGTGAATGGAGCAGAAAAAAATTACAAACAAAAGCAGTTCCCTTAAAAATAAGTCGATCCTGAAAAATGAACACACATTCTAAGCAAAGGAGAAAAAGATGTAAGAACAAAAAAAAAAAATCCACTCTATTCTGGAGAGAGAAATTCAAAATGTAGCACTCAATGTGTGATAAGGTAAACAAAATTGTATAAAGTTACATATTATTGTCCCTTGCAAGTTTTAAAATAAGACCTTTATAGGCTATGTTTTCCTGTTTCTGGAACCATGTGTTGCCTGTCTGAGGGATGTCTGGTAGAGTGCATGGGGTTTGCAGGAGGGGAGTGACAAACAATAAAATATGTTGTAGTGTATATCCTGCCCTTTAAGTACTTGTCTGCAATGCCATGGTAACATGTGTTTTGCCAATTTGGCTTGGTTAGAAAGAGATAACAATTTCAGAGAATGAGGTATTCACATAAATATATGCACAAATGTATGAGTAAAAGCATAGGGTCATATGAACATGTGGAAAACTCATCAGGGTCTTGGATATTCACATGGGAAGCTGGCACACAATTCTGGCAGAGGGCTTGGCTAGCTTTTGAGCTCTGGAATTTCTCAAAGTGTTCATGGAGTGGATTAATTCAAGCCCTTTTATGCCATAGGCACATTACAGGAAACCTGGTATTTGGAACTCAAAAAGTAAATAATAATAATAATAATAATGTGGTCATGAAAAAAAGGCAGCATGATATTTGACAAATTAATATAAGTCTGAGCCAGAATACTGGAACCAAAACTGGTTAAGCTGGAAAAGACTAATTTGACCAAATTTCATTCTACTGAAGAAATAAAAACAAAAACAATTTAAGAAAGTCAACTAACTTAACTAATTTGTAGATTGAGCTCAGTTGCTTTGGAAAACAAGATCGACTATCTTGTTCAATAAAGTAAGTTAAAATATGGCAGGTGGTATATTATACCAAGAAAATTATTTTCTGAAAAATCTGAGCACCTAAATGTAAGAGGCCACAATCTTGAAGTACCAATGAGGCTTCTATGTTCCATGTGCACAAAGATCCCTAACGTCTTCCTATGGTGCACACTAGATGTGATGTGTTCCCTGAAACATTTTCCTTCCAAAATGAGAATAAACAGATTGCATGAGTAAGGAATTTTGCATCATAATTGATATTGTAAGAACCTAATTATTTGGCATGTTAAGAATTTTGAAAACCATCAAACAGGGATTATTTCTTTCACATGCTGATACTCTGACCTATATAAAAGAATATTCTTCTTTCATGAACACTGGTTTGGGGAGTTGTATTTGCATCTCTTGCACATCGGGCACACATCCAACATCAGGTCTAACCTAACACCCATATCGCATTTGGCTCTTACCTGTGAAAACAAGCTTTGGATTCTGCATAATGAGGCGGTGTAACAGTATAGGCAACAATTATTCTACTGAAAGAACTAAATCAATTCAACATTTTCACATTTCTTAGTAGTCTCCATAATCCTCTGCTATGGTTTATTACTGTATTTTAATTGTTTTATTTATCAGCCGACCTCCTCCTTGTGTATGTCTCGGTATATGTCTCTGTTATATGTTTGTTTTGTCCATATTTATTTCATATGTTTCATTGTACGCCGCCCCGAGTCCTTCGGGAGAGGGTGCGGCTAAGAAATAAATATTTATTATTATTATTATTTTTTAAAAATGTAAAAAATAATTAAATAACACACAAAATATCCACCATGAAGATTTATATTCTGATGTAAACAATTTCTACCATTTAGAGCTCTAGAATCATATTACTGATATTGTAAATAATTTTTCAAAGACTGAGGCAAAGGTAGAGTTTCTATATCATGCAGGCGTTCTCGTCCAAGAGCAAAGCGAATTGATCTTCGACACAGATCCATTAAAGGTAGAGGTTCAGCTGAAAATGAAACAGAAACATAACGTCATTTTCATTTCTTCATTAATAATAAATATGCACTAGTAAATGGGAAATATTACTTTTAAAGTAGAAATATCACTTTTAAATAAATGCATATATGCATGAACTGATCATAGCAGAAGAAATCTAGGGAGGGAAAGTAGGGAAAATAAGCTAATAAATATTAGGTATGTTCACTGCCTTGAGTTATTTATAAAAATAGTGTATTATATATAAAATAAAATTAAAATATGGTCTATTTCTTGGAGAAATACACTTATAAGGTTTTAAATTAGGGGGGGGGGGAACCGTACAAGTTACCAGGAATTTCAACATAGATAGAAATCCCTTGAAGACTTAAAATACAATAATTTTTGCAGCTGAACTGAGATATGCCTGACCTTTAAATGTTACATTTGTTACCATTTAGGAAAAGAAACTAAAATGCAATTCAACTTCTAAAAGAACCTTTTCAGTGCAGTGTGACTTTCCACTGAGATGCTGAGGTAAACAGAAATGATACTTTCTTTCTGACATCTCAGATAATAAACAGATTTTCTTCACTTGAAAGACATTTATTTCTTAGATACTGTATCTCTAAAACAAATGCAAGAGTATCAGAGACAAAAATATTCAATACTCGAACCATAATTTTTTTAATACTTGTTTTCAAGCCCCCCCCCCCAGGGAAAAAAAAGTTTTTTAAGCTTTTAAAGAAAGGGAGTACAATTCTGCTATTGATTGCTGATTTTGATTTCGTATGGGTAACTGGCTTGGGTAATTCTCACATCAAACACTGTATCTCTTGGGTATGCAAATTGAATGTAACCACTTAATATTTTTATGGTTATTAGGTTAAATGTTCAAACATTTTTATCTACATGCAAATCCTTAACATCTATACACAGTTTTATTATGCTTAAAGACAAAACCCAGGGAAACATTTCATTATTGGGAGGAGGATATGACATGGTACACACTGCACTTTCAGCATTCTGGGAAAGAACAGGACAGTTAAAATGTCAAAATGTTCTAGACATATAAAGCTCTTTCAGACTCATTGTATGCAGCAATTCAGTAGTTAATGTTTTGCCAACTATTGTACCAGAAGTGCTGAAGTGCCCTCCCTAGTAATTAAAGGCAAGATTAAATACAAACCAAGAATTGCTTTTTATCAGTCTTAGAATGTAAACTAAGTATTAACTCCAAAATTAGCATATATATATATATATATATATATATATATATATATATATATATATATATATATATATATATATATATATATATATATATATATATATATATATATATATATATATATATATATATATTTGTGTTACAACCCTATATATATATGTAATATTTGTAATATTTGTGTTACAACCCTATATATATGTGTGTGTGTGTGTGTGTGTGTTGTATTTGTACTGATAAATAAATAAAGGGAGACTAGTATAGATCTATTTCGAGCTAATTAGCTCTCATCAGCTAGCCATACCCTTACTGGGATTTGAACCTAGCTGATGAGAGCTAATTAGCTCGAAATAGATCTATACTAGTCTCCCTTTATTTATTTATCAGTACAAATACAACACAAATATAAAAAGGCAACATTAAAAATAAAAATATGGTTTTCTGCCTGCATGGTCTTCTGTGATGAGCCGAAAGGACAGAAAGAGGGAGTAGTGACCTTCCTCCCATATTTAGGCATACCAGGGGTTGTAACACAAATACATACATACATACGTACGTACGTACGTGCGTGCGTGCGTGTGTTTTCGTAGATTTTCACGGGTGTAGGTATGCTGGTTTTGTTGTATTCGGGTCTTTTCCCGTGTAGGATTGAGATTGTCTTTGCAATGTTTCGGCAAGATGTCACCTGCCATCTTCGGGCTTGGGCTTAAAAGGCTCTCCTCCTTATCAGCTGAGCCAGGAAAATAGGTATGTATTTGTGTTACAATATTTGGGCATACCAGGGGTTGTAACACAAATACATACCTATTTCCCTGGCTCAGCTGATAAGGAGAGCCTGTGGCTTAGTGGCTAAGACTCTTCCCTAATATGTAATACAGCCCAGGTTCAAATCCCAGTAAGGGTATGGCTAGCTGATGAGAGCTAAATAGCTTGAAATAGATCTATACTAGTCTCCCTTTATTTATTTATCAACACAAATGCAACACACACACACACACATATATGTTGTATTTGTCCTGATAAGTAAATAAGTAAATAAATAAATTTAGCTGATGAGAGCTAAATAGCTTGAAATAGATCTATACTAGTCTCCCTTTATTTATTTATCAACACAAATACAACACACACATATATATATCAACCATTTGTTATTACCTTGTGACATTTTTAGTAGATTCTTACACAATTGTTAGCACAACCACTTCTCAACAAATAAAAAACAGTTATCAAAAGGAGACATTAAAAGGAGTAGTGAATACTTGCAACACCTTTAGCCATTATCTTTCAGAAGTGTTTTTCTGAAATTATAACACTTCCTTTTTTCTCCAAACGCTGGACATTTAAAACAAATGAGTTTTGTTTTAAAACAAGAAAAAGTTATGTGTCAGCATAAATAGAGTCAAAATGTTATGTAGGTTTATATAAGGTAATTAAAAAACACATTTGACAGAAAACACAAAACACAGGGAAAACACTCCTAACTTTATGTCTCCATTCAATGTACATAGGAAAGTTACACAGGTCCTAGATTAGAGTCAACCCTGCTATTTAAACCACACAGGAAACACGAGTAGATGAATTAATTATATTTTATTCTAAGGCTATATTAACGAAATGTAGCAAGTCTGATAGTACAAACTTTCTGCCACCATTTTTAATAGCTGGATCCATTAGGAGGAGTCACTTCCGAAGTTTCTTTCCCTGTTCATTCCTCGGGGGCATCTCCCCTTCTCGCCTGATTGTTTCCTAGGCAGCATCTCTTTTCCTGATTCCCCAAAGTCATTCCATTACAATTAGCGCCTGAATGCTATTTTAGACTGAATACAGAGTACTTTTCTACTGTGCTTTAGCTTTCATTGGTGTTCCAGTTACAGACATCTCAGGACACTGAACATCTTAATTATCGGAAAGTGCTTTATTTGGAGTTGTCCTTTCATGTGATCCAGAAGGTACAGAGAGTACAAAATGTAATAGCAATGTTGCCTTTATAGGGTGCATTTCATCCCTGCCGTGTAACACTATTGTTCAACCAACTGCATCCTGTGAGGTTTAAGATTTGGCTTTTGAATAACTGAGATCATGATATCTAAGAGACTGCCTTATTCTACTAACATCTGCCTGACTATTTTGAGTTAGAGAGCCTCTTGGCATTACCACATCTTGAGATGTTTATTTGATATCAACCAGAAAGAGGTACTGTTTAGGTTATAGTACTAATACTTAGTTTGCAATTTATTTATTTGTTTAAAAACCTGCATGGATGCTCACCTTAAAAAATAACTAGGTGGCTCACCCAAACAATAAAAACAGCATAAATACAATTACAATGTATATATGACAAACATATGACTACAAAATACAACATGGACACATAAACACTTTCAAAAATAAAGCACCCACTGATCTCTCTACACTTCAGGAATATGCAAGAAACCCTATGTAACTACCCCAGAATTTTAGCTATTTTTTTGTGAACTTTAGAATTGTTTTAAAATACACTTTTAAATTTGTTAATTGCCTAAAAGTACAATGCACGAGAGATGATAAAATACTATTAAATATACTATTCCCGAACTTCTGGTTGTCCGTTGGTCCATTTTTCACCATCTCCAGGCTTCAGGAAAGCCTCCAAAAACAAGCCCAATGGGTCAACTGGAAGTTTAGCCCGATGAGCCGTTTTTCGCCCTCCCCAGGTTTCAGGAAAGCCTCTGGAGCAGTGGTGAAATCCAAAAATTTTCCCTACTGGTTCTGTGGGCGCGGCTTGGTGGTCATGTGATCAGGTGGGCATGGCCAACTTGCAAAATGTGGTGAAACTCACTTAACAACATTCTTGTTTAGCAACCAAAATGTTGGGATCAATTATGGTCATAAGTTCTTTCTTTCTCTCCTCTTCTCTCTCTGATTTGTTTCCCTCTCTCTAATTGTCTCCCTCCAGGTCTTTCATTTCTCTTTCTCATTTTCTCTCTCTGATTTGTTTCCCCTCTCTCTCATTCACTCACTCCAGCTCTTTCATTTCACTCTCTCCCTTCTCTCTTTGTTTTCTTCTCTTTTCCCTCTTTCTTATTCTCTCCCTCCATCTCTCTGTCATTTCTTTCTCTCCCCCCTTCTCTCTCTCTCTCTGATTTGTTTTCCTCTTTTCCCTCTCTCATTCTCTCCCTCCAGCTCTCTTTCATTTTTCTCTCTCTCTCTCCCCTTATCTCTCTCTTATTTGTTTCCCTCTTTTCCCTCTCTCTTATTCTCTCTCTCCATCATTTTCTCATTTCTCTTTCTCCCTTTTTCTCCTCCTTTCTTGCTCTGATCTCTTTCACGTGTGTGTGTGCACGCCAGCAAAATAACTTCCTGGGCCAGGATTATGGCAGTGGGGACAGCCACTGTGCAGTGAGGTGAGTAGCTGGTTGCGTAGCGCCGGAGAGCCCCACTGTGCAGGAAACTTGTCAGTGCTGCGGTCCCCTTCGTGTTGGCTCAGCAAGGAGGGGAATGGGGAACAGCAGCAGCTGCTGTCGCTGGATGCAGGGAGGAGAGGTCCAGCTCTCTTGTGCAAGGAGAGTCCCATGCAGCACAGGAGAACTGGAGCTCTCCTTCGTGCATCCGGCAGCTATGCTCTGGGAGGGCAGGCAGGGTGCATGTGCAGCAGCCCCTTGGACATCTGCCTGGCTCCTGCCCTCCCAGAACACCACTGCCACTGCTCCAGAGCAGGGGCTGCTTCTCCACCAAGGCTACCCACCCACTCATTGGCTCGGCTGGGCTGGATGCTGACCTTGGAAGGCAAGCAGGTGTGAGGGACTGCCGGTAAGGCTGTGTGGAACATAGCAGGGCTGTGGGGAAGGGAGTAGGCTGCTAGGATGCATGCGCATGCATAGGGCGGGGATCATACACATATGCACAGGTGGATAGGGCGCATTGAGTTGTAGGTATGGGCACAATTTTGGCATGCCTTTACAAAAAGGTTAGGCATCACTGCTCTATATACTTCATTTGTTCTTTAATGTTTTACCCAATTCACTTTCCCTTCCTTCATTTATTTTACAATATGAATCTCATTGATCTACTGTATACACTTTAAATCACATCAACGTCTGTCATTCAATCCCAATGATTCAATATCCATTCAGTCTTCATTCCGATCTCTTGTTTTTCCACATACATTAATTCCCTTTTTCCACTACACTGAACATACTTTTATATTTTTTTCTAACTACACACGTTTCATCTTCATCACACTTGTTTAGCTTGTGTTCACCCAGTTCTTTTTCATATGTATTGCTGCCAAGGATAGCTGTGTTCTCTCCACTCTAAATTATTTTACTACCCAAGATGTAACATTTAACATTTTTCTGTATCCTCTCAGTTCTCTCCTCCCCTTTTCCCTCTGTATATGCATGTGTATGTGTAGGATATAGATGATTTTGAGTACATGTCTCTTAATTAGGTATATAATTCAAAAACCAAGTATTTCCTGTGAAATATACTGTGGCTTTCCCCTTCTTTTCTTCTTACTGCTACAAATGTACAATGGTGGGGAGGGAAAGGTTCTTCCACAAAACTTTCTTGGCAGAGGTACGGATGTGATTTACCATTGTTCTTTTAGGATGGTTTTTTTTTTTAATTTTCCTGTCTAGCCATTATGGTTAGACCCATTTAATTAGTTTCATAACCTGCCAAATATGATCTCTACTGAAATAGAAAGCAACATGTTCTTTGCCAAAAGAAAAGGTTAATTATTGGATAAAATTCTGGAGAAACATACAGATGACAGATAAGGTACAAAAACAATGGTGCAGATATGAAATTACTTGTACAGTAATGATTTCACAAAAGTTCATGATTCAACACACTTGTAATATTGTGGATCAACACATAAGTCACTACCAGAAGAAACAATGCTTTTGTATAGCAACTTAGGACATTGATCCATCCCACCCAGTTCGGAATATTCTAATTTGGGAGGGAAAAGTTATATTTGTTTAATACAGAGAAGCAAGTAAATAATATACATAATTAATCATAATATAGGGACAGAAAAAATATTTTCCTTCTTCAATAATTTAGTGTGAGTTTTGATAAGGTGCAGTTGTGGAACAGAAAAAAGACCAGATTTAATATTTAAAACAATATTTATTCCCTTTGTGGATAGGTCAGCTATGGAAATAAATGCTACAAATAACAATGATGCAAACTGAATGGCACTGAATGGTGATTAGACACACATCTGGAGAGAAAGACAATGCTACTTCAGGGATCAGAAGCAGCATGTTTTTGAGTATCGGTTATTGCAGAAGCAACAATACAATACAATAATACAATACAATAGTAGAGTTGGAAGGGACCTTGGAGGTCTTCTAGTCCAACCCCCTGCCTAGGCAGGAAACCCTATACCGTTTCAGACAAATAGCTATCCAACATCTTCTTAAAGACTTCCAGTGTTGGGGCATTCACAACTTCTGGAGGCAAGCTGTTCCACTGATTAATTGTTCTCACTGTCAGGAAATTTCTCCTCATTTCTAAGTTGCTTCTCTCCTTGATTAGTTTCCACCCATTGCTTCTTGTTCTACCCTCAGGTGCTTTGGAGAATAGTTTGACTCCCTCTTCTTTGTGGCAACCTCTGAGATATTGGAATAATGCTATCATGTCTCCCCTAGTCCTTCTTTCTCTTAAGCTAAACATACCCAGTTCCTGCAACCGTTCTTCATATGTTTTAGTCTCCAGTCCCCTAATCATTTTTGTTGCTCTTCTCTGCACTCTTTCTAGAGTCTCCACATCTTTTTTACATCGTGGCGACCAGAACTGAATGCAGTATTCCAAGTGTGGCCTTACCAAGGCATTATAAAGTGGTATTAACACTTCACGTGATCTTGATTCTATCCCTCTGTTGATGCAGCCTAGAACTGTGTTGGCTTTTTTGGCAGCTGCTGCACACTGCTGGCTCATATTTAAATGGTTGTCCACTAGGACTCCAAGATCCCTTTCACAGTTACTACTACTGAGTAAGGTATCACCTATACTGTACCTGTGCATTCCGTTTTTGTTGCCTAAATGTAGAACCTTACTCTTTTCACCATTGAATTTCATTTTATTAGATAGTGCCCAATGTTCAAGTTTGTCAAGATCCTTCTGTATCTTAAGCCTATCTTCTGGAGTGTTGGCTATTCCTGCCAGCTTGGTATCATCTGCAAATTTGATGAGTTCCCCATTTATTCCCTCATCCAAATCATTGATGAAGATGTTGAAGAGTACTGGGCCTAAAACAGAGCCTTGGGGTACTCCACTGCATACTTCCCTCCATGTAGATGCAGTTCCATTGAGAACTACACGTTGAGTGCGGTTGGTCAGCCAGTTACCAATCCATCTGGTGGTGGTGCTGTCTAACCCACATTCTTCTACTTTATCTAGTAGTAGGTTATGGTCTACCTTATCAAAAGCCTTACTGAAGTCCAAGTAAACTATATCAACGGCATTCCTCTGGTCCACTAATTTTGTCACATTATCAAAGAATGCAATAAGATTAGTCTGGCATGATCTGTTTTTGACAAATCCATGTTGGCTTTTGGCTATTACTTTGTTTGCTTCTAGGTGTTCGCAAATTCGTTGCTTGATTATTTTTTCCAGAATCTTTCCTGGTATTGAGGTTAGGCTGATAGGTCTGTAGTTTCCTGGATCTAATTTTTTCCCTTTTTTGAAGATGGGAACCACATCAGCTCTTTTCCAGTCCTCTGGTAGTTCCCCGGTGTTCCAGGATCTCTGAAAGATATAATTCAGTGGTTCTGAGATCTCGTCTGTTAGTTCCTTCAGAACTCTGGGGTGTAATCCATCCGGTCCTGGTGATTTGAACTCATCTAGGGTAGACAGGTGCTCACTTACCATTTTCTTCCCTATTTCAATTTGTGTTCCTAATTTTGTGGTGCTGCTTTTGATAGGTTGGACTGTTTTATCCCTTTGTGTAAAGACAGATGCAAAACATGAGTTAAATAGTTCTGCTTTCTCCCTGTTGCTTGTCACCTTCTTGCCACTTTCTCCTAGCAATGGACCAATTGTTTCCTTAACCTTTTTCTTGTTTTTAACATGTTGGAAGAAGCTTTTTTTGTTAATTTTTACTTTTGTGGCAAGCCTTTCTTCATTGTGAGCCTTAGCTTTCCTCACTTCATCTTTACAGGCTCGGGCTATTTGCTGATATTCTGCCTTAGTTATGTCCCCCTCCTTCCACTTTTTATACTTACTTTTTTTGTCTTTCAGTTTGTCAGATAGTTGTTTATGCAGCCATGCTGGTTTCTTTTGGGAGCTGCTGTTTTTCTTCTTCATTGGTATTGTGTTAGACTGGGCTTTTCTAATCTCATTTTTCAAAATTTCCCAAGCTTCTTGAGTTGTTTTCCCCTCGAGGATTCTCATCCATGGAATTTTTCCCAAGCTCTCTCTAAGTTTATTGAAATTAGCTTTCTTAAAGTCCAAGACTCTAGTTTGACTTTGTTCTACTACTTGTGTTTGGATAATGTTGAATTCCAATATTGCATGGTCACTTGCCCCCAGGGTTCCTATGGCTTCAACACCTTCTATCATTTCCTCTCTGTTAGTGAGAATTAAGTCCAGTATGGCTGATCCCCTTGTTTCCTTCTCTACTTTTTGGAAAACAAAGTTGTCTGCTAGGTTTGTTAGGAACCTGTTGGATCTTCCACTTGGTGCAGAGTTTGTTTCCCAGTTGATGTCAGGGTAGTTAAAATCTCCCATTACTATTGTGGTGTGCTTCCTACATACCTTAGTTAGCTGACTAGCAAAAAGTTCATCTTCTTCCTCTGCTTGGTTGGGTGGCCTGTAGTATAGACCTATGGCAATGTCATTTCCCCCACAACCTTTAATATTGACCCAAATGCATTCAAGATATTTCTCATTATTGTTGTGCTCTATTTCTGTAGAGACATAGTTATTTCTTATATATAGTGCAACTCCACCTCCTCTTTTATTTGGTCTATTTCTTTTAAATAATTTAAATCCTTCTAGCTGTATGTTCCATTTGTCAGTTTCATCCCACAATCACACTGCCTGCAACATTAATTGCTGCTAATTAATATATTATTTTAACTGAACAATTATTTCATTCAGTTTTGTCATGTAAGCTCAAAACTACCTTTCTCTGCTTATACTAGGCAAGATTTCCAATTGTGTGTAATTATATAAGAAAGTTCATCCAAGCATATTTGCAACCATAGCGCAACATCTGGACACGCAGGAAAATCCTGGGTGCACTCCAAAATTTTCAAATATAGTTTGGCCCTGTCCCTCAGCAGGCAAATGCTTACATATGGATATGGTAATATCTTTCAGATTTTTGAAACTAAAATTTAATTACTCATATATGAACAAAAGCCAGTGAGCATGTAGCCTATCAATTTTCTCTATCAAATTTCTCCTTTCATACAATGTTATTTTGTGAAATATTAAAAGTTTGATTTATCTTAAAAATCTTAGAAGCTTGGTGGCAATGTTGCCTATACATTTCCTTAATGTTTTTGAAATCTCCCAATTGTACCATCCTCTCTTCCACATTTTCTTCTAGACTGCAGTGGTTTGAATGTCATTCTCTTTCTTGATGAGTCACATTTCTCTGTGGGAAGCTGTTTTGTAGACTGACTGGCTCAGTCTGGGCTCAGAGAAGCAAAAAAGAGACAATTTCTATCAGAGTTACTTACTTTTCAAAAGAGTAATGTATCCTTTTTTTAAAAAGAAACCTCTTAAAATTCAAAATAACATGATATCTGCAACCATACAGTGATTTTGTACGGCAGAGTTGAAAATAAAGCCCAGTCAACTCACAAATTAATCTTAAAGATGGATGGAAGGACAGATTTTTAATTGTCAATTAATTCTTTGCTTTCGGCTTGCTCAAATACCAAAAGCTCCTTGCTTCTGTCTAATTCTCTCCAAGTCTTTGTACGTATTTCATAGCTGAAGATTACACATACACTACTGTTTTTGTTTGCTGTAGTTTGTTAAAAATAATTTCCAAGCTGATTTTTAAATGTGGCTGAGAAGGATAGTTTTATTGATATTTATTTTTTTGAAATCTCTTTGCAGAGCAGAGGACAGTCGGACATATTATTGCTGGGAAATATCAAGGTGACAGACTTGCTCTATTGCAAGCATGACATAATTGTTTGCAACTTCTGAATGTTTTTTTCAAGACAAGAAACATTGGGGCTGGATTGGGAAGGAGAATGGAACATTGTGTGCATGTTCTTATCACTGCTTTTGACCATCATTTAATTTGACTGAATACATAAATAGGGCCAATGAACTCGGAGATACATTTAAGTATCAAGCAAAGCAGTTAAATGTAAAAAGTCAACATTCATTAGTTTAAAAGTCTGATTTAAAATTCTGCTGATATATTTGCAAATTATGTCCTAATTAACAACTTTAGAATGACAGCCACCAAAGCTGGGATCTATTCAGTACGGTAGAGTGCATCAAATTTACACCTTCCAGGTTGAGATGAAGTTTGAATTATTCATTTGGCTCTCCCCTTGATCCTGAAAAAGGTCAAGTGTTTCATACAATTTACTTTATTGATGTACTTTCTACATACACAAGCAAAACTATGCATTATTAATCACTGCCCTCCATATGTCTGACAAGATCAATATCTGTTTTGATCCCTTTGGGGAGACTTTGAACAAAAAAGGCAATCTATAGAAATAAAATATTTTTTATATATCATTATGTATTTTTTCCTTTTATCTCTAAGGCTCTTTAGCAAATGTTTTCCCAGCATTAAAACATAAAACCCAGCACAAAACCCTAAAAATATAAAGCCAGCTGTTCATTGTGTGCCTTAACAACTCTGTTTCAAATTATAGCCGCAAGCAAAAAATTTTGGCACCCTTTGTCTAATTGTATGTTTTTATACAACTCTTAGCTGAAAGGAGGTTGTATATTTCAGCAAGACAATGATCAGAAACATACCTCCAAATCAGTCTTATAGGAAGGGAAGATTAAAGATTTGGAATGGCTTTCACTGTTTCCAGACTTGAATATTATTTAAATCTGTGGACAGATATCAAATATGCAGTGCATATATCAAATTCTTTCTCAGCTACAAGCGTTTTGAAAGAAGGAGTAGGGACAAAAATTCAAGAGACAGAAAGACTTTTAGCTGGCACATTTCGGAGCTGTTATTTTTGCCAAAGGAGGTGCTACAAAATTTTGATTGGCAGGATATGTAAACATCTGCACCTGCCATATTCTATTCTTATTTTAAATCTATAAACAATTTAACATAAATAGCAAGCATGAATCTGTGAAAAGATGCCTTGCTTTATGTTACATCCTGTAGCATTTACGCCATCCTTTTTTTACTAGGTAATCACTGAAATATATAATTTTACTAGATATGAATAAATGTTTGCATGCCACTCTGTATGACAGGAGCTTTCAGACATATATCAAGGGCAAAAAAGATGAGATCATGTTAAAATGATCTAATTCAACACAACTGTGTTCCAATTCATATCCTAGTCTAGACCCATGATGGTGAACCTATGGCATAGGTGTCACAGGTGGCATGCGGAGCCATATCTGATGGCACACGAGCTTTCAGCTCCAGTGCACATATATACACTGGCTAACTAATTTTCGGCCTTCTGGAAGACCAAGGAAGGCCGTTTTCACCCTCACCAGGATTCAGGAAAGCCTCCAGAGCCTGTGGGGGTGGGGGTGAAAAACGGGCCTAACGGGCAAAACTGAAATGGATCATGGAACACCTCGCCTCAGCCAATTGCTGCAGCCAACTTGCCATGGTCAAGCTGCCACGGCCAACTCACCATGGCCAACTTGCCACGGGGCAACTCACTGTGGGACAATTCAACAATTACATTTTATTATTTAAAATATTTTTAAAAATACTTTAATTTTTGTCATCACATTTTATGTTATCCCTCCTTTGATACCCTTTCTTTAATGATACTGTTCCCCTATTTCTTCCATATTAGTGTAACTCTTGTCCTGCAGCGAGTTGTCTCTTGGCAAGTTGGCCATGGTGATTGTTCCCTAGTGAGATGCCCACAACAAGTTGCCTGTGACAAATGCGCCACAGTGAATTGTTGTAGACCTTCCTGGCATATCTGCTAATGATTCCAAAAAATGTTGGCAAACCTTTTTTTTTGGGGGGAAATAATCCAATGGAGATTTATTGAATATCAATCAATGTTGGGATGTTATTATGAAAAAAGAGGGGGGGGAAATCACTCAGTAGTGTAACAGTGTCCACTTATTAAAAGTCTGAGACAAATAAGAAAGCACTGCATAAAGATTATTAGCAACCACATCAAGGTAAACCAAGCAGAATTAACCTTCTAGGATAATTACTTTAATTTATATCTATCAATACAGTACTTTGTACTTAATATGCTTTAGTAAGAAAGCTTTTAAATGAATATATTTAGATAAATAGGTACAATCTATACATTATTGTATTTTGAATTTTTAAAAACAAAAACAAACAAGACACAATGAAGGACCACATAATCTGTCTTTTGAGTCTGATTGTTGAGGAACACAAGGCATGTGAAGTAGTTTCCCCATGTTTCCTATTCTTTGATTCCTATTAATCTGGTCATCTGTACATTTTTCTAAACAACTTTTAGTTGTTGATTTACTTACTTTTTCCAACGACTGCAAGACATTTCTCAATATTTGCTTGACTACTTTACTTTTTAAGAGGAAACATATTCACGCTTAAATGAAATGAATCAAGTTAAATATTTAGTTCAATTCTTTTTCACGTTTACCTTAACAGCTTTTAATTTAATCTCTTACATTGTTTAGGATTTACATTCAGTGTGTGACAGATTACATTCGGTAATCTGTCCATGTCTCCAAAGTTACTAGAAAAACCATTACCAATCTTCCTGCACCAATCTTCCTGCTTCCTTTTTTTAGAAATTATTTTTTACATATCCACTACTTCCTTTAGCTCATTATTTTGACCTAATATGGTCACATGATAATTGACAGGTTTAACTATCTTAACTTTTTTGTTGTATAATAAAGCCATATGTGTTTGAACTTTGTGCATATTCTGTAACAGAATTTGTACATTTTTAATTCTTTCCTGGTCTGTAGTTCTTATGTAATTTTCTAAGTCTATATACATAATATGTATTTCTGTAATGAATCTGAAGACAAGGCCCATTATCTGTACCATTCCATTAGACTTAAAAACTAATGTCTTCCTTGACTTAGGCTCAATTCACCCATAGTGAATTGAATACTATTCACCTATAGTATAACTTGGCAGCAATAAAGTGGCTTGCTATTACCTTATTATGGGATGATTTTTTTTTAATTTCAATTTTCTTGTGGGGACCATTCAAGTATTAACTAAGGGCAACTTTAGTAGGCTTTCTCAGGATCAGTTAAGGACTGCCACCTATTATGAACTGTTATGTGTAAGCATTTGTGCATCAGTATGACATGAGATATAGCACACAGTCCTATTCTCAGGTGCCTGTCGAATTTCTAAGGCACAAATTGAATGCTTCTGTTTGGCATTCTTATTCCTTCTATTAAGCAGTTGTATTTTAAAATTATTTTTATATATATATAATCTGTTTGTGTTACAACCCCTGGTATGACCTAATATGGGAGGGAGCTCACTCGAGCTATTTAGCTCTCATCAGCTAGCCATACCCTTACTGGGATTCGAACCTGGGCTGTATTATACACTAGGCAAGAGTTTTAGCCACTATGCCACAGGCTTCTCCTCCTTTATCAGCTAAATAGCTCGAAATGGATCTATACTAGTCTCCCTTTATTTTATCAGCACAAATACAACACAAATATAAAAAGGCAACATTAAAAATAAAAATATGGGTTTCTGCCTGGATGGTTTTCTGTGATGAGCTGAAAGGACAGAAGGAGGGAGGAGTGAGCTCCCTCCCATATTAGGTCATACCAGGGGTTGTAACACAAACAGATACTTATTTCCCTGGCTCAGCTGATAAAGGAGGAGAAGGCTGTGGCATAGTGGCTAAAACTCTTGCCTAGTGTATAATACAGCCCAGGTTCGAATCCCAGTAAGGGTATGGCTAGCTGATGAGAGCTAAATAGCTCGAAAAGGATCTATACTAGTCTCCCTTTATTTTATCAGCACAAATACAACACAAATATAAAAAGGCAACATTAAAAATAAAAATATGGGTTTCTGCCTGGATGGTTTTCTGTGATGAGCCGAAAGGACAGAAGGAGGGAGGAGTGAGCTCCCTCCCATATTAGGTCATACCAGGGGTTGTAACACAAACAGATACTTATTTCCCTGGCTCAGCTGATAAAGGAGGAGAAGCCTGTGGCATAGTGGCTAAAACTCTTGCCTAGTGTATAATACAGCCCAGGTTCGAATCCCAGTAAGGGTATGGCTAGCTGATGAGAGCTAAATAGCTCGAAATGGATCTATACTAGTCTCCCTTTATTTTATCAGCACAAATACAACATACATACATAGATAGATAGATAGATAGATAGATAGATAGATAGATAGAGAGAGAGAGAGAGAGAGAGAGAGAGAGAGAGAGAGTGAGAGTGTGTGTGTGTATGTATGTATGTATATATATATATATATATTATAACAGAAGAAAAAGTCATGATGGGTAACTTGCATGAACACATGCAGTTTTCTGACTACAACTGCTGCAGGGAACTACTAATTTACTTCCTTGCCTGCTTAACATACAGAATTTCATTTAAAAAAACACCTACGTTACAAATCTGAACCCTGTAGAAATTCAACTTCTCACACTGTGCAGTCATTATCTACTGCCAAAATTATGAAGGTAATGGCCAAGCCATTGTAAAAAAAAGGTGACCTTTATGTAGAATAGATCCCATTAAAGCTATTTTCACAAGACAGGGAAACCTTTTAAGCTGCCACAGGAAGAATGTTTAGAGTTTGATTGAAAGTAAATTTGTTCATTTAAAACAATGTGTCAGTGGCAGAAATCTACAGGAAATCCAAACACCTCTTTTCTACAATATTCTTATTACCAAGAATAGAACTAGACAATAAAGAGAATTGTCTCAATCTGTTTTCTTCCCAATAATACACACTCCTAAATGATTTAAGTGAAAGAAAGTGAACACAGAATGAATGAAATTGAATGAAGGCAAACACAAAACACGCACACATACACAGTAGAATTAGGAAAAGGGCTTTCTTTTAAAACAGACTACTTTGAAACCATATTTAACCATTTAATTTTATCTAAATGTTTGTGCATAAAAATTCCAAAAAAAAATTGCTAACTTAAAACAACAGCAGCAGCAGCAGCAGCAAAGGCCACCCTATGTAGTGTATTCAGTTTATGAACTTACTTACATTTGCCTTTATTTTTTTAAAAAAGAACAAAAATTATCCTAATAATATTTGCAACTAGCCAATAGCCCAGGGTTGCCCGGGTATTTATTTATAAGGGGAAAATCTCCAGACCAAATGTAATTTCTAATGTTGGATTTCCCCCTTATCAGAGGGAGCTCCCTCGTGGAGTACTTTGAAGCCATTACCAATGGCAACTCTGCTGCGATGTAAGTAGAAGCTATTTTACGGCAGTACAGTAGCCATTTTAAGGCACAACAGGCTGTATCTTAACAGAACACACATCCCGAGGGATGTTAGGGGTGTCTTATCACCACAGTATTTTTTTCCAGAGTGTAAGCCATCTGTGTACCAAGTTTGGTTGAAATTGCTCAAGGCGTTCCAGAGTTATGCTAGAACACACACACAACCATTTATATAGAGAGAAAGAGATTCACAACACATTTGCCTTTTCCCAAATCTCTAAAGGGTGATTAAAATAAAATCCTAGGTACTTCCCTAACACTCATAATGATTATACAAATAATCCTCGAGAAAAAATATTTTTCATCATTTCAGAGAATAGTATGTAAGACTTTAGAAAGAGAATATATGTATGGATAAATCTATTCTTATAAAACAAGCACAACTTTTTAATAAAGCTTTTGGTGAGTCTTAGTTTCCAAGTTAATAATAGGAAGAATCTTAATGTGCCTTGATCCATTCTGAATATTGAGGACAAAATGTTACTGGACTTTTATTTTTTTATCTTGCCTTTATTATTTTTATTAAAAAGTAAAGGTGGAAATCATATCTCAAACTCCTTCCTCCTTCTATCTTCCCGACAAGAACAACCCTATGAGGGGAGTTACACTGAGAGTGAGTGACTGGACCAAAGTCACTCAGCCGGCTTTCATACTTATGCCGCAGTGGCGCAGTGGTTAGAGTGCAGTACTGCAGGCTACTTCTGCTGACTGCCAGCTGCCTGCAATTTGACAGTTCAAATCTCACCAGGCTCAAGGTTGACTCAGCCTTCCATCCTTCCGAGGTGGGTAAAATGAGGACCCAGAGTGTTGGGGGCAATATACCAACTCTGTAAACTGCTTAGAGAGGGCTGTAAAGCACTGTAAAGTGATATATAAGTCTAAGTGCTATTGCTATTGCTATTATGGACCTGGTATGGCTAGGGTGGTTCTAGTGCCACAGTGTGTTTTATATATTTAACAAAAAAAGCAACATGCTCCAATACAAATGGAGTCTGGGTGATGAATAATACAGAGGTGATGTGAAGGGACCTCTGCTGGAGCTGATCAGATACTTTTCTAAATCTATCTGGCTATTAGAATTTGGAGATGGTGAAGCACTGACTTATTAGTTGGGTGATAGACAGGGAAGGAGTGAAAGCATCAGTCTTGGGAGGAAAAGGTAAGTGGTTATCTTTCTTATGTACTAGGGCATTAAAGTCACAGAAGGTCCAGAAGCAGGAGGGACACCAGGCTGCTGAATAGTGAAAGGATTATGGAAAGTATGCAAAGATATTATTCCAACGGATCTTGAGAGGGAATCCTAGCAGGTCAACTATAGTAGAATTAGCAGGTTATTGGCTCAATTGAGACAGGAGTAGTTGTTGCATGCATTGATGGTGTTGTGATTAGGGAAGTGATAGTTTAGGAATGTTGTGAATTGTAAGAGATTCTTCAAATGAATGAATTTGAAATTGAGAGAAAAAGAAGACTATCAGGAGGTATGACAATGGAAAGGAGCCAACAGTCTACTGAAAATTCCTTCTTTTACTTCCATATTTCCATTTGTTGGTGAAATTTGTGATGATTTTGAACTGAAACTCTTACTGGTAAATGGCACATATGTCTGTAATAAAGCTAATTCGTAATTATAGGATTGTTAAAGCATTAGGATAGAAATTGGGAAACCATGAGTTTTAGTCCTGCTACAACCACAAAGACAGGTAGGTGATCTTGGGTCAAAGCAGGCAATGGCAAACCACTAATAAAAAAAAAACTTTACCAACAAAACTGCTGGGACATGTCCAGGCAGTCACCAAGAGTAAATTATTATGGAACAACTACTACAACAACAAAGAATAGGCATGCTTGATGTGTAACAGATGCCTTTATGCAATGGAAATATGAATGGAGAAAACTCTACCACAAAAATTAGGAATATAATTTTTGAAAAAGTATTCTTGGGGATGGGGAAAAAAAATGAAAGAATGGATGAAAATATTTTTTTTAGATTGAAAAATAACCTGGTAATAAATATTTATTTATAAATAATATATTTTTTCATGCTCATATTTTTTCTGCAGGGGTGGGTTACATTTTATAAATAATAAGAAAACAATAAATGATTTATCTATCTACATATGTAGTGCTCTGCTCGATTAAGGGAAGAGAGCTAGTCAGGTGAGTATCTGAGCAGCAAAGAAAAAGAAAAAAAAGCAACAAAATGGAAAGAAAGAATATTAGTCTCTAACCCAGACTTCCTCAAATTTGGCAAGTTTCAGATATTAGACTTCAACTCCTAGAATTCCATCCTGGGAATTTTGGAAGCAGACTGCCCATCTTGAAGTTGCCAAGTATGAGAAACATAGTTCTAGGCAATAAGGGAGAAGATACCTAGAGATATGCAAAATATATGTGTATGTCTGCATGTATTCAAATTCATTAGCTTCCCTACCACAAAAAGACTCCAAAAGAGGTATTTATGCTACCTAGCTGTGTATCTATTGTCCTTAGAAAGCTGGTACATGCAAAACTCAATGCCAACACAGACAACACGAGATCTATGTAGCTCTGCCCTCTTATCCAGGTTTTATTACTCTTGCAAGCTGCACAGAGCAATATAAGTTAAAAGATAAAGCTCTACTATAGGAACTGAAATAGAGAAGACAAAGATGTTGCACGGATTTGTATGATATTCAGGCTAAATAAGGTATTATCACTTTTAATATCCTTTTACCTGCACCTTTCACATGAAATTGTTGCTTTTTGCTGTATGCTACTATACAGTAGATAACTGTCACCAGATATTTTAAATACGTTGTGCTTGCATTAAAAAAATCATGCAGAATTTTTTTTAAAAGCTCTGGCAAAAACTGATTGTTTACTTCTGACAAGTGAAGCCTGCTATTGTTCTGACAGCTCCAGAATACTCCATTACAGGGACAGCACTTCAAACATAACAACTGTCAATTCCACCGCATTACTGCAAGTGATGTGAGTTCACCCAGTACTTTTACAGTCTGTTCAGGATGTTAATAACTCCGTATGTGCCAGTGAATTGACATATTTCATGGATGTCTCTTTTAACAAAACTGAAGTCTTTATTATGTTTTACTATTTATCTTCAGTCCAGGAAGGGATTTCAAGAACTATTAGTCATCAAGCACCTTGGCTTGAAATGCTAAATAGAGGGAATCTAGCTAGAGGGCTACTTAATCCTGTTCAAACAGTGGCACAGCACAATGTTGAACGCAAACAGAGACTTTGAAAAGAAATCATCTTCTTTTCTCATCTCCTCCCACAAACCGCATCTTGATTCCAGCTCTTCCTGAGTTAAGAGGCATAAACATAACCGTGCAATCCATATAACATAGGTTAATTTAAAAGTGAATCCTTGGATACACTCAGCCATGTCATCAAGCACATGCCACAGATTTCAAATATTTGCTGGTGTTCTTTACTTAGCATGCTGGGTGAATGTCAAGTTGCAATTAACTTTTCAAAAGAAATGGTACAAATAAAATTTATTTGATAGGCTACATCCAGGTGGAATGGTAATAGTGTTTATTATGATATTGAACTATATTATACAGTATGCTAGAGTAAAAGTAGCATTAGTTATTGTGAGTCTCCAATGGATAGAAAGGAAGAATATAAATCAAGGAAATGGTTCTGTTTTAGTTATTAGGGCTAGGCTTATTTATTTGCTGACAACCCTTATACCTCGTTGATTTATTCAGCTTGGTATACTTGACATAGGGATAACAGCTATTCACCATCAGGCAGGACTATATATAGATAGTGGGGCTTAAACCTGATTCCTTGTGAAAGGATGAACAACAGTTTTCCTTGACCAACCCGAAATGATGAGTGAAAGTAGTGTTTATTTATTTATTTATTAGATTTTTAGACCGCCCCTCTCCCAAAAAGGGACTCGTGTGATTAGGAGCTGACTGATCTTACCAAGACACATATACTGCAAAGGTTAAGAAAGAACCATGTTTCCCAACCCATAATTGCTGGGTTCGTGTAATAAACTGCATTATGATTCCTTTGGTATGATTTGGTTTGGCTTACAGTGTGTACAGTGGTGGAATTCAAATAATTTAACAACCGGTTCTCTGCCCTAATCATTTCTTCCAACACTCAGTTCACCAAACTGCTCAGAAAGTTAACAGCCAGTTTTCCTGAAGTGGTGAGAACTGTCTGAATCCTCCACTGAATGTGTATAAATCCTGTTTGTCAATCTATAGATCCTATTCTACCTAGAATATTTGACAAACAGGAATAAAGTCATAGAGAACATTCTTAAAAACTTGCCACCATACCTGCTGTACGTTTAGATTGCAATTACTGCAGAGTACAAAAAAACCCAAAATTAAATAATTAGATTTTTTTTCTAATTGTGAGTAATCAGAACATACTCTATGGGAAGTGGGGAATTAATCCATTAAAATATAGTACATTAAAGTTAATTAAGTATGAATATGAATAGGTATTTAGATAATGTAATCTAAAAAATTATTGCAAAAATGATCCTTATCCAATTAAATTTGATTCATTTGCAACATTAACCCTAACCTTTGAGATAAAGTCCTTAACAATTCCAAGATACTTATTTAGATCACTGATAGTAATATAATTCCAAGAATACTGAGGTACTTTCATCTATTTATTTATGCAATGAAATAAATAGTTGAGCTATTCAAAATAATGAAGCTGGAATATAGCAAAAGCATCTTTCTGAAATTACAATAATTGCATGAATTTCAATAGCTGTTCAGCTGCACAACAGAAATTTGGAGGACATGACTTTCTTTCATTAGAAAGGAAATTTAATAGCAACTAAAGTATGTCAAGGCCAAAAGAATATATGTATTCTTCTTGGCCAAAACTAAACTTGAGATGGTAGTAGCAAAGAGATATCCTGTTTGGTACCATGGCTAAGGTGGTGAGCTATACACAAAGGAAACTTCTAGCATGAAAGCCTGCTGGGTGACTTAAGATCAAGCACTTTGTCTTAGTTCAGGTTTATTGTTGTGAGGAAAAGAGAAGATGGGAAAATCAAGAATATATGCTATTTTGAGCTGACCAAAATAAATGTGGGGGGTGGGGTGTCAAATAAATTAATATAATAGACATACAGACAGACAATATGATAGCTAGGTAATTAGCTAGGTAGCCAGATACTAGAAAGCAAAACTTTATCAGGTTTGGTTGGCATATTTGAAAAATCTTGCATGTGCCGAAAGGCAGATCTCTAATACGAAAGGTGAACTCTGGAAAAAATGTTCAATGTACATTCCTAAATTGGTTCAAATTTATCTTTTAGATTTGATGATATTAATACAAGCAGCATTGTTTAAAAACCAAAAGTTGGAACAGTCATTCTAGTTTAGTTGTTTTCTTCCAGGACAGTTTGTGTTACCATTTGTGATGTCAGCAGTATTTTAAATCAATTACTGGAATCTGATCTCTCCAGACAGGATATATTTACAACAGTGTCTATAGTGCTTTACAATAAACTGAAGAATGATTCATGCTATTTTCTTAGCCAAAGTCATCTGCAGTAATCTGGAGCCATAGAGACAGCTAAACTAATACTATTCTGCAGAATTTGCTGCTTCACTCAGGGCTCTGACTAAATTTATTTGTATTATAAATATGGTAAGTCAATATCAGGTTTCAATTGATAAAGAAGTTCATTTTACTTTCTTATGAATACTAAGTAGGGATGATTTTATAAAGAACAACTTTTCCCTATGGAGAACAGTGTGATGGTGTTTTTCTCGATTAAAAAAAACACAAATTAAACGATCATTTTCCTCAACCTGTTATAAAGTCAGTGACGTTTTTATTGCTGCTGACTACCTACAATTATTAGATTGCTTCTCTCTTGCACAACTGATAGAGATACTCTACTTTCTACCAACAGCCTCAGTTGCTAAGCACTTATTATCTCTCTTCTTGCCCCTAAAATATCCTTTTTATTATGATTATTATTACATTGGTGTTTTGCATGTACATTGAGATTGTATGCACCGGGGACAAATTCCTTGTGTATCTAATCACACTTAACCAATAGAATGTTCTGTCCATTTCTGTCCTGTTCTATCCTATCAAATTCAAAAAAAGATGTAAACTTTTATTTACAGTTATCTACTAAAGGCAATATCAGTAGCAAACAGAACTAAAAAAACAGCTATGTTAAGACAAACCATATCCGAAATCCATTAACTGTCCTTTAAAAAGTTATTAGTATATAATATTTAATCAAAAGAAAATAAAAGAGAAAGGAAAGCAAAAAGAACCTCAGTCCATAAAACAGCTCTAGGTTTATCCTGACGCATGGCCTCCTATTAAAACAGATGTCATTCTGGTATTCATGTATTATTCAGGAACTGCACAGGATTTATGAACTAAAGCTCTACTGTCTCTTTTTGGTGCATTATCAACTCACCCATGCAAATCGCTCAGCATTTTGGTTACTATCAACCTGAGTTAGGTGGAAAAAAGCCTTTTCCACTTCAATAACTTATTGAGTTTAAGGGACATGGATGCACACGTTATGCTGGCATCTCTTAACATAATGTTGTACTTACTGCTTTTAGAATTTCTAGAGAAAAAAATCTATTTCAAATGCTTTTGGGAAGATTAAATGTTTTATCAATAACAAATAACCTACACTTATACCATTTAATGTGCTTTTCTAAAAAAAAAGGAAAAGCCAATAAAAAGTGTTTTTTGATGAGATATTTATCATAAGGTGGCTAGGTCAAATCTGTAACTTCTCCTTATGAGAAAATGTCGGGGGGAGAAACCAAATCATATATTTCAGATGGATTATGCATATCTCTTCCTGAATACATATATGAAATAGTAGAAATTGTAGAAAAAAATGTGGGGTCTTCATACAAGACTACATTTTTTTCCAAGGACTGTTTTAAAAAAGGAAGAAATAAACTGAAATTATTTCATTCTTGAATAACAGAAAACAGAGAAACACATGCTGTAAAAACCAAGCCAATTTTGTTTAGTTTGGCTCTATCCCAATATAAGCCTTCGGCTTTTAAAAAAGAAGCAAAAACTATGGTATTCCTGCTCTCCCCGTATTTAAATATTGTGTATTTAATATCTTGGCCAGCTAATTTTATGAATAACTCTGCCAAACTCAAACAAATTTCCAACTATTCCCATTAAAAGGTTTTTCACACATACACATATGTTCTCACAAGCAGTGTATCTGGGGAGAACAAAGAACAGAAATTGTAATATGTGTAACTGAATAATATAGAGAGCTGTAAGTTTACAAGACAGCTGCTATGCATCTATTATTTGGAATTACGTATTGTTTCAATGAACATGAGTTCTATTTCTTAATGAACCAATTGCAGACTTATGCTGATTCTGCATCATAAAGACTTTGTAAATCAAAGTCTTTTGGAAAAAAGGAGCAGTACGGTTAGCAAAGGTTCTCTTAGTTTTGCAATCCATGCAGAATGTGCTAATGTAGCATAAAAATAGACTGATGGTGTAATATTAAGATACGAACAAGAAAATGTGCAAGATAAGAATAAACTGGGACCACAAAGTTATTCTTCTGAATACATAATACATAAATATAAAATTCAAGTTCATTAGAGTATATATCCGTGATGGTGAACCTGTGGCATGCAGAACTCTCTCTGCTGGCATGCTTGCCAACAGCCCACGTCAGATCTCAGTGGCATTTCTTTTGTAAGCTTCTGTTTCTTTGCAAACAACGAAACAGAAGCTCACGAAAGAAAAGATCTTACCTCTTGCCACACTGTCAGTGTTGGGATGCCCCCCCTCTTGACGGCCAGCTGGTCTTCGGGTCTCTGTTGCCCATGTGTGCATGTCCGCGCAAGTGCAGGTTCATGTGCGACATTTGAGTTTGGGCATGCACACGCATGCAGTTTGGGCACTTGGTGTCTAAAAGGTTCGCCATTACTAGTATATATAGTTCCAGTGGTTAGCATTAGTGTTACACTATTGTAAGAATATAGTTAGCTATATACAGTACAGTATCCAGATTTCAAATAATATCTAATGAGATGGTATTTTAAATAAAAAGGGGGAAATTCAGCACACATATAGCACTTCCTTAATGTATTTGCACCTTTTTCGGATATCATGTTAGCACCAAAGATTCATTTGGTTTAAGAAGATGCCTAGAGATATTACAATTATGCTACAGCGAACAAACATTCTACAGAATAACACAGAACAGAATAACACAGTCTCCCTTGTACAATTTTTATCAGGATATTAATATTGAACTAGGATGACTTTGCCAGATACAGGTGAAACTCGAAAAATTCGAATATCGTGCAAAAGTTCATTTCAGCAATGCAACTTAAAAGGTGAAACTAATATATGAGATAGACTCATTACACGCAAAGCAAGATAGTTCAAGCCATGATTTGTCATAATTGTGATGATTATGGCTTACAGCTTATGAAAACCCCAAATCCACAATCTCAAAAAATTAGAATATTACATGCAATCAATAAAACAAGGATTCTACATAGAACAATATTGGACCTCTGAAAAGTATAAGCATGCATGTGTACTCAGTACTTGGTTTGGGCCCCTTTTGCAGCAATTACTGCCTCAATGTGGCGTGGCATGGAAGCTATCAGCCTGTGGCACCGCTGAGGTGTTATGGAAGGCAAGGATGCTTCAATAGCGGCCTTCAGCTCTTCTGCATTGTTCGGTCTCATGTCTCTCATCTTTCTCTTGGCAATGCTCCACAGATTCTCTATGGGGTTCAGGTCAGGGGAGTTTGCTGGCCAATCAAGCATAGTAATCCCACGGTAATTGAACCTGGTCTTGGTGCTTTTGGCAGTGTGGGCAGGTGCCACGTCCTGCTGGAAAATGAAGTCAGCATCCCCATAAAGCTCATCTGTGGAGGGAAGCATGAAGTGCTCCAAAATCTCCTGGTAGATGGCAGCATTGACCCTGGATTTAATGAAGCACAGTGGACCAACACCAGCAGATGACCTGGCTCCCCAAATCAACCCAGACTGGAAACTTCACACTGGACTTCAAGCATCTTGCAGTGTGTGCCTCTCCATTCTTCCTCCATACTCTGGGTCCTTGGTTTCTAAATGAGATGCAAAAGTTGCTCTCATCATAAAAGAGGACTTTGGACCACTGAGCAACAGACCAGGTCTGTTTTTCTTTAGCCCAGGTAAGATGCTTCTGACATTGTTTGTTGTTCAGGAGCGGCTTGACAAGAGGAATATGACATGTCCAGGATCCGTCTGTGTGTGGTGGCTCTTGATGAACTGACTCCAGCCTCAGTCCACTCCTTGTGAAAGTCCCCAGTCACTTTTCCTGACAATCCTCTCCAGGCTGTGGTCATCCCTGCTGCTTGTGCACTTTTTTGTTCCACACTTTTCCCTTCCACATAACTTTATATTAATGTGCTTTGATGCAGCACTTTAGGAACATCCAACTTATTTTGCAATTACCTTTTGAGACTTTCCCTCCTTATGGAGGGTGTCAATGATGGTTTTCTGCACAACTGTCAAGTCAGCAGTCTTTCCCATGATTGTGATTCCTACTGAACCAGACTGAGAGACCATTTAAAGGCTCAGGAACCCTTTGCAGGTGTTATGGCTTAATTAGCTGATTAGAGTGGGACACTTTGAGCCTAGAATATTGCACCATTTCACAATATTCTAATTTTCTGAGATTGTGGATTTGGGGTTTTCATGAGCTGTAAGCCATAATTATCACAATTATAACAAATCATGGCTTGAACTATCTTGCTTTGCATGTAATGAGTCTTATCTCATATATTAGTTTCACCTTTTAAGTTGCATTACTGAAATAAATGAACTTTTGCACGATATTCGAATTTTTCGAGTTTCACCTGTATGTGAGTGGTACGGTGGTCTAGACATGGAGAAATCAGGAGGCTGTGAGTTCAATCCTAGGTATCCTAGGTCATTGATCTGGGCATAAAGAGAAAATATCTGCTGCAAACTCTGCTTAGGCATAAGGAAGAACATCTGGCCAATAAATACTCAGCTTCATTCAGTCATCCCAACTCCACCCCTATGCAAGGCATTTCAGGGTCTTTTTAAAAAAGTGGTCTTTTGTGTTTTTGTGTGTGTCCCCTAAATCTATAGTTTTGGCATGCAATAATGCATCATAAGCCAACTTCAGTATGCTTTTCTTTGCTATAAATGTGCCATTATCGGAATTACTCATCACCCTTGATTAATATAAGCATGCACAAAAGATACTGATCAAATTGGGCAAACTTTCAGGAATATGGTTTCTCACTTTTAACACATAATTTAATTCTAATCTGCACAAACACTTTTTCAGATGTGTATGGAAAGAAGTAAAGGCAGCTAAGAGGGACTAATTAATTAAGTAATGAATTGACCTTTTTTACCATTTCAAATCATGATTAAAAAGCAGGGAAATCAATGGGAAAACAGGACCAGCTTTTATTTGCCCAATTCCAACTTTTACAACTTTCTCCTACCCTCCATAAAATGATGAAATATTGGAGAATGGTTTAAGGATATATTTAATGGCAAAGCCATTAAGCAGAAGAACCTATATAACAATCGCGAACCTTTTCAGCACTGAGTACCCAAACTGGAATGCACGTGCATGTGTGGGTGCCAGAGTGCCAGAAACTCAAAGACCAGCTGGCCGGCGTGCACATGCATGCACTAGCCAGCTGGTATTCGGGTTTCCAGCACACACATGCACATCGGCCAGCTGGTCTTTGTGCACACTAGAGCACCGGAAACCAGCAGACCAGTTGGCCAGTGCACGCAGGCCTGCTTTTCGGGCTGTTGTCAAGCTGTTTTTGCCTCCAAAAAACGGCCTGAAAATGGCCCGAAAAATGACCTTTTTAGGGCCGTTTTCCTGTAGATATGAAGACCAGCAGGCCGGTAAAAATATGCATGCTGAAAACCAGAAGAGCAACTGGTGACAGAGCATATGCCCATAGAGAGGGCTCTGCATTCCACCTCTGGCACGCATGCCATGGGTTCACCATCACGGACATATATTATGCTATGCCCATCCACTAAGAGAATGAGAGATGTGAAGTCTTCAAACAGAGGTGTCAGAAAGTGACTATAACAGTGATGGCGAACCTATGGCACGCATGCCACAGGTGGCACACGGAGCCATTTGTCAGAGCACGCGAGGCGAGTTCACCATTTTTAAAAGCCATTTTTTCTCCCTCCCCAGGCTCCAGAGGCTTTATAGAAGGCTGGGGAGGGTGAAAAGAGCCTCCCCCGCCCCCCGGAGGCTTCAGGGAAGCCTTCGGATGGTCCCTGAAGCCTTCGGAGAGCTTAAAACAACCCTCCGAGCAAACCGGAAGTGACTTCCGGTTTGCTCATAGGTTCGTTTTAAATGCTCCGAAGGCGTCAGGGGAGCCTCCGGACCATCCCTGAAGCCTTCGGAATGCTTAAAACGATCCTCCGAATAAACCGGAAGTCATTTCCAGTTTGCTCAGAGGGTCATTTTAAGCGATCCGAAGGCTTCAGGGAAGCCTCTGGACAGCCCCTGAAGCCTCCGCAGGGCCTCCGGGAGGCTCTTTTTGCCCTCCCCAGGCTCCTATAAAGTCTCTGGAGCCTGGGGAGGGTGAAAAAACCATGTAAAATGGGGGGGGGGGTTGTGCCTGTTGTGCGCACATGCGCACTGGGGGGTCACACATTGCATTATGGGTGCGGCACGCCCGCACATGCCCCCCCTTGTGTTCCCCCCACTTGTGGCACGCGAGCCAAAAAAGGTTCGCCATCGCTGGACTATAACTTGATATTATGTTGATCAGTGATCATATGCAATACTGCTCACCTACAAAATATTCTAAATGTATACAATGTAACATAAATATTTAACTAGTTATATTTTGAATTTATATTTTTAATACAAAATTTTTAAATTTTCAAACAAGGCCAATAAACATAAATGGATATTGAAACAATCTTTCAAGCATATATTTTGAAATGTACATTGCTTGTGAAATATTTGAGTAGCCTATTCAAGCACTGGTTGCTACCTATGGCTTTTTGCATGATTTTACTTTCTATTTAATTAGCATAAAGAACCTGATGCGTTTATTGCCAACAACAGTAGATTTATATAGACTATAGACATTCCTTCAATACTCTGTTGATGGTGTCCTCAGTAGGGGCAAACCTGACAAACTAAAATCAGAAGTCATGTTTTTGTTCGGTTGTTTTTATCCTACGGCTAGATTATGAGAAACAATTTGGCTTCTTAAGTAAAAAAATTCAAAGAAAATCTCCATTATGATTCATTTTTCTTTATTTAATTTATATATCTGTCAATCTCACTTGCATGTAACTTGGGATCTCCAGGTCCCAGGCTTGACAGTTTCTGCTGGTAGAAGAGGAATGGTTGAGAATCGTGTGTCAGCTTGTGGCTCATTTACTCCACTGGTATTCGGTGATGTAAAGCCCTTTTCACTTTGCAAAGTACACTTAGTGTAATAAGTACAGGAACACAAAGTACAGGAACAGAAACTACAAATAAAATTTGGGGACTGCTTCTTCTTCTTGTTGTTGTAACGTTGGCGATGATGTTGGCAATCCTATTTTTTGTCAACAGCCACATGAAAAAGTGCTGCTGAATTTTGTCCAAACCAGTCCCTTAGGTTTTGAAGCTATGATGTTCTTCTTCTGCCTAGACCTGGTTTGCCTTCAACTTTTCCCTGGAGGATTAAGTATGCCATATTTTTCTGGGTGTCACATCACATTTCCAAAATATTCTAACTTTCACTCTTTAATGGCTTTGATGATTTCCCTTTGCTTTCCCAGGCGGCTTATTACCTCCTCATTTGTGATTTTGTCAACCCAACTTATACATAACAGCCACCTGTAAATCCACATTTCAAATGCTTCTAGTCTCTTCAAGTGACTTTTTGTCAGAGACCAACTCTCCACTCCGTATAGCAGGATAGAAAAGATGTAACTTCTGACAAGCCTGATTTTCAGTCTTAGGCTTATATCATGACTTATATATAAATAAATAATAAATAAATTTGAATTTATTAGCCGCTCCCTTTCCAGGCAGGACTCGGGGCGGCGTACAATGGGCATATAGGACATAGAAACATGTGTACAAACACATAAACACATAAACATACAAAAATACAGAGACACACATGCACGGAGGAGGTAACCAATTACAACATTTAGACAGTTAAAATCCCCATTAAAATACCCCAATTGTAAAAGACCCAATGTACAATTAAAATTTAAAATTTAAAAAGACAGTCAGGAGGAGTGAGAAAAATTACGGTTGAGCCAGGCCAGATAATTGAAAGAGGTGGGTCTTCAGCTGTACACGGAAGGAGCGGAGATCGGAAGTAATCCTGATGTCACGGGGGAGGTCATTCCACAGGGCTGGGCCCATCACAGAGAAGGCTCTGCTCCTGGGTGTCGCCCCCCGACACTGTTTGGCGGACGGCACCCGGAGAAGTCCCTCTCTGTGTGAGCGAATTGGTCGCAGGGATGTGTGGGGCAGGATGCGATCCTGCATGTAACTAGGCCCTGTGCCATGAAGCGCTTTAAAGATCATAATCAAAACCTTGAAACGCACTCGGTAGACCACAGGAAGCCAGTGCAGCTCGCGCAGGAGAGGTGTTACAGGGGAGTATCTAGTCCTCCCCATAATCACCCGCGCGGCCGCGTTCTGGACCAACTGCAGTCTCCGAGTGCATCTCAAGGGAAGCCCCATGTAGAGAGCATTGCAGTAGTCCAGGCGAGACGTCACTAGCGCATGGGTGACTGTGCGTAGGGCATCCCGGTCCAATAAGGGGCGCAATTGGCGCATCAGGCGGACCTGATGGAACGCCCCCCTTGCCACGGCTGTTACATGGTCATCCATGGACAGCCGGGCATCTAGGAGGACGCCCAAATTGCGCACCTGTTCCATGGGGGCTAGTTGCACGCCCCCGATGGCCAGAGATGGAAGCACCTGGTTGAACCGGGAGGCCGGAAGCCACAGCCACTCCGTCTTGGAAGGGTTGAGTTTCCAAGTTGAGGTTGAGTTTCTATCATGACTGCAGAAGCCCTTTTTCATTTTGAAGAATGCTGTTCAAGCTTTCTCTATCCTTGTCTTTACTTCACTGATCATGTCCCAGCTTTCATGTAAATTAAAACTGAGGTACATGATCCTTTCAACTTTTTCTAGTTGGGGACTACGGCAGTATTTTATCTTTCTTCATACTGAACCAAACTTTAAAAAGCTACTTTGAGTGAGAAACATAAAATGCTCAATGTTCCATGAAAGACTTCCTTAACATTGCTAAATGGCGAACCTTTTTTGGCTCGTGTGCCATAAGTGGAGGGAGCACAGGGGAGTCGTGTGCAAGTGTGCCGCACCCATAATGCAATGAGCAAACCCCCCAGTGCACATGCACGCACTACAGGCGCAAACCCCCCATTTTTGCTTCCTTTTTTCGCCCTCCCCAGGCTCCAGAGGCTTTATAGGAGCATGGGGAGGGCTAAAACCACCTACCCTGCCCCCCTGGAAGCCCTCTGGAGGCTTCAGGGACCTTCAGAAGGCTTCCCTGAAGCCTCCAAAGCAGTCAAAACAACCCTCTGAGCAAACCGGAAGTCACTTCTGGTTTGCTCGGAGGGTCGTTTTAAGTGCTCCAAAGGCTTCAGGGACCTTCAAGAGGCTTCCCTGAAGCCTTCGGAGCGCTAAAAACGACCCTCCAAGCAAACTGGAAGTCACTGCCGGCTTGTTCGGAGGGTCATTTTAAGCACTCTGAAGGCTTCAGGGACCTTCAAGAGGCTTCCCTGAAGCCTCCGGAGCAGTCAAAACGACCCTCTGAGCAAAAAGTCTGTTCCCAGTTTGCCCATGGGGCCGGTTTTTTTGTGCTCCGGAGGCTTCAGGGAAGCTCATGAAGCCTCCGGAAAGGGGGCGGGGGAGACTCTGGGGAGGGCGAAAAATGGCTTTAAAAAAGGGTGAACTTAGCTGGCCAGCACGGCATGCGCACTGGCGAGCTGACAGGGTAGTGCCTCGCATGCCCTGACAAATGGCTCCTCGTGCCATAGGTTCGCCATCACTGCTCTATAGTGTATTTGTGTAATTAATATTCCTAACAATATCATCCCATATGTGATAACTTTTAATTACAGATTATAATTCCAGAAAATATAACATTTCTACTACTACTTTTACAGAATTAAAATAAAAGTAAAGAAATCCCTGTGGATTTTCTTCTACTAGTTGTTGCTGAATATAGGGAGCAGTACTCAGCTCTATTTTGAGACCATTGCACAGCATTGCTGTTTGAAGACATTTGGCCAGTATGATGTCACAAGGCATTGTCACCTTTCCACCAAACTGGTACCTATTTATCTGCTTGCATTTTGCATGCTTTCGAATTGCTAGGTTAGCAGGAGCTAGGGCAAATACAAGAGCTCAACCTATCTTAACTGCTGAACACATAGCCCAGAATTAAAATATCAGAATTAAATTAATGCCTTTTTAATAGAAGAAAAACACTGGACTACTAGATCAGCTTTCCAACCGTAACTTTTTCAAGCATTTTTATAGGTCAACAAATTCATGTTACAGTATTTCCAAAACATTACACTGTGTTTTCTGAGATTTCTCCAATCCGCTCTCACACAGAAAGATATACAGTATGTATTTTTAAAAGCTAATCAGTTGGCTGAATACTTCATTATTCCCGGCACAAGCAAGGAAAAAATAAAAAGGTCAGTGAAAGCAGGTTGTGTTATTTAGGTCTTGTCCAGCACATTGTGAAGACACATCTGCTGTTACGAGTAACCACTGATGGTAGCTATAAAGAACATTAACTTGCCTATTCCTACATAAAACTACCAATTACGAGGCTATTTTTACAAGGAATGTAAGAGTGGAAAGCTTTTAATGTGGAATAGAGGTTCCATGAATATTTTTGACATTGGGCAGAAGACATAATGAAAAAGCTCTCAGCTGTAACGGTTACATTTTATATAATGTCATGTTTACATTTATATTTGTATGAAAAGGAATTAAATAGCTTCAAGTATTTATTGTGAAAAACTCTGCACTTAAAAGTATTTCTTTTAATACAGAACCCTTTAGAGCTTCTGTAACACAAAGCCATTGTTAGAAAACAACAGAGACCAATCTCTATTTAAAAGCTATTTCCTGATTTACATTTTTATAAAAACTTCCGGAAATAGAATTTGCTACTGTTTTACCATAGCTGCAAACTATGACCGTCCTTGTTTTCTAGTTCTCAATATCCAATATTCTACCTTATATGTGTGTACACCCAAGTAGACAGGTCTCCAAATTTAAAAAAAAATATGAGTCACAAATATCAAAAAAGTTTATTGGACTGAAGGAACCTAGTATCTTATACTATTCAAACCACTATGGCATGAAACAGATTAAAATTTTCTATAACATATAGCAGCAATGGCGAACCTTTTTTGGCTCGCGTGCCATAAGGGGCGGAGTGCAGGGGGGTGTCGTACATGGGCGTGCCACACCGATAATGCAAAGTGTGATCCCCAGTGTGCATGCGCGCATGAGAGGTGACCCCCCATTTTTTGCATGCTTTTTTCTCCCTCTCCAGGATCCAGAAGCTTTTTAGGAGCGTGGGGAATGTGAGAACAGCCTCCCCAGGCCCTCTGGAGGCTTCAGAACCTTCAGGGGGCTTTCTTGAAGCCTCTGGAGGGCAAAAATGACCTACGAGCAAACCCAGAAGTCACTTCCTGTTTGCTCATAGGGTCGGTTTAAGCCCTCCGGAGGCTTCAGGGACCTTCAGGAGGCTTCCCTGAAGACTCCGGAGGACTAAAAATGACCCTACGAGCAGGGCCCTTTTTAGTCTTCCGGAGGCTTCAGGGATCTTCACGAGACTTCCCTGAAGACTCCGGAGGGCTTAAACTGACACTACTAGCAAACAGGAAGTGACTTCCGGTTTGCTTGCAGGGTCGTTTTTAGGCTTAAACTGACCCTACGAGCAAACCGGATGTCCGTTCCCAAAGCTTCCGGAGGGCCTCCGGGGTGGGGGCTCTTTTCGCCCTCCCCAGGCTCCTATAAAGTCTGGAGCTGGGGAGGGTGAAAAATGGCTTTAAAAAAAGCTGGTCAGCTGGCCAGCAAGCATATGCGCGCTGGCCAGCTGACAGGACAACGCCTTGCATGCCCTGACAAATAGCTCTGTGTGCCACCTGTGGCACGCGTGTCATAGGTTCGCCATCCCGGACATATAGTATTTGAAGACAAGCTATCCCTGAACCTATTTGGAATAAATTGCAATTAATCCAATATAAACTAGTGCATAGGTAAAGGTAAAGGTTACCCTCGCATATATGTGCTAGTGGTTCCCGACTCCAGGGGGCGGTGCACATCTTTGTTTCAAGAGCCAGCACTGTCTGAAGACATCTCTGTGGTCATGAGGCCGGCATGTCTAAATGCCTAAGGGGCACAGAAAGCTGTTACCTTTCCACCAAAGGTGGTCCCTATTTTTCTACTTGCATTTTTACATTCTTTCAAACTGCTATAGGTTGGCAGAAGCTGGGACAAGTAATGGGAACTCACTCTTACACGACGCTAGGATTCGAACTGCTGACCTTTCTGATTGACAAGCTCAGTGTCTTAGCCACTGAGCCACTGTATCTCAGTGAGCCACTGCGTCCCAGTAAACCTAGTGCAGTGCTCTCTAAATTAGAAGCCCACCCATATATTAGTTGCAAGAAATTCCTCAAATGCATTATATATTAGGCATGTTATAAAATTGCCTTGCCTTTTACTCTAGTCTGCAAAGTGCTTCTGAGGGTCGGGAAGACCAAACACTCTGCATGGCCCATTTTTTATGGAAAAGGGGCATGCAGAGAGTTTGAGAAGTCTGCGAAGTGCTTCTGGGGGCTGGAGAAGTCCAAAAACAAGCAAAAAAGGCCAGGTTTTTTTCTTTTTTGTAAAAAATGGAGTGTGCAGAGATGTTGGAAGGCCTACAGAGTGCTCCTGGGGGCTTGGAAAGGCAAAAACAGGCCAATTTTTGACTTGTTTTTGCTCCCCAACCCCAGGAGCACTTTTCAGGCCTCCACAAACTCTGTACATCATTTTTGCAGGTGGGGTTTTGGGAGGCCAAAAATACTGTATTCAATGTATAAGATGCACCCAGATTTCTACCCGCTTTTTGGGGGGAAAAGGTGTGTCTTATACTCCAAAAAATATGGTATTTTCAGAAAGAGGATTATTGTAAAGGCCTAGTGTACAACTACCTGATGGAATAAATATCATTTTAAATTTAAACAAAGGAAATTGAATAAAGCAAAGGTTATATATATATAAGGTAGTAAACTGGTTGTTAAGTGAATCTGTCTTTCACGTTGCTTGTCAGAAGGTTACAAAAGGTGACCACATGAGCCTGGGACACAGCAAAGGTCATAAATAAGAACCAGTTGCTAAGCATTTGAATTTTGATCAAGTGATCATGGGGATGCTACGAAGATCATAACGATAAAATATGATCATAAATCACATTTTTCAGTGATGTTGTAACTTTAAACAGTCACTAAACAAACTGTTGTAAGTCAAGTACTATCTGTAAAAAGAGTACAAAGTTAGGTTTCCATGAAAGGTATGCAGGTAATGTGGTCTTCCTTTCACAATATATTAGTGCCCCAATCCTTCTTTTTAATATTCACATTTGGTCCTTATTCTTTCCTTTACCTTCATCAGTATTACTTGCTATTCAGCAGTCTGTCTGGGTGAATCAGTGAGTCACTTAATTCATTATGTGTCTTTTTCACTGTTAAGAGGAAACCGGGCATTATGTTTTCATTTTCAAAGAGATACAGTATAATTCCCTTAAACACTTGTGACAGCAAATGTAGGTGTAGAATGTTGATCCTAGAGCCACTTGCAACAGTATTTAACAGATCACAACTCATTCAAGAGTTTTAAAATAATCTATTGCGGTTTCTTTTTTATCATTATCTTTCTTTGTGTTCACCAGTAAAATAAAAAAAATATTAATTAGGGATGCACCACATGTCTAGAACTTTAAATAGCCTTTTAAAGATTTTATATCTGAAACAAAAATAATGTTTCTTGAAAATTTTATTCTGAGGTTGAAACTACACTTGGCTATTTCATTCTAGTGTAGAAATAAAGTTTGTTGTTCTAAGTAATGGACATTCTGAGTTTATAGGAAGCAATTCTGACACCAGCTGTTCAAGTTTGAAACTGAGTGTTTAAAGTGTTCTGATTTACAAAGTAAAAAAAGGTCCTTGTTTGAAGGCAGAATAAAAACCTTCCAGCTGTTTTGAATTTTCTTCTGATGTAACACAGCCAACTGTGTTTGACATCAGCCTTGAAAAAATGCATATGGTTCTTCCAAAATGATGTACCAGTCTGTTTGAAAATCACTTAAGAAATGATCTCCTAGCCATGCTTACTTGTTCATTTGAATGTAATCCAAAATAACCCCTTCCATTTGCTTGCCACATCCAAAGTATTTCTGAAAAGGTTTTGTCAAAATATCAATTAGAATAAATATTTCCCCAACAAAGGAAAATAATATGTACTTACAGAACTGCCAGAATTGCATAAAAAGGTAAAGATAAAGGTTCTCCCCGCACATATGTGCTAGTCGTTCCCGACTGTAGGGAGCGATGCTCATTGCCGTTTCAAAGCTGAAGAGCCAGGGCTGTCCGAAGATGCCTCTGTGGTCATGTGGCTGGCATGACTAAACACCGAAGGTGCACAGAATGCTGTTACCTTCCCACCAAAGGTCGTTCCTAGTTTTTTACTTGCATATTTACATTTTTTCGAACTGTCAGGTTGGCAGCAGCTGGGACAAGTAACAGGAACTCACACCGTTACATGGCGCTAGGGATTCGAATCGCTGACCATTCTGATCTACAAGCTTAGTGTATTAGCCACCGCATCACAATACACAAGGTACTAATCTATAATTAAATACATTTATTAGGGTTAAGAAGATGTTCCATAGAAAGTAATTCTAAGCTACATGCTTGGGGGAACTGATGGAGTACATTTTCCCACAACCCAATTACAAGTTTACAAAATCTATAAAAGCTATAAAAGCATTCTCCCAATATACTGCGTTCCGCTCTGTGCATTTTTTCAGCATACATTTGAGTTTGCTGAATGAAGTTATATAGAGGGAGAGGACAACTGATTTTTCAGTTTTTTTGCAGAATTCTTAGCCAGGAATATGAAAAAATATAACATGAACTGAAAAAAAAAACCACAAGTGAATAAGTGCATACACTTTTGTAAGTGTATAAAAATTGTGTTACAAAACATGGTAGTTATTATGTAAATATATTACTAACAAATATAGAGTATTTTATCTTTCACAAATATCCATGAAGCCAGAGAACAGAAAAACATAATTTCCAAATAATTTTTTTTAATGACATTTCTTCCTTAATAGGAAATTTCAATCTCCAATTAGTTTACTCAGATCTTATTTGTAAGTAATATTGACAATGTTTTCTTAGCAAAGCCGCATATCACATATAGCGAACAAAAAATGCACATTAACCTAAAAAAATGAAATTGTGAGTCCCATCTTCTTCTCCCCATGTATTAATCTAATCTTTACAACTGTGATCTGTAATTGGCTTCAGTCCTGCTGTTTGTAATGCTGAAATATCCAAGAATGAAATTGCATTACACAGCTCTGAACATTTAGATATGTATACAAAAGAAAACACGTGAATCAGGGGTGGGTTGTTGCTGGCATTACTGCCGGTTCGGTATGCGTGCAATTTTGCTTCATGCACATGCGCAGCTGCCCACAAATAGGTCTGCACCAGTGGTGGGTTCCTGCCGGATCGCACCGGATCGTGCACTCCCTTTCGGCGCTGAACCCGGAAGTATGTTCTGGCCCCGCCCCTGGCGACAGGACAATGCTTGCCTGCGCTCCACCAGCTCGGCTGGGACCGGAGACGTTTCCTCAGCGGAGCGGAGCACCTGAAAGGGACGCAGGCTCAGCCTGCCAGGCTTCCACCGCTCCACTGAAGACATTGCTGAGCAGAGAAACGTCTCTGGTCCCAACTGAGCTGGTGGAGCGTAGGCAAGCGTCATCCCGTCGCCAGGGGCAGGGCCAGAGCGTACTTCCAGGTTCAGCGCCGAAAGGAGGCGCGTGATCCGGTGCGATCCGGCAGGAACCCACCACTGGTCTGCGCATGTGCAGAACATTAGAAAATGAAAAAAAAAACATGCTGCATCGACCAGGGAACCAATTCAGAGGTGTGGCAGGCCTGGGTCGCTGCCGGTTTCAGCGACCCAAGCTGGCAAACCACTACCAGTTCGGCCAAACCGGTCCGAGCTCACCTCTGATGTGAATATGTACCTAACATTAATGTACAATTCATTTGTTGTATAATATTACTGTCTATTCAAATTAATTACCATACTTAACATGAAGGCTATTTCAAAAATGACCTGGGAGATCAGTACTGTTTAGTATGCCTGGAAATTGAACCTTAATGTTCCTTCCAATTATTACCCACATGCTGATTTTATAAAGTATGCAGACAGTAAAAACACACAAGACAAAAATAAAAGATACCCAAAAGACATGGATATTGCTTACCAGAACACAACTAAAATCAATAAGACTTGTTTTCCTAAGGATATTTTTGGGTGATATCAATACTATTCAGTAGAATGGGGAGATATGGAATATCAATTATGATACTACCAAAGTCTGGAAAAAAACCCGTACATTTCTTTCTTTAGGATTAACTTGGCTTTGTTTGTGAAACCATAGTGTTAGATACTTGTTCTAACTACAGTGGTTTCCACCAAGGTCCTCTGTTCTGGCAGGAACAGAGGTTTAATCCTATTGGTTGAAGGTTCTGACAGCTCCCTATAAAAGGGCTGCTGTCAGACTCAACCTTCGCTGGATTGTTCTTACTTGTTGTACTTAATAAAGAGCTGTTGTTACCGTTAAGCCTGTGTGTGCCTATCCATTACCCAATCTAACACTGGCGATGAGGGTAGGATTGGAAGGCAACTAGGCGAACCAAAAAGAGCATAGCAATCCAGCAAGTACATCCAGCCCAGAGCTCAGCGTGGCTTCAAGCAGCCATTTTTGAGCGGCAAACTCAAAATGCCCTCTGAACACAAAATGGCCATGCACGCCCCACCGACTCCATATGACTCAGTCACCGAACACTGGGACTCATTCATGCTACAATTTTACTGCTTCCTCGAGGCAAACAACCTCATGGGCCTTTCTGAAGGCCGCAAGAAGAACATGTTCCTCGGAAACTGTGGCCAGGAAGTGTTCGATTAGTCAACAATTAATCAATAATTTATACAGATGTAAATAATCAAATGTTGGAAACATGATTCATGTTACAGATCTCCCTTACATTTCACTTTCCCTTCCCACTGAAGTAAACATGAAAGAAAATTGCACATCTAATAACTAGATATAGCAGTCAAAAGCAAAATTAGTTTGAATCCGAGCAGCAAGGAAGCTGACCTCCAATAAAGAACTTACAGAGGATGCACTGACAAGCTGCTGCAAACATGTAAATGTGCTACTAATTTTCTGTCTATAAAGACAATGATTTTATGCATTAATTTGGTACGCTGTCTGACCAACAGAAAGCAGATTATCCCAATCTGTATTTGCATTTTTCGGCAACTAATTGGGACCTACCGGGCATTCAAAGGTCAGTATGGTCATCAGTAAATTACTAAGATGATTATTTCTGTCTTACACTGAAATGTCCTTTTGCTTTTAAATGACTTTTTTTTCTGACATCACCATACAAATTTTATTGGGCAAACTAATAAAAAGCATCACATCATGCATTAATTTTTCTTTCAGTTAAACCACACTTCATGCTCAAAGCTAAAGTGAGGAAACATTTAATATGGATTTTTGAACATAGATCTTTTTAACATTTATCTGTTAGTATATTTTATTAATCTAGATGAAATGTTAATATATATTACTAGTCCATGCATGATATGCCATGTGCTAAATAAATAATAAATTCATACTTATGACCGTTGCTGTGTCCCAGGGTCATGTCAAAACCTTTTGCAAACTTTTGACAAGCAAAGTCAATGGGGAAGTCAGATTCACTGAACAACTGGGTTATTAACTTATCAATTTAACAACTGTGGCAAGAAAGTTCATAAAATGGGGTAAAATTCACTTAACAAATGTCTCATTTAACGACATAAATTTGGGGCTCAATTGTGTCTGTCAAGGACTATTTGTAATCCACATACCCATCACATAACAAAGACCTGATCTTCTCCAAAATGTAGTCATTAGGGCTGTGCGGTATTTTTTATTTCAACACAAAAAGATATTTAGGCGTATGCAAAATATCTCTCATGGCTCCGTCTATAACATGATAAAATAAGTCATTCAAATGGCATCACATAACTGTCCACTGCAGCTGGCAAGCAAATCTAAAAAAATAAACATTTCTATAAGAATTACAGGCAGATATTATGTGTCCCATACATTTTCCAGTGGGGGAGAGGGAACGGTCACATGCAGGTATTCTCAAAGCCTGATTGGTCCAAAGACTGAGAACAAACTCTTAAATACTCCTGCCTTCCCATTCTTACCCAGTTTACTCTCAGTCTGTTGATCCAATCACTGTTGAGATAGGTTGTTGAGAGAAAGGTATCTTTTAAAAGTTTTTTCTTGGATTGGATTGTTAATTTGGTTTAATTGGTAACTCTAAATTCAGATTAAATTCCAAATTAAATCAGCTGCGGCCCAAAGGGACAGTCTTTTCTGCCTCAGGTGGCTTGGGGGGGGGCTCGTGGGGCAATCTTCTTCCCCTCCGCGGGCCTAGAGTTCTAGCCCGATCCCCGGGGCTGCGGGGGTGCCAAGCTCCATTGGGAGGCTGGTGAGTAAGCCCGGGCCTCCCAGCTGCGTCTGGGGAGAGCCGGGCTTTGTGAGATTGCTGGAGCGCGGGCAGGACGCCTGCGGAGCCGCCGTTTTTGCTCCGGGCGGCTGCTGTGCTTGAATTTAAGGCTGCGAGGCACGAGGCCTCGGCGGGGGTGTGCGCATTGCTGCGCAGGGCCCCAGGAGACTTTAGGAGGCTGCCTTGGCCCCGGATCTTCCGAGGGGGCGAAGGGCTTTTCTGCGGTGCTCCAAGATCAGCGCCAGCGCGTGGTTTAGCCCAGTGGCCATTTTGTGGCTGGAGCCACGTGCGCAGAGCTAGGCCTTGGCCCGGGCGGCCATTTTGAGGAGGCCTAGACTGGCAGGCCTCGATCTACTGGCAGCTCCTTCAGGCCCAGGTTCCGGCGGGACCTACAGAGCCCTAATTTCATCGCCCCGAGCTTCAGGACACGTAAGTGGGGCGATGGAGGAGTGGTTGGAAATTCCCCAGGGTCAGGTGGAGGCCCCTTTGGCGGGGAGCGGAGACCTGGGGCAGGTGTCTGGGCCCAGGGAGCCCCAAGCCAGGCGCTTGGCCTCTAATCGGCCTTCAAGGTCCACTACAAGGGAGGAGGCCAGGAGGCACAGGGCCTTGGAAAAGACATTTGCCAGGGCTAAGTGGCAGGCCAGAGCTGCTGGGCCTATTTCCTCCAGCAGGTCCAGATCTTCACTCAGGCCTGCTTCAGCACGTTCCTCTCCTAGAGGGTTCAGCCTTTCCTCTCCTTCGGCTTCCCCTGCCAGGTCTCGCAGCCATTCTAGACAAAGGGAGCGTTACTCTCCTTCTCCTTCGGTTTCCCCAGGTTCGGGGAGGGGTAGCTCTGAGGACCCCCTAGAGGGTACCTCTGGAGACCACCGTTATGGCCGTAGGCTGGCACCACGTGATCCCAGGCATTCTGATAAGGACATGGATGATTTGGAGAATCTCCCTGTAGGGATTCAAAAGCTCATTGCCTCTGCCATATCACGGGGCATCACCCAGCGTGATAAGGGATCTCACTCCTCCAAGTCAAAGGAGGGTTCAGGCCGATCCCATTATAGGGCTCCCTCCCCTTCCCTAGTTAGTGAGGGGTCAATCTTGGGGGAGGAGAACCTCCAGGACATGGGGTTTTTGGAGGATGAGGATGCAGCGCCCCCTGATTCTCCTCGATCGTCGGGCCTTTTTACTCCAGCCATGTTCAAAACGCTCCTGAACAAGGCTAGAAAGACTACCAAAATTGGGAATGGTGATCCCACTGTGCGTCCTCCTAGGGACCCCGTTATGGCCATGTTTTCCAACACGGCCACTAACAAGGAGGAAATTCCAGCTCCCCCTTTGTTTATGGAAGTACTCACAAACCAGTGGGCCCGGCCATCTAATTTCTCTAATCCGGGGAGCAATGATCACAGATTTTATAATGTGGAACAGGCCTTTGCACAGGCCATCCATTTGCCTACCATTGACACCCCTGTAGCTACTCTGGTTTCTTCTTCACCGGTGGTATCCGGGGATGCGGCCGACAAATTGAAGCCCGAGGATAAGCACACAGAGCTTACCTTACGGAAGAATTTCAATGCCATGGCCTGGGCCATTAAATCTGCGGCGGCAGCGTCATACTTCAACTGTACCACAGTTATGTTGCTCTGCCAACTCCAGGATCGCATCCCGATCCAGGATGAGCGGATCCACCAAGATCTCACTAAGATCTTGGCGGCCTCGCAGTTTTCTGCAGACGCGACCTTGGACACGGTCAAGTTTGCGTCTAGCGCTCTGGCCACCTCAGTCACCTCACACCGCCTATTGTGGCTTCGCAATTGGCAGATGGATAACAAGGCCAAGTGGGATTTGGTGGCTGCTCCCTTCAAGGGCCCAAACCTGTTTGAGGAGGCCCTCGATCCGATCTTGGTCGAGAATAAAGATAAAGAGAAAGTCCTGCCGTCCAAGGACAAGAAGTCCAAGTCTAGGTCTCATCCCTATCGTAGGCAGTCTTATAGGGGTTCTAACTATGACCGTGATCAGCGTTTCTCCTCTTTCAGGTCAGACAGGCAGTTCCCTAGGTCGTCTTACCAGGACTGGAACAGATCCACGGTTCGTCTAGGTCTCAGGTTAGAGTTTCTCTCCATCCCCCCAGATCTCTTCAGGTCATTCCCTCCGTCTCGGAGCCTGGAGCGCCGTCGCCTGATGGATCAGGCGATTCTTCACCTGCTCGACATTCGGGCGGTGGAGGTCGTCCCCCCGCCGGAGCGGGGCTGGGGCCACTATTCCAATCTGTTCATGGTCCCGAAGAGTTTGGGGGGCTGGAGAGCCATTCTAGACCTGAAGCGCCTGAACCAATATCTAGTGTACAGGCGCTTCAAGATGTCCTCCCTCAAGTCTATCCTTCAGAGCATCAGGAAGGGGGACTTCTTGGCATCAGTGGATCTGACGGAGGCCTAGCTTCATATTCCCATCCACCCAGCTCACTGCAGGTTTCTAAGGTTCTCCCACGGGAACTGCCATTACCAGTACAGGGCACTTCCCTTCGGGCTAGCTTCGGCTCCCTGAACTTTCACGAAAGTTCTGGCGGCATAGGCGGCTCACCTCCAATCCGTTCCGGTGAGGCTCCAATGCTACCTGGACGATGTCCTGGTCCAAGCGAGCTCGTTACCTCAGGCGGTCTCGGACCTACGACGCACCATCCAGTGTCTCCAGACCTTGGGGTTTTCAGTGAACTTCCCAAAGAGTCACCTCTCCCCCTCCAGGCGTATTCTTCACCTGGGGGACCCTCATAGATTCCGATTCAGGGGTGGTGAAACTTTTCCAGGACTGGCAGAAAAGTCTGCAACAGCTGGCAAGAAAGGTTCACGCAAGTTGGTCAGTTTCTGTCCTCATCTTGTCACAGTTGTTGGCAAGATTGTGTCTTGTATAGGGATAGTTCCGTGAGCCAGGCTTCATCTTCGGCCTCTTCAGTGGGAACTCATTCCATTCCAGAGGGGACGGCTGAGCAACTCCCTTCAGCTTCTGCGCCCTTCTGTGGGGGTGCAGGCCTCCCTCAGGTGGTGGATGTCCCCGGCGGTGCAGAGGGGTTGTTCCTTCTGGGAACCGGAGAGTGTCGGTGACCACAGATGCAAGTCTCTTCTGGTGGGGGGCCCTGGCGGGCTCCCGCCTAACCCAGGACAGGTGGACAGCCTCGGATCTCCGACACAATATAAACTGGTTGGAGTTAAAGGCGGAACGTCTAGTCCTGCAGCATTTCCGGACCTCAGTGGAGGGCCGTCATGTGCTCCTCCTGATGGACAATGTGGCCGCCAAAGCCCACATAAACCGGCAAGGGGGGACTCATTCCCGGGCTCTCTGGTTGGAGGCTCTCAGACTCGAAGCCTGGGCGGAGAGGCACCTGGCATCCTTGGTCTCGGAACACATCTCTGGCCTGGCGAATCACCAGGCGGATTGGTTGAGCCAAGCGAATCTGGACAACGGCGAGTGGCAACTTCACCCGGCCTTGTTTCAGAGGGTCTGCCAGAAGTTTGGCATTCCTCTGGTGGATCTGTTTGCCACCCCAGCGAATTCGCAGCTGCCGCGCTTCTTCTCCCGGTATCAAACCCGGTCTGCGGAGGGCACGGACGCCCTCCGGAGCAGGTGGCCGGCGGGCCTTCTCTATGCCTTCCCTCCAATCCCCCTGATCCTGGGGACCATCAGGAAGGTGATGGTAGAGAAGGCACTGGTCATTGTGGTGGCCCCGTATTGGCCCAGGAGGCCTTGGTTCGTGGACCTCGTCCAGCTCTCGGTGGCCCCGCCATGGAGGATTCCACAGGAGGAGATGGTTCTGCGGCAAGGGGTCCTTCTTCACCCGGAGCCTCAGTGGCTCCATCTAACCGCTTGGTTATTGAACGGAGACTGTTGAGGGTGGCTAGCCTGTCTGCCGGTGTCATTCACACCATCAAGGCGGCTAGACGCCCGTCGACCACCAGGATCTATAATTCTACCTGGGTGTCTTTCGTCAGGTGGTGTGCACCGCTTGGTGTTTCCCCTGAGAAGGCGACCGTTCTGCAAGTTCTAGACTTTCTGCAAGGGGGTTTAGAAAAGGGATTGGCTGTTAACACCCTGCGCTGACAGGTCGCGGCTTTGTCTTCCATTTTGGGGGGTGGGGGTTCTTCCTCCCTTTCTCAGGTTCCTCTGATCAAGTGTTTTCTGAAAGGAGCGGCTAACCTCCAGCCGGCACCTATTCATAGGTTCCCCTCTTGGGATTTACCCTTAGTTCTCCGTGCTCTGACGGGTTCTCCATTCAAACCGCTTCGCTCTGTTCATCTCAGACTGCTATCTCTTAAGGTTGTATTTCTGGTAGCAATTACTTCGGCCAGGCGCATCTCAGAGCTGGGCGCCCTTTCCTCCAAGGAGGACCTTTGCCTTTTTCAGCAGGATAGGGTAGTACTTCGTCTTGATCCTACCTTCCTCCCGAAAGTGAACATTTCCTTTCACAGAGAGCAAGAGGTCATTCTGCCGGTCTTTTGTCCGGGTCCTTCTACTAATAGGGAGAGGCTTTGGCACTGTTTGGACGTGCGTCGCGCTCTGCGCATCTACCTCCGACGGACTGCGGGGATCCGCAGGTCGGAGGCGTTATTTGTCTCCTTCCAACCTCTGACGCTGGGGACCAGGGTGTCCTCGGCGACCATTGGCCATTGATTGAGACAGGCCATCGTGGAGGCCTATGAGGCGTCGGGTCAGCCCGTTCCCTCGGGCATAATGGCCCATTCCACTAGGAGTGCGGCGACCACGGCGGCGTGGGCCACTAGGGCCCCCTTCAAGGATATTTGTCGGACAGCTACTTGGGCGTCCCCGACTCCCTTTATCAGACATTATCGGCTGGACTCGTTTGCCTCAGCAGAGGCGTCGTTTGGCCGAAGGGTCTTGCAGAGTGTGGTAGCGGATCCTCCCTCTGGGCCGTAGTTGTTGGTTCTTTTCCCTTCCTGGGACCGAGCTTGGGTATGTCCCGCATGTGACCGCTCCCTCTCCCCCACTGGAAAAAGAATGTTGGTCTTACCTGAACGTGTCTTTTCTGGGGGGGAGAGGGAGCGGTCACAACCCGCCCTGTTTCTTGGTGGTGGGCCCAGGGGAGGGCCGGGTGGTTTTTGTGCCCGGGTTGTGTTTGTGTTTGTTGTTTTTCAGTTCTGGAGTTCACCTTCGAGGAAACTGGGTAAGAATGGGAAGGCAGGAGTATTTAAGAGTTTGCTCTCAGTCTTTGGACCAATCAGGCTTTGAGAATACCCTCATGTCACCGCTCCCCCTCTCCCCCCAGAAAAGACACATTCAGGTAAGACCAACGTTCTTTTCAAAGCGGATTTATTTTTATCTTTATAGGTATTCCTCGGTTTACAACTACAATTAAGTCTAAGGAAGACTGAAATGTATTTTTTTCTTATTTTAAGGATTTCCTTTCCTAACCAACCAGAAAACAAAAGACAAAAATCTGGTTGTTACATCACATAAGAAAGTTTTGCACGAATGAGCTGGGAACTCGCTTTGCCTGTAAAACTAATTGCATTCTTTTATCTCTGAATGCAACATTGCTTGGGGTCCCAAAGGCTCTTTTTCAAGAGGCAACTTGGACTTTGTTTTTCTTTGAAGATGTTTCGTTTCTCATCCAAGAAGCTTCTCCAGCTCTGAAGAATGAGAGATGGATGAGAAGCAAAACATCTTCAAATATAAACCAGAGCTGAAGAAACTTCTTGGATATGAAGTGAAACATCTTCAAAGAAAAACAAGAAAGTCCAGTTGCCTCTTGTAAAATCACCTTTGGGACAACTGTGATCTGGATAGCTGAGAATCTCCATAGACTGCTTGGTGTCATTTCCATTTTTATAAAGTCAACTTCTGTCAGTTCCCAGTGAAATGACAACTATTTTTCAAGTCAGAACATTCACTTATCTGCAGCCCATGTTTATTATTTTTACAAATAACTCAAGGCGGCAAACATATATAAAAATCCTTCCTCCTCCTATTTTCCCCACAAAAACAACCACCCTGTGAAATGGGTTGGACTGAAAGAGTATGTCTGGCCTAGCTGGCTTTCATGGCTAAGGTGATCTTAGATCAGGGGTGTCCAAACTTGGGAACTTTAAGACTTGTGGACTTCAACTCCTAGAATTCCCCAGCCAGCCAGGCTGACTGGGGAATTCTGGGAGTTGAAGTCCACAAGTCTTAAAGTTCCCAAGTTTGGACACCCCTGTCTTAGATAATGACACTGCTGTTTCAGATTAAACCAACTGTGTATTTTAATTTTTAATGCTTTAATGTTTGTACTATTGTTAACTGCTCTTATTTTTCTAAATTTTGTTCACTGCCCAGAGTCATTTGGTGAGATGGATTGGCCATACAAAACAAATAAATAAATACATAAATAAATAAAGTTGATGTTATTTACTAAACTAATTGCCTGAAATACTTCCAAAAAAATCCACCGATAAAAATCGGTATGACATTTAAAATAAAAGGACAAAGCATATACTGTAGAAATTATGATGTCTTCCCTACTTACAATAAATGCTTTTTTTAATTAAAAATTAAATTTTATTTCTTTCTATAGTAATAGTTTTCAGCTGAATCTCCATTCAAACATGGTGCAATTTAGTGACATCAGCCCCAACAAGCAACTCCAAGGTATATTTGGAAAGCCCTGGATTAATGATGAAACCCCTTCTTGCACATCTGCATGTGCCCCTCAACATTTGCCACTCAACATTCAAAATCTAGAAGATGAAAGGTAGTCCTTAACTTATAACTATAATTGAGCCCAGAATTATTCTAAGTCATGCTGGTCATTAAGCAGGTCATCATGTGACTTCATCCATTTTTTCCCCACCCAAAACTCATTGTTTGCCATGTCTGGTCCCCACCCTCCCAGAAAACGCAGGTACATGCCGGTTTCCAGCAAAAAACACCCCATCATAAATCATGGTCATGTAAATGCATGGATTATGCAAACGGCTGTAAACGACATTTGGTTGCTGGGTGCCCAAAATGCAATCATGTGACTTTGGGGGTGGAATTAACCATCAGAACTTTAATCCATATTGTAAATACTTTGGGAGGGATCTTGTTCTAAGTCGGTAATAAGTCAAGAACTTATTATTATATATGCACACAGACAGAAGGCATGGCTGCAGTAAACAGCATGAATTGCCTATTAGTTTTATCCAGTGTTTCTCAACCTCAACAACATTAAGATATCTGGACTTCAAATTTCAGAATTCCCCAGGCAACATGTGTGCTGTACAAACTCCGTGAAACACTGAATTTGAAATCTTGAGGAAATAGCTGAATGGTGGTCAAAATGGATTTGTAACTCTCAATCATATGAAGAAATTATTTCAGAAATGTATAATGTTTAGTATTGGAAAGCTCAATAGCTACTAAGGAACACACTGTATTAGTTCTACTTTATACAAATGGGGGAAAAGCTTTCTCTAAAATCAAAATAAAATAAAACATATGCTGTTATTCCCGTAGATGCCAAAATGACAAATGAGATCTTGAATCCATGGTAATTGTTGGACCTTACTGTTGTTGTCTTTCTTCTAGGACTTCTTCCCTCTTTCTCCCACAGCAACATATCTGTATTTGCTCATCCTTTTCTTCTTCCTTTTCTTCCTTCAGTTGCAGCAGATCTGCCACTTGCATGATTATACACGCCTTTCTCATGGCAGCTGATCTGAGCAAATGGTGGACCCTACTTATGACAGATGGCTCATGTCAGTTTCTGTGCAAGTCTTTCACAATCAATGGCCTCCTGGTCACACTGTTGAGTATTCATGCTGCTCACAGGTCACTTACAATGACTGCATCGTGTTTGTGTAGAACATTTTTCTTCAATGATTAAAAAAAAAAAGAGCAGTACCAATCACTATATTGTCGCAAACATTGAAGGTTATGTGGGCTTTGGGTTTTGTAGGCACCTTTAGCGGTGCCGCAGACTGCAAAGACTTCACTCTAATGTGAGTGATTAAAAAGAAACACTAACATGCAGTGATACAACTGAGAGGCTCCTCAATTGAGATTACGAAAGAACTGTGCCTAATGGAGAAAACAGCATGAGTCACATCATGCAAATGGAACACCTCTCTGCTTCTTCCAGCTCAGTAAGCAGCTCTGAAGACCAGCTGCTATGAGGAAGCCTCACAGAGCTTCCCAAATGAATTGACCCAATGAAATCCAGTACAAGCATGCAAGGAGAAAGTGGACGCAGTACAAATGCATTGCAGGTGCTTAACTTTTACAAAGCCCACCCCCACAAAACCCCACTACCATTTTTCTGACCGTAAAGAAAAAAAGAAAGTAAGGAAAAACCACAGATGGAAGACAACCTTTATGCATATATTTAGAAGTGGTTCTCGAAAGCTTCCTGTATTACTCAATCTAGTCATTAAATTTGAATCCCAAAGGCAGATGTAATTTTGCAAAACCATTCACTCTGGAATACCAATGGGATTTGTGTTGGTTTTTCACAATCAATGTTTAATACTGCCCCATTCTTTAAAGAAACAAAATTTTAAAAATTGCATTCATTGCATTTTGGAGCTCTCAGATCACCCGCCTACACATAAAGCATTCCTTTTAGAAATAATTCGTATTTTCCTGCCGCTCAAAGCTGCAGCTATCAACACAACGGATGAGCCCTAGAGATACTTTGACAGATGGATATAGAACAGCAGGTGTACTTTTGCCTTGTCAGTCCATTTAACATGGAGACAATGTCAGCTTGGCAATGTAACAAGTATCTTTACATATTCTGAAAAGAAGAAGAAAAATGTTAATGAAACACTTACGATCAAGCCCGTTGACATATCTCATTGTAATTTCACAGTGCCCCCATACCGCACTGACTATAGGATACAGTTTTTTCCCTTTTAAGCCCCTAAAGGCCACTCCAAGATACTGTCCATCCACGATGAAGCTAAGGGTTCCTTCATCCATATCCAAAACCACCAATAAGGAATCTGGAAGTACAAAAGACTCATCTGGTTCCAAAAACACAGGATAGGTCACTCCAGGCTGGTTTTTGCAGTTGTGGTAAAGTTTGTTCCGTCCAAGGTCCCAGCCCCATGATTCATTATTGCTACCAACCAATGATGTATATCCTACAGAGTGCAAAGGGGCTTCTGCTGTTGAGACCCCAACTACTGCATGTGTTCCTCGTTGCCTAGTGGGCCAGTGAATCTGCCAGACATGGAGTCCCCTTGTGTAGCCAACTTTTCCCCTGATGCAATCTGTGCTTTGAGCAACCGGGTGCCTATGAAAGGTTAGTCTGTCATCTTCCTTCACAAATATATTTAAGGATCGATCTTCGTTGTTCCAAGCATGTTTGTATTGCATCTCCAAGTGGGCTGGGGGCATATCCAGCAACATATCCAATCGTGCAGGCTTGCAGAAATCTGGTCCCCTCAGTTCTCGTTTAACTGGTCTATATGGGGGATCCCGAACATCCACAGACTTTATGCTCCCTGAGATTTTTTGGCCCATCGCTCAGCTGCAGAGTGCCTGGTTGCAGGGAGTGAAGGGTAAATGTGGGCCCAGTGTCAAGTCATGAAAGTACTTTCAAGCTGAGCCAATGACTCACTATGCAGCAACTTGATTTACTTCTTTCTGGACTCTTTCAGAGCCAATGTTTTCTGAAAACACACTTCTGAAATAAAGCAGAAAGTCACCGGTTAAAAAGTAGCCAAATTATAAACCACATAATTATTCTTTCAAAAGAAAAACACAGAGGAAAAAAGGAGAAGGGGGATTTGTGCCAAGTTACTTTAAAATTAAGACCTAACTATTCTCAGCTTCGTGGCCTTTGTACTTCAGTCCTCTTAACCAGACTGTCAGCTGGATATATTGAGTCTACAGTTTAAGAGCACAGACAGTCATTTCCTTTTCTCCACAACAGACAGAGACATTCCACACCTTTTGCCCTTCCACCCAAAGTCTAGTCAAGAGGGATGTGACACTGTACAAACAGCTTGCCCATATTATTAGGTATGTATGAGACTGTGTCCATTTTCACTTCTAATTCTTTATTTTACCTTAAAGACATACTTTATGCAAACTCTTGCTTTTACCTCTTTCTCTTATTAAATCTACCTTTTGTACCAAGGAGATGCAGACATACAATAGCAAAAAAGTTAGATGAAACCACCGTGCCTCCTATAAAAACATGTAAGGCTTAACATCTCAACAATTAATATAGTTTTTGAAAGAGAGGTGGAGGGGGGGCAGAATTTGATGTAGATGTTTTTTTGATTAGCAAGTCCTATGAATTGTTTGGTTTTAAAATTTAATAGCAAAGCTATTAAAAAGAAAAGGGAGGGAGGGAGGGAGGGAGGGAGGGAGGGAGGCAGGCAGGCAGGCAGGCAGGCAGGCAGGCAGGCAGGCAGGCAGGCAGGCAGGCAGGCAGGCAGCATGGATGAGTACAGTTAAAAACCATTTCTGTATAGTTGCCAAGAAAAAATGCAGTGATCAGTAGCTGAAATCAGCTCAAGGGAGTCTTTATCTTTCTATAAGACTGGAAGCTTACAAAATGGAATAAATATTTTATTCCATAAAAGAAGATGGATTTTATTCCATAGAAGATTGTCCAGTACACTGTACCAAATACCATCTGGCTAGGAACCTCTGAACAATATTAGGGAGCCCATATGCTTAAAGTTGTCGTAGTGTATTAGGCTAATCTCAAATGAAACATGGTTTAATCTTGCAATCAATATCTTAAGATAATTTGCCTTGCTAAAGAAAGTTGGCAAATGAAAAGAGATAATTGTTAATTATCCTGTCTTTAGTCACCACTGATGCTTCAAATTGTATGTCTTAAATAGGCTATTTTCAAAACAGATTCCAAAAACTAACTGCCATAGCATTTGTAGCTAATTTTTTTTATTAAGTTGGAGTCCAAATCTTTATATTCTCAGCCAATTTATTTGGTTGTTATCGTCAATGATGATAGTAATTGGGATTCAAGATATCTAATGATGTTATACAAAGTGAGGTAATTTAGGATTATTTTCTGAAACCTGAGAAAATGTGATCAGTGATTGTGAGGTGGGCAGCATCCTCTGTATTTTCTACTCAATTCTCAGAGATTGCCTGGAAAAGTTCCTGCAGTTTTCTTGGCAAGTTTTTTCAAAAGTGGTTTGCCACTGTCTCCTTCCTAGACCTGTCTGTAGCTGAGATCATGAAGAATTCCTCCATATTACATGACAAACTGCTATTTTTAAGATTTCACATCTGTCCTGTGGAAAAGGTCACTTGTAATTAAGTCATGCCACATCTGAAGGCCTATATCTCTGCTAAAATGTTCTCTTAATATTTTTTGCTTAGCTCTTAATGACTTGCTGTAAGAAAAAAAGTTGTTCTTTAAAATACTATAGGGGCAAAAATATTTTTGTGGTTTCACATGTACATAATGGGGAAAAAATGCTCAGCTCTGTTTGCACATAGCAGAGAGTAATCCAAATTGAAGCAGGAAAAAGAGTGTTAGTTTCATTTCCCAGTGTTTTTTTTCATGGAACTGCCAAGATATTAAATAGAGCATTGTTAGTGCCAATAATGAAAGTGGAGCCTTGCAAAAATCAAGTTGGGCAGACAGTATTCCACTGTTGATGCATGCTATGTCATAAAAACATCAGACATTGAAAACAAGTGAGATTGTCATTTTTGATTGTGAAGAAAGATCTAACTATTAAACTGGTGACAAAACTAAAGAGTATCATGATGAATCCATATGAAATAAGTCAAAAATATAGCTATGTTATCATGTGCATAGTTGGCAATTTCTGAGAACTGGACACAAATAAATGGAAGAAAAAATAAATTAAAAATCAGTCATGTGATCACATTTTGGTCACTTGACAACCTGTGCACATTTACAAGAGGTTGCAGTGTCCCATGGTGATATGTTGGCAATTTGCAATTTTTTTGCCATGTCTCAGTTTTACACTAGCACACAAACTGATTGTTTCAGGCTCACAAGCCTCTAAAACAGGGGTGTCAAACTGGTGGCCCGCAGACTGGATGCATCACACACAGGCCATGCCAACCCCACCTCTGCGAAGGTGAAACCCGTCGTGATACATCACGTAACGGCAACTTGAAGCTGCGAGTTTGACACCCACGGTCTAAAATAATTGATTTCAGAATATATTAATAATACATGGATTATACAATCAGTTATGGCATGATGTCAGATCAAAGAGAAAAGAGAAGAAATAAGTGTAGACAGTCAGGATTGACTTAATTATAATGTATAGGCTTATTTTATTTTATCATACTTATTTTGAAAATAAACATACTTTCATTCAGCGGAACATCTATGGTAAAAAAGGTAAAATACCTACGTTTTTTATCAGCTCATTTTTAAAAAATATGGAAAAGCTAGATTAATCCATATAGGAGAAGAACAAAAGCATATACCAAAAGCTGAGTAGAAAACAATGTTGATATAGAGAGATTAAACAAATAAGCAAAGACAAAACCTTCAGGATTTTAAATATTCTGACTTTCAGTTTTCCTTGAAGAAACTAGCATACACATGTAAGCAAGGCACAAAATGAATTAATAGTTCTCCAATTCTATTCTGAAACCAGTCTTGTATAAGTCATTGAGAAGCACTTGTGGGAGCCTAGACAGGTATTCGTAGCACACCAATGAAATAATTATTAAAATATTTTAGGAGCTGATATTAGGATTGAATATCTCTGGAATTTTAGATGCAAATTGTGAGGTAGGGAAAAATAATTATTAAAATATTTTAGAAGCTGACATTAGGATTGAATACATCTGGAATTTTAGATGCAAATTGTGAGGTAGGGAAAAATAATCTTCCTTCTTCAAAGAAGTAAACCCTTTACCTAAGATTTATCAGCATATTTTTAAAATAATCCAGTTAATTAACTGCAAGAATAGAAAATGCTGGAAGGTATATATAATAATTTTAATTAGGCTAGGAAAATACACCTTAGTTAAGAATTCTCTTGACATAGCTATTGTTCTTGGCTGATAAAACATCAGCAGATCACTCTGCTTCAACTATATATGATTAAGATGGAAAGGTTATTGGGTCAGAGATACAGAGAGTATAGGATATCTTCTATTCCCATCAAAGATTTCAGCTTCTTTTATTACTGGTCAATCTAGAAGCTTTTCTCACTGTTCCAATTTATCAGCACAAGACAAGTAAAATCAGCATAAAAATAAAACATAAACATCTTTATATTTACACTTTCACTGTCTAATCCTTTACACCACTGTACAATAGTTCCTACATATCATGAAAAAGTTGAACCCAATACTAAATGTGTGAATATACATATACTCACAATGTTATCTGTAAAAACAAGACAAATATCAACATTATGGATACTTTTTAGCTGCATATGTCTACATTGTTTTCTTTATGTCTTGCTTAATTTATCAGCTAATTTGAAAACGTAATTTCATTGTTTAGAATAATAATGTTGCATGATCTTTCAGAAATGTATAACTTAATGTTATACATGTTACTTAAAGCAATGTAAAAGGTTGTTTGCTGTCCCTGGAGCATTAGTACTTGTATCATGAAGTAATAGAAAAAGTAAAAGAAAACTCTGAAAATACTGTGTAGTACTTCATTCTAGCTGAAAATCTCATCTGTTTAAATACTTTCAATTCAAGTTTCAAATATCAGATGGGCAAATATAATTTACTCAAGAGCCAATAAGAGCCTTTAGGGACAATAACAAGAAAAAAGCATATAAAAAGGAGTGACCAGTATATTTGCATTAGAAACATTCTGTAACATTAGGTAAAACTATCAATTGTATTAAAAAAAAAAGATTACAGGATTACTCTCTTGGGGAAAGACCTTGCTGGCTAAATTTTGAGGAAGTATTCAGTACTCACAATGAGGTTTGATTGGTTTGCCAATGACAAAAGGCAAACACCCCACTGAGAACAAGCCTTCTTACTTTCAAACGTCTACTATTATCTGTTGATTATGCAACAATGCTTTCAACAAAGCAATGGCTAAAAAGACTTTGGTGGTAAAGGAAACTGGCAGAGTGAGTATCTCTTAGTGACACTGTTGGTGAATTTCAATTATAGGAAAATGAATAGAACCTGACTGAATTCTATACATCAGCTGTTGTTTGGGGATTTGCAGCTTAGTATAATCTTTCTTAGAAGTTTCAAACCCTTGAATACTTTCCTAAAGCATTACTGTTTCGAAGAAAACTCTAACAAACACAACTTTAAGAATTATAATTACAGATAATAGTATGTCTCATTCCATTCTGATTGTTCTATAGAAAAGAACAAAGTAATTTATAATCAAGCTAGTTTAAAACTCTAAATGCTATAAGACACAGTTATGATATATATTTACCCAAACTAATGTTGCCACTATGGGATACAATATACAACAGAAAAGCGAAAATTCTAATAACTACAAGTTACAGAGTTCCCCAGACATAAAAGGGCATAGTATGAATTATAATTCAGCAACGTATTATCCCTCCCTGATTTACAGAATGATAAAATAATCCAAAGACACAATAATCTTATGCATATTTACTCTTACAGAATTTATTGTTTCACAATTCCAAATTTCAACAAGTAGTTCAGTGGGACTGGAATGTCTAACTTTTGTGGCGAAACCAGAAGAGGCATAGAATACATCTTCAATTTGGGAAGTGCAAATAAATTGACTATACAAAAACTCTTAAAAGTCAAAAACAATATTTTGTTTTGCAAAATAGTATCCTTTTCTGACAATAGCTTTCCAATTACTTGTTACATCTAGACCATAAAATTCTGAATTTAACTGGAAAGAAGTACATATCAAAACAACTGGTATGGAACTTAATGTCATATTCTACATAACCTTCCTTTTAATGAAGCAGAACTAAAAGAGTACCAAGAGTGCTGGTGAATAGAAAATTGGGGGGATTCTGGTTCAGCTAATTTTGGATGTGGTTGCAAGCCTCTAATTGTGTACGCTCTGAGGGGTCAAAAGACAAAACAAGCAAGATGGTAAAACACAGCAACATGATGGGACCTGTGACTTGTTTATGTGTTCTAAAGAAGTGGGGTTTCCACTGCCTGCAGGGGAGAAATAAAGCAGGATGAGCCATTGCTCACTGTGTTGCAAACTTCGCTTACTTTATAGCCTGTCATGATGTTGCATATACACAAAGGACAATGCTTGTATTGCAAGAGTCATTCTGACAAAACTACTTGATTTTTTTAATGCTTCCATTTATTTATTTTTATTCCTCATATTTTTAATAGTACCCATTTCCCCTAAGTGACTCTATTAACACATCTGGACAGTTTAAGTGAATTTACAGTTGGCACAGTTAGGAATGCACTTTAAAAAGTGCCCGGCTGCTACACAATGTAAAATTATAGGGTCCTATGAATCCAGTACCAAACGATGTGCACAACTTGCTGGATGCACTCATATTTACTTTTAAAGCATTAAATGGCTTAAGATCTGACTATTTAGAAGGCTACTGCGTCTCCCATAATATTGTTTGATGGGAGCCAAATCTAAATGAGAGAATAGAATCACCAAATGAAACCACTGAATGGGCTATTTAGACCACTAAACCCAATCTGTGCAGGAATATAAAGATACTTGAAATAGCTGTCGTGCTTTTATTTTAACATATTACCTAGCATGCAGAGAATGGCTTTCTCTTGTATTGCTCCCACACTGTGGAATGCACATTTTTTGGAACTGTTTTTGTCTATCACCAGCTTGGTGTTTAGAAAATGCATAAAGATAATACCTTGTTCTGCTTTAGTTAATTTTAGTATCCAATTTAATGTATGTTTTATTGTCAAATACTTGTTTGAGTAAAAAACAAGGGTATACTGAATAAGGAAAACTAAATAAGCAAAGAAACTATAATTTGCAATAAAGCAACAAATCACACACAGTCTTTAGTGCAGGGAAATGAAACTCTTCAGATAAAACATGCTGGATGAAAACTAAATTTACAGTTTGACAGGCAAAGATCTTTCTTTCATCATCTTTAGGAGCAGGAAGCAAATTTAGAGGGTTTTTTTGTGAGTGGTGTCCGTGAAATTTATTTATATTCTCCCTTTTCTCCAAGAAGTACTGAATGGTATACTAAGCTCTAATTCTTGTAAACATTATTCTCAGAAATGTTTGCTGGAAGATAACTGGTTCAAAAGCAATTCAGTCAGGCTGATTGAGACAGTGTCCGTAATAGCATAAAGAGCATTCAAACTAGAAAAAATGTCCTCATATTTAAGTTCCTGTTCCACAATAATGTAAAGGTATCAAATTTGAAGTAAAAACAATCAATGGTGCAATGACATTACACTTAAATGTTAAGGCTATGCACACTTCAAAAATGATTTGGAATTTTAGAATACATTTTACAATACCTGTGTTTTTTCTTCTTCTCACCCTACGTTATTCTTATGGACCATTATAGAGGTAGGCAAAACTAGATAGATATAGGAATCTGTTCTAATAATATGGCCATACATGAAAAAATGAAATGTAAACTAATAAATTAGAACATATCCAGATAAGAAGGACTAGCGAACTGGGCTGAAAAAGGAGATGTTTTGAGAGATCAGGTATGCTTAACCTGGATAAAACTATTAGAAGGGAAGATAGTTGTCTTCAAGTATCTAAAAGGCTATCATGGAAAAGATAAGGCAAAAGTGGTCCAGAAGATAGAGGACAAAAAGTAAAGAGTTTACAAGACATTTAGACATTGGGAAAAATATGTTTCCATTAAACTGTTCAATAATAGAACAAATTGCCTTGAGACATGTCAGTTATGTTTCAACGGAAACCATATACACACCTCCCTTCTGCAGGGAGGTGTAATACTTGATTCCTAGGTTGGGCAGAGGTTGTGCCTAGATCACGATAACCAACCACCAGGCCGCAACCCAATACCGTGCCGCAGTCCATTTGGAATCAGGCTGCAGAAGCGGTAAGGTGAGCGTGCGCACAACTCCACTTGCATGAGCTGTGGACAAGAATGTGTGCAATTCCATTTGAGTGAGTGGCAGGTGCATGTGTCCACTGCTTGCACAAATGGAGCTGCACGTGTGTGTACATGTGTGCCCACCTGAGTGAATGGCAGGTGCATGTGTCCACTGCTTGCACAAATGGAGCTGCACGTGTGTGTACATGTGTGCCCACCACTCGCACTGAACCATTCCCTCCCCCTGCCAGTCCGCAAAGCCAGAAAGGTTGTGGAAGTCTCACCTAGATCACAGTCAACATCCATTCTAACTTTTTCATTCTATGAACATTTTTTTAAAAAAATGAACACTTTAAAATAGATTCCAGGGGAAAAAAAATCTGTATCTACTGTATCTGGGCTTCAAAAGTCTGAATGATCACTAGATAACAGCAAAAAGTGATATATTTCTGCATCTTTTTGTTGTCATCATCTCATAGTTACCAAGATTTTTTGCAGCCCTCAGATGTAGCCGTACAACTTTTTTGATAGCTATGTGAAATGCTTCTATAATTTAAGAACAAAATGTGCGGGGAATGACATCCATCAAACTTTCAATTTCATACATAATGGTTTTATTTCATCATGAAAGGAATAGAGATAGATATCACTTAATGATCTGGAACATTTAAATACCTGACCATGCTACAGATTTCTATTATAAGTTATAACCTCTTAGCCAAATACTGTAAGAAAAGACTTGAGAAAGTAAAAACAAATTACAATGAGATGAACTTCAGCCTGTGTATTAACAATCAAATCTTACCAGCATTTATGAACTCTACAAATATTTAGCATTTGTCCCAAAGTGAGACAATTCTTTGCTTTCAGTTAAAATTGTACAAGAAACACAATGTATCAAAATCTGAAACCTTACATGCCTGGTAGTAAACCCCTAAATTTAACATGTCCTAATTCTGAAGAGGAAAGTACAAGATTTAACTGCCAGAGTTTAACACAATGAAGAGTTTCCTACTGCATAAAGTTTTGCAAAAGATGGATATGTTGCTTAGTGTAATTTCCAAAAGATATGGAACTGTCCCCATGAAATAGGTGCTTTGTTTTACTTTGTGAGAAAGGAGAGCAAGAAGGAATTCCAAGCTTCTGAATAAATATTAAGTTGCAATCTTCTCTCTGACAGACAGGTCAAAAAAAAAACAAAAAACAGTACCTAACTAGATTGATTCAAGCTTTTTAAGTTAGAAAGGGCTTTCCATTTTGGTTGCTAGATCAGCTTGTGATAAAGGTAGAAACAATTTAGAAATAAGCAGTGATTAGATTAACTAAAATAAATAGATTAAATTTAATTAGTTAATTTAGTGATTAGATTAACTAAAATAAATAGATTAAATTAAATTAATTAGATTAATTAGTGATTAACTCCAATAATTAAATCTAAGGTTCCTATTTGGTTTGGTTATAAAAGGAAGATGTACTTCAAGTACAGTGTCATTTCTTGATTTTCTTCCAGGCAATGTTCTAGAATTCATTGAGCTGGCAACCTATCCCCATCACAGAATGTCAGTTCTTTTACAGCACTGAGGTCTCTGGGCTTCATAGTGCTCTCAATTCTTAATTATTCAGATGCCTGAATAGATTTCTCAAAATAGACATTATATTCTGTATTAAATTCCATCTGGCTTAGGGAAGGAAAAAACTCACTATCTAGCCAGTAACTACTGCATTCATAGAAACAAAAAGGAAGTCTATTATCACAGAAAAAAGGAATAGAATTAAAACACATTAGAAGAACAAGGATATAAGGTTCAACCTATGCCCCATACATCCCTACGACCAATCCGCTCACACAGAGAGGGACTTCTCCGGGTGCCGTCCGCTAAACAGTGTCGGGGGGCGACACCCAGGAGCAGGGCCTTCTCTGTGATGGGCCCAGCCCTGTGGAATGACCTCCCCCTTGACATAAGGATTACTTCCGATCTCCGCTCCTTCCGTGTAAAGCTTAAGACCCACCTCTTTCAATTATCTGGCCTGGCTCAACCGTAGTTTTATCCTTCTCCTGACAGTCCTTTTTAAATTGTATTTTATCAAGGGATATTTTAATGGCTAATTTTAATTTTCTATTATTATTATTAATGTGATATGTATTTGATTACTACCTCCTCCATGTATGCATGTATGTATATGTATGTATATGTGTGTACCTGTATGTCTATATGTATGTATGTATATTTTTATTGTACGCCGCCCCGAGTCCCTTGCGGAGAGGGAGCGGCTAACAAATTAAAAATTTGAATTTGATTTGAACCTAGATATAGGAGGACTTTCTGACATTAAAAGCTATTTGGCCATGGACCATGGAACAGACCACCACATGAAGTGATGCATTCTACTTCACTGAAGCCTTCAGAGAGGGGCTAAGTAGGTATCTATTGTAGATATCCTAGTGGATCCTGAAAGGAGTAGAAAGATGGATTAGATGATGTTGAAGATTTTTTCAAACACTATGATTCTGTTATTACTTATTAACAACATATCACTCCCTGAATCAGGCAAAATAACCCAGTTGCAATGCAAATGAGATCATTAGCACCAAACCATGATTACCTGAATAAGCCACTATTGGCTTAATCCATAGACCACACAAAGTCATCAACTGTCTATAAATTACAAAGGCTGAATTCGTGCACTACACCATGCCAAGATCCCATGTTTTGGTGTGTGTGATTTTTTTAATTTAATAAATTTGGTTATCACCCATTTTTCTGCAGGGTGAGTACTCTTGGATACACACACACACACACACACACACGCATTATAACATGTTTAATATCATAAGCTCAGTCTATTATTATGGGGGTGTAGTTATTGTTTTGGTTATTTAAAATAAATATTTTTTTCAGAAAAGTTAATACCAAAAACTGGACAGAGAATGACTAATGCTTAATTTAACCGAATTATAAATTTTTCATGAAACATATTTAAGAAAATCCTGGCTTAACATTTCTATGCTAAGGATGATGGGAGTGTAGTCCACCATACCTGGAGACCACTATATTGGGGATGGTTGTGTTAACTATTAAAAGACACTGATTAGGTTTGTACATTTGTTTCAATCCCCACCCTAGAAACTTACCATATTTTTCGTAGTATAAGACGCACCAAGATTTTGAAGAGGCAAATTAAAAAAAAAAAAAACTAGGTAGGTAGATAGAGGAATAGACAGGGAGAGAAATACAGTAGGTAGGGAGGGGGAGAGAGAGTAGTTAGGTAGGTAGATAAAGTGAAAGAGACAGAAAGAGAGAGAGAGAGAGAGAGAGAGAGAGAGAGAGAGAGAAAGAGTATATAGGTAGGTAGGTAGAGGGATAGAGAGAGAGAAATAGAAAGAGAGAGAGAAATACAATAGATAGGTAAGGAGAGAGAGAGAGTAGTTAGGTAGGTAGATAAAGGAAGAGAAAGAGAGAGAGAGAGAGAGAGAGAGAGAAATACAGTAGGTAGGTAGGGAGAGAGAGTGTGTAGATAGGTAGGTAGGTGGATAGAGAGAATATATATATTAGGTAGATAAAGGGATATATATAGAGAGAAATAGAGAGAGAGAAATAGAGAGAAATACAGTAGGTAGAAAGACAGAGAATACATAGGTTTGTAGGTAGAGAGATGGAGAGAGAGAAAGAGAGAGAGAGAAATACAGTAGATAGGTAGATAGGTAGGGAGAGAGAGAGTAGGTAGGTAGGGAGAGAGAGTAGGTAGGCAGGCAGATGTTTCTAGGTGTATTTATCCCTGTGCTGGAGAAGGAAATCACTGACAATCTGCAGCACCTAAGATTTTGTTTCTGCTGGCACAGCGCTTGATCAATGTAATTCTCATCAATCAAAGAGCTTTCCAAAAGGAAAAAAAAGGTTTTGCACTCTTCAAATATCCCAAAAACGGCTCGTTTTTCATGAAAATGCCCTTTAAAAAAAAAAAGAGGCATGAATAGCCTTGGGAGGGGGTCTTGCAGAGTGCTCCTGGGGGGACCCCCCCAAAATGAGCAAAAAACGATTAGTTTTTCACAAAAACGGGCCCATTTTTTGTCAAAAAAATTGCATGCATAGCCTTATGGAGGCTTATAGAGTGCTGTTGGGGGTTGGGGGGGGCATAAAACGGTCGATTGTTTGCTCATTTCTGCCCTCCCCAGCCCCTAGGAGCTCTCTGAAAGCCTCCATAAGGGTATGCACAGCAATTTTGGTGAAGGGGTGGGGCTTCAGGAGGCAAAAAATGCTGTGTTCAGTGTATAAGACGCACCCAGATTTTCAGCCTCCTTTTTGAGGAAAAAAGGTGTGTCTTATACTCCGAAAAGTATGGTAAGCTACCAATTAACAACTGTTGCATAAAACTAAAACTTTTGACTTAATATATAAATTGACTCGGACTTGCAGTATGCTCAATGCATTTTGCATTTATCATTACCTTTTGAGTGGTTTAAACTATAATCAGTTTCATTGATTTATGTGGGTTTTAATATTAGGGAGAAATTAACTTTTTGTCTAACTTGAACTAAAATGCATAAATTATACCGTCTGAACTTGCAACAATATAAACTTGAAACTACAATTTACCATAGTCTTACCCAGGAAGGAACTTTCCCAACACCTGAACTTCAAGCCGCATAGTCCTCTATCCAGGAAGAATAGTGGCAATGATGCGTTAATAATTTGTTCAACATAACTGGACAACAGATGGTCTGGGAATGGTGATTTACCATATAACAGTATCTTGTAGTAAGAATTGTAAGAATTGATCATGCCTCCATGTGGGAATCATCATTTTTTTCTATCTGCAACTGGAATTTTACTCTACATGTGGAACCCATTAACAAAGGACTGCACTGATAAAGATAATGGCCAACTGTAATTGTAATAGTCACTTCACTTCATATGTACAAAGCACAGTCTAGTTGAAACCATGATGACATTATTGTGCACTTGCACTTCATATGTAGAAACTCATATATAATTAGTGTTTGGTTTATGTATTCTCTTTTATGCTAGAATTTCTATCTTATGAACACACATTATTTTTCCCTAATAAAGATTAGAACAAGAATGGAAAATTATTGTACCTTTTCACTGCTATCCTTTGGCTTGTATCTATTTTCTCCCTAGGACAGAGATAAACATTTTCCCATACCAAGTAGACAAACAAATATCACACTACAATCTAAAAAACAGTTTTGATTCTACAGATGAGAATGACTTTAAATGCGCACAAAAATACAAAAACGCAAAACAACAGGGAAGTGCTGTCCACATATTCTGGGAACAGACTGTTTACCTTGAAATAATCTTAGTAAACCAACACCAAAAAAAGCAGCAGATGTACATGATTCAGCTAGAGGACAAGAAGCAGTGTAAGATGGAACACTCATTAGAACAGGGATATCTATTAGACAGAGACAGAAATAATATTCAGATGCATTGTAAAGACCATATTGATGAATGAAGCTGGTCATCCTACATGAACCAAAGGTGATATATATATATATGTATGTATGTATGTATGTATGTATGTATGTATGTATGTATGTATGTATGTATGTATGTATGTATGTATGTATGTATATATATATATATATATATATATATATATATATATATATATATATATATATATATATATATATAATAAATATGCTTTTAAAAACGTCAATGAACCAAGCCATCTTCAACCGTGCATTGATAGTTACTGGATTAATTAATTATGTACTATGAGGTCAGCATGACTGTTAATAACTCACAAAATGAGCTTTTTCCAAATTTATCTGAACCCAGGCTGACTTTTCAGAACTACAAACTGCTGTTCCTATACTATATTGGCCTAAGGCTTGGGATTTACATATTCCAATAGCATTTGAAAATTGATGGAATTCTAGCAATTATTCAATTTCCATCAAGTATGTTACCTTAGAAGGTAAGAACTGAATCTTGAAGATCTTATAGTTTAAAAGCATTTTTATTATAGTAATATTGATGTCTTGGAAGAAGGCTGTTAATAAAAGATGTATGAAAAACAACAGCACTAGCTAGAATTAGCACTTTCAAAGAAAGAAGAGGAAAAATATAAATTCCATTTATGCACAAGATCCATGATGGTGAACCTAGGCTCTCCACGGGCATGTGAGTCATCACCCCAGCTCAGCTCCACTGCACATGTGCATTCACTTCCCTTGGCCAGTTGTTTTTCAGGTCTCTGCCATGCATGTGTGGGGAACAGGGTACATGCGGGAGATGCGTAGGCATACATGGGGGGTCACATGTGCATTTGTGGTTGGGGCAGGCACATACTCCCCCTGTACTCCATTTTTGTCCCAGGAGGCTTCAGGGATGTCCGCTATGCCCAAAATGAGGTCCGGGGATCACATGTACATGCACAGGGGGAAAGTAGAATGTGGGGGCGTGCGTGCATGCGCAGGAGGGCGGGGCACATAGGGCGGTTGTCACGTGTGCATTGCATTATGGGTATGGGCACACATATGCACGCTTTCGGAAAGTGACAACAAAAAGGTTAGCCATCAATGCACTAGATCCCGACCTCATTAAAAAGTGTTCAAAAAGCCCTGTTAAAAAAATCTCAGAGAGAAAATGCAAACCTACAATAAAGTTATATTTCCAAAAGAAATATGAGAAAAAGTAGCCTTTTAATTTGAATCACAAAGACAATTCTCAAGTTTTGGACTGTGACAACCCTATTTTTCCTGCCAGGTATGTAATGTAAATGGAGTAAATATGCAATAAATTATTTGCGAGAACTGAACATGGGAACAAAATTGCTGAATGAATAGGAAAATAAATTCCTGTTCCTCAAGACATCAACATCCAGCAGATGTAACACCAGTAAACAGGAGACAAAAGGCGGAGTGTGACAAACATTTCACTTGAAAGAGAGTTAGACAGTGACCTACACACACAGAACTGGGACAAGCAGCATCTAGGGAGGAAAGGAGACAGGAATAGTTGTCTGCTCTTGGTACACGGAAAATCCATTATGCTAAGCTTACCCTACCACAAGAAGTCTGGAGATTTAATGAGTATTGCCACAAAGCAGCAGGAGAGAGTTTTCACTCCGCAGGCATCGTGCCACACGAGGCTATTTATTTTGGAAGCTAACAAGGATCTGCAACAAAAAGTTTTCCTTGGAAGTCTAAAATACCCCCCCCCCCCAATGATCAGTGGACCAGCATACAGGATCTAATCTATGTCAGTTTCTTTGAAAGTACTGTGGCTAATAACTAATAACCAACTCCCATTGGTTTTATTGGAGCTGAAATGACTAACACAGTTTAACTGCACTGCAGTTACTTCAAGCCTCTGTCTTTACTGGTTGAGTTATACACCTATGTGATATAGATAAGGGCACTCTTTTCAAGGCTGCTAGTTATTTACAAACCAGGCATATACCAAATATATAAAAGATATACTTTCATGATAATCTTTACCATTCTATACAAATAGTTCCTGGTAAGGTCATTGCCTGTTAAAATGACAAAATAATGAGATTCAATAGGACCACTGCCTTAAACAGTGGACTCTCAGTCTAATATATTGTTTCCCACAAAGAGTTACTATAGAAATGTGGTGTTTCATTTCACAGCTTCCAATGTATATACTCTGTTCATTCTTCCTCAGCAGTGTCTTGAGAAAGTCAGTGTGTCTCATGCATTAATAAATAATAAGCTTCAGTGCCCTTGCCAGAAAGGAAAGTATTACTTTTCTCCTAAGTGCAAGTGATGAAACTGAGCACAGGGGTTGTGCTGGGTCAAGTAACAAGACACAAATAGAAGAATGGCTTCCATTCCTGAATTTGAGATCTTGGGAAGCTCTCTTCATCCACACTATCTCTACAGTTATTGATGCTGGCACCTATATATACTGCCCCCCTCTCTAATATATAATACCATTCCTCTATTTGCAAAACTAAATAAAAAATCTCGAGAGAGACAGGACCTTTCAGCATCCACAATGCAACACGATACATTGACCAAACAAAGGTTAAGCGGCCAGAAGCTGAAAGATATTGGCTGAGTCCGGCCTCTTCCCAACTCTACAAACACATTCCCTGAATGAATTATTTCACAATGGAATAGTTTCTACCACCCAGAACAGGACAAGGAGTAATGTTGAAAGGACTGGGAAGGGACAAAGTTAATTAGTCTAATCACTTCAAGCAAAGCTATGATTAAAGCAATAGTTGATAACCTTTGGACACAAAACTTCTGGTGCATATAAAATTCATATACCCCCCCCCTTTAGAACGAGTTATTTGTACTTTAAAATCCAGTAATTTTGCAGGAGTATTGAGAAGAAATCAGTTGTTCTGGGAAGCATGACTAGCAGGAAAATGTGATGCTCATTGTAGAATTTACATTACTTTTTACAAGGCTCAGCCCATGCCGAGCACTAGGGTCACAGTGCTTCATCAAGGAAGCTTTGATCACAGGAAATTATTTTTGCATCTCTTAGAACAAGTGAGCCTGGTAAATTAAAGCTTGTCTCAGCTCCGTTTATAACATCCTGGCAAAATTTAATGGTTTCAGGCAGCGCATGTAACCTACCGCATGCTCGTTTGTTCTCCGATAATCAGCCACTTAGTCCTCATACAAACAAGCCAAGCTTAGCCAGACTTTAAATCTGCATCTACAAAGGGCTGGTGAAGTTCTACCCAGTTTCATTTTTAGCAACAGCTGTTTAATCACCAAGCCAAGCCTTGTTTTGCTTCAACGTTATATTTTTTGAGACACAATTAAATGTCGACGTCCAATCGCCAGCTGAGTAAACCACCCCCGATTAGCCGTTACTTTTTCCAGACACTTACCATATAAACAATGAAGCATCTCGCCGTCAATCCCGCGTGTCTTGGATTTATAGCATCTACAGAGCCTCGTTCTTTTTTTTTTTTAAACGTCTACATAAAAATCCAGAGAGAAAAGACAAGCCGCTTGGAAGCAGAATCAGCAGCAGAGAATCTTGGGACGTTTGCAAGCTTATTTCCCTTCAACAGTGGGAAAAAAACGTCCACACCCCGTTATTGCTTACCCCAATTGTTGGTTTTGTGATACGCTATTCCCGCTCCGGAGGCAAAAACTCAGAAAAGTTGGAGCTCAACGCCGAGGAGGAACCACGCCACGGTGGGATGATGGGAAGTGGGGGTGATGGCACCAAAAACTCGGCAGAAATAGCCCGTCCGCTTCCCTCCACTCCCGGCCCGGCGCCGGTTTCTGGACTTCGCGTGCTCCACGCGTTTGCAGCAGACAATCGAGGCGAGCCGCACGGACAGGAAACTCCCCGCTGTAAACTCTCGGCAGAAGGAAAAGTGGCCTTTGGGCAGCCTGCCCTTTGCCGCCCCGGCTGCCTCGGCGTTGTTTCTTCAAAGATTCCTCCAGCTTTTATGCCTCGGCTTTCTTCTTTCTCTCTGCCCAGCCTCTCCCCCGCCCCTTTCTTGCTCTCCCCTTTTATGACACAGACAGCCCAGATGGGAAGAGCCTGCAGCTAAAGCCAGTCCAGCACCCCATCCTGAAAGCTGATCTTGCTGATCTCATCACCGAGGGCTACTAATCCAATGACCGGAGAATTAACAACAGATGGTGACGCCCCTTCTCTTCCCTCCCCCCCCCCGCTTCTTCGCATCGCCACTTAGCCTACACGCTAAGGGAAAGAGGGGTGGGTGGGGATGGGGGAGAGAAAGGCCGCCCGCGAGCGAACGAGGGAGCGTGCGTGAACGGCCACCCAAACACGAAGTGCGAGTCCACCGGCAGACTGCAGAAGGGCAGCAGAACTGATCTCACGGTGGCCCAGATTGCATTTCCTGTCTGTGTACACACTTCTCTGCCAGAGTTTACACAGGCGGGAGCTGCATTATTTAACCCCTTGTGAATAAATGGTGTCTCGCAATCAAAAGAAAGAAGTTCCTTCATGTCTCTGATTTTGAGACTTTCTCGACTTTTTGAGGGTGGGGGGGAAGTGTGCGCTGTTTTGGCTTCCATACGATGCTGCCTCTTTTTCGGAATTGTCCTACTCAAGCATCCTGTTTTTTTGCTTCGAATCAATTGTAGGTGGATAGCTTTGTTCCAACAAAGCTGTTGTTTAAAAAAAAAAGCAACTCTAAATCTCTTGCAGAAAATGAGATTTTAGCCAATAAATTTGCTTTCATTTGAAGCCTATTTGTGTTTTGGTTCTTGGCAGTTTAAAAGTCTTCCAGTGAAAAAAATAGTTCTCATGTAAAGTTTCCACATTTTATCAGTGTACGCACCATTCTAATTACAATACTTTTTTTTAACCCAGCAAACACCTTCCTTGTTAGGGAGATGGCCAGAACAATGGAGATGGCCAGAACAAGGACTTAAGAACACTTAAGAACTAAACTACCATCAGTCTCAGATTCATGCCTTGCAGCAACTAGTTTGAAGATGCCTACACCTTGCTATAATGCAATCATGATTTAAACCACTGAAAAAACTTACTTTCTTGATCTTTTAAAAAAGTGGTGGTACCAAAGTTGCTGCTACTGTAACTTTTCCAAATAATTGGGTTGTTCCAGTCTTTTGATTTATTGTAATTAATCAACTGATTACCTTGAAGTGATTTTAAATATTAGTATCTATCCTTCCATCCTTCTATCGAACCAAAAATATTCTGAAAACTGAAAGTATTTTATTTTATTTAAATGGTTTTGCATGGTTCATAAATTGACAGTTCTATTTTGGTATTGAGAAGCTGTGGGTCTGAAATAGTCAATAGTAGAGTTCTAAAAGGTCTTTCATCCATTTTGATTTAAATCTTCCAACCCTCTCACTTCCATTACTTTTGAAGATATTTTTATTTCTATCTCGGTCTTTGGTAATATGTTTCTGCTCAAGTGGATTTAAAAAGTGCGGCAGGTAAAAAAAGCAAGCTTCAAAGTCACTCCTTTGAAAAATTCTTAAGAACTGTTTGAAAGAAACTTGGATGCTTTAAAATATATGAGAAGCCACAATAGCTAAATGGACTTTCACCCTTATTTCATTTTTCAAGGAGGCCTGTGGCTGTAAGAGGCATACTAAATATTTCCAAAACCAAGGAAGCTTTGCTCTATTTTTATTTAATACCCCAGAATATTTAGGCTAGCCACTCATGTATGAGCAGGAAAATGCTCTTTATCTATTTGTAACATAATTTGGAACATAGCACAGTTTAGAAGAACTAATGGAAAGACATACATACCGGACGAGCCGTCAACAGTGAGTCTTGTGAGACCATTCTGGGAGGAGTTTGACTCTGTTGCCCCCGAGGATTTGGACAGGTTGCGTGGACGGCTGCGACCCACCACATGTTCAATGGACCCGTGTCCCTCCTGGCTGGTACTGGCATCCTGGGAGGTGACACGAGGCTGGCTTCTGGGCCTGGCAAACGCCTCATTGGGTGAGGGATCCTTACCAACTGCCTTGAAAGAGGCGGTGGTGAGGCCCTTACTCAAGAGGCCTTCACTTGACCCAACGGAGCTAGCTAATTATCGTCCAGTCTCCAACCTTCCCTTTCTAGCGAAGGTTGTTGAGAATGTGGTGGCACAGCAATTTCCGCGACACCTTGACGAATCCGAATATCTAGACCCACGCCAGTCCGGCTTCCGACCCGGGCACAGCACAGAGACAGCCTTGGTCGCGTTGGTTGATGATCTCTGGAGGGCCAGAGATAGAGGTTGTTCCTCTATCCTGGTCCTATTAGACCTCTCAGCGGCTTTTGATACCATCGACCATGGTATCCTATTGCGCCGGCTGAAGGGGATGGGAGTCGGAGGCACCGTTTTGCGGTGATTCGGCTCCTACCTCTCTGACCGGACGCAATGTGTGTTGACAGGGGGGCAGAGGTCGACCCTGAGGCCACTCACTTGTGGGGTGCCGCAGGGGTCGGTCCTCTCGCCCCTCCTGTTCAACGCATATGTGAAGCCACTGGGGGAGATCATCCATGGTTTTGGGGTTGAATATCATCTGTACGCTGATGATACTCAGCTGTACATCTCAACCCCAAACCACCCCAACGAGGCTGTCGAAGTGATGTCCCAATGTTTGGAAGCCGTCGGGGTCTGGATGGGGGACAACAGACTCAAACTCAACCCCTCCAAGACTGAGTGGCTGTGGCTACCGGCACCTCGGTTCAGCCAGCTGACTCCATCGCTGGCCATAGGGGGCGAACAATTGCCCCCTGTGGAACGGGCGCGCAATTTGGGCGTCCTCCTAGATGCCCGGCTGTCAATGGACGACCATGTGGCAGCCGTGGCAAGGGGGGCGTTCCACCAGGTTCGCCTGGTGCGCCAATTGCGCCCCCTTCTGGACCGGGATGCCCTACGCACGGTCACTCATGCACTGGTGACGTCTCGCCTGGACTACTGCAATGCTCTCTACATGGGGCTTCCCTTGGGACGCGCCCGAAGACTGCAGCTAGTCCAGAACGCAGCCGCGCGGGCTGTCATGGGGAGTACTAGGTATTCCCACGTAACACCACTCCTGCGCGAGCTGCACTGGCTGCCTGTGGTTTTTCGGGTGCGTTTCAAGGTTTTGATCACCATCTTTAAAGCGCTCCATGGCACAGGACCTAGCTACCTGCGGGATCGCATCCTCCCACACACATCCCTGCGGCCAATTCGCTCTCACAGGGAGGGGCTTCTCCTGGTGCCGTCCACTAGGCAATGCCAACGGGCGACACCAAGGAGTAGGGCCTTCTCTGTGATGGGCCCAACCCTCTGGAATGACCTCCCCCCCCCCGACATTAGAACCACCACCGACTTCCGCTCCTTCCGACAAAAATTGAAGACACACCTGTTCCGATTGGCTGGCCTGGCATAATAATAACTGCTACCTCCTGGCAAACATATTTTTTAACTGGTTTTTTAGGGGAATTGTTTTTTAAATTTAATTTTATGGGATATTTGTTGGGGTTTTAAATTATTTACTCAGCTGTACAGTTCTTTAAACCTTTTTATCCTCCTTCGTATCTATTTATCTATTTAATAATTTTAATTGTTTAATTTTATAGTTATTTATATGATGTATTTCTGATATGGACTGTACACCGCCCCGAATCCCTTTCGGGAGAGGGGGCGGTCTATAAGCGCTCAGTAAATAAAATAAAATAATAAATAAATACATGATTCTGTGTGCATTTCACATATACTTTGTATAGTTATTTTGATGGATGCCAAACTAATTATCTACTATACTGAAAAATCAGGAGGAATCCGACCTGTAGCACTTTTTAAACTACCGAATGTTAGTAAAGGCATTAGTGCATAGCTTTTTATTTTCTAAAAAAATTAATGCCTTTACTAACAATTTGAAAAAATACTACCAGTTTCCTCATCTTTTAGCTATTGTGGGTTAAAAAATATATTTTGCTATGATGTCCACTAGTGATAAATAAATAGATAGATAGATGATAGATAGATAGATAGATAGATAGATAGATAGATAGATAGATAGATGATAGATAGATAGATGATTGATAGATGATAGATAGATGATAGATAGATAGATGATAGATAGATAGATAGATAGATAGATAGATAGATAGATAGATGATAGATAGATAGATAGATGATAGATAGATAGATAGATAGATAGATAGATAGATAGATAGATAGATAGATAGATAGATAGATGATAGATAGATAGGCAGGATTATATGCATCTGTCTTTGAGAATATAAAAGATAATAGGACTTGAAAATACCACTAGAGGAATTTTTGATCCTGGCAAAACTTCCCTAGTCTACATATTTACTCTATTCCACAGAATTAATGAATACATCCTGAACTACACTCAAAGCAAGCTAAGGAGACCAGCCTGTGTTCAAGATTCTATATGCATAGTAATATAAAACAAGCTTGTATTATTAATTCCTTATATTCTACTTATTCATGAATGTATGGAAGCAAGAATAGGGCTCCACCACATCTTGGAGGTGAACCAAATCTAGTACCTGCATATTTGGAATAGCATTTAAAAGAGACTTTCTATTTCAAATGTGACACCAGCAAACAAAGTTCCCTTACACAAATGCCTATAACTCTGGACATGACTGTTCTGCCAGATTTCATATCATAGCTATGATTCCAATGGAAGAGAATAGCCATGACACTTGGTATGGTTTTTTTTCAAGTACATTTTATTTGGAAGCACTACCTAGTTCCTATATTAAGGTTTGCTAATTTAAAGAAGTAAATAATGAGAAGCCCTCATCTGAGTCTCAAAATAGCACATCATTATCTACAAAAAGTGGCAAAAACATTCATTGAAATGTATTTTCAACATGTTAAAAATAAATGTCAACTGTTCTCTGTTACTTCATAATGTATGATGGTCTAAACTTACAGGAAGAACTTGTTATACTTCAGCACATGTAGTATATTAATATGCTTGCATAATTACCCTTAAAGTAGGATCTCAACTACATAATTTCAATTCCTTAAACTTGATCTTGCCCACAATGTTTTCCAGCCTTGTTCTTATGTGATTGTAAGAAATGAAACTAGTGAGGTAGGAAACAGCATTTCCAGGCCAGAAAATGTCATTATGTCAATATAAATATATCAGGTGCTAGACATTTCAAGCCTGTTTTGAGAATGTCTACACAAAAGGGCAGGAAGAAGTCTAGGATAACTTCACAGCATAGATTTATATACAGTATGTGCTCATTTTATGAGGCAGATTTCCTATGTTTAATTTTTGTCTGCAAAATCTTAGTTCCATCTGTGAGACTACTGCTCAGTAACAAGCCACTGAATAAAGTGTTAATATCTGGAAAACTGAGCTTCAGTGCTACACTCGTGACAATAAAAAGTAATACACTATATACAATAGTGATTAATATGCAGTTCAACTGTGTTATTATCAGTTCCTCTGCTGCCCAGAGGTACAGAGAAAAAGGAAAGCGCTGTCATTTCCGGAATTCATGGCTACAGGAATTTGTTGATTTTAGTAGCTAGGACTGCTTTTTATTGCCAATTGCAAAACTCCAGACAAGACTGATATAATGTGTATTCGATTTACCCCTTAAAGACATTCTGGAAACTTCAAGTAGTGCAAAATTCAACCATCAGAATGCTTGCAGATGATTGGCTGCTGAGTTATATCAATTTTGCAACTTGGCACTGTTTTCTGTTCATTTCATGTCCAGTTTAAAATGAACCTTCACTGTCTGGGATCAAGGGACTACTTGGGCGCTTACGGATATGTCTATTTCCTATAATCAAGTTGCAGGTATCAGCCACTTGCCTTTTAAAACAATGAGCCATATTTCTGGAATTCCTACCCAGAAAAGGATTGTTAATGGCAATGCAATGGACAATAAATGGTATTGAATGGAAGCAAATATTTTTAAAACACAAATAAGAGCCGTGGTGGTGCAGTGTTTAGAATGCAGTATTGCAGGCTAATCCTGATGACTGCCAACTGCCAGTAGTTCAGTTCTTACCAGCTCAAGGTTGACTCAGCCTTTCATCCTTCTGAGGTCAATAAAACGAAGACCCAGATTGTTGAGGACAATATGCTGACTCTGTAAACCACTAAGTGCTATTGCTATAAATATTCAATCACAAATATTACCCAATTATTCATGAAAGCTGTGGCTTCACATGTTTTAGTATTGTTAAAAGTTGAATGAATGTTTAAAAGTTTCTTCATTTTACCAAAAATAAAATTTCAATGTCAGTGTTTCTGTCTGTTGTAAAAAGACAGATATGAAATATATGTTACATACTTTTAAACTTCTGGTTTTTATTTTATGTAGACCTGTAAAGATGCCCTTTTTAGATTTTTATTCCATACTAAAAGAAACGTAAATTTCATTTATAATTTTTTGATCTCTATTTCACCTTGGTATGCTGATGTAGATCACAGAGAAACTCCTATGCATAAATGTTTAAATAAGTTTTCTTTCTCCTGTCATTCTTCTAATTACCGGTAGATCGCTTTTAAAAAAAACATACCTTTTCTGACAGGAGATCAGAAGAATATTTTTGTTTGTTTGTTTGTTTGTTTATTGGATTTATATGCCGCCCTTCTCCCAAAGATCTCAGGATGGCATACAACATTAACAAAACACATATTACAAAAGTTAAAAAGGAAATTAAATAAAGTATCCAAAAACAAACCCAATTAATATTAACAATACAATTTTAAAAATTAGATTAAAATTAACAATTAAATTAATTTTTAGTCTTGATTAAATTCTTTTCTTTTAATAGAAGTAGATTGACTAGAGCAATATAATAATATAAACAGTTAAAGTGTTTCCTGCACAATTACCAATTGGATATTAAGGTATTTTTCAAAGACTTTTGAGGAGGGCACATTTTCTTTTTAACTTTTTTTCTACATATTTATTAAAACCTTTAAATGGGAAGATTAAAAATCATCATAAATTAAAAAATAAAGACAAAAAGAGATAAAGAAAAATAAAAAGTATAAGAAAAGGAAAAGTTAAAGATAAAATTAGAAAAGTAGAAAAAAGATATAAAGAAGTGGCTTCAAATATTTTTCATAAAAGTTATAAGTATAAATATATTTTAATCTCTCTCTCTCTCTAAAGTTACATCATATTAATATTTCTATGATCTATCCCTTCCAATCATAAAAATCTAAAATTACACATCATAAAGCATGGGCAGATACAAATATATATATTCATATTCAGTATAACATTATAACTTAGACAAAATATGATTAGATTACTATTTCTTGTAAATGTTCTTACTACACTACGTACTGTTTCCTGAACCATCCATAAGTGTAGCTGAACATATATAGAACATATTAGAATAATTAGATATGGATGTAATGATTTCATAAATCTCTGAAGTAGCAATTGCTTTCTCAAGTTAAAACCACACATATTTAGAAAATGCTCTTTTCTAAGTTTTCCCTTATAACAATTATCTCTCCATCATACGAGCTGGTCCATAAATACCAGATACAGTAATTCTTTCATTAGCATTTTAAGTACACTGCAGCCTTTATTCCTTCATTAAAATGTATTTATTTCATTAAACATAATGTTTTGCATTACATAAGCAGCAATATTTGTGTTACTAACAATTCAACTTTTTGTGTTCTGAGTTCATTACACTAAAATCAAAATGAACGCATTGTCCATTGTCCAAATTGCAGTATACAATTTAATAATAAAAGTAATTTAAATACTTCCAATACTCAAAATAGTATTAAAGTAACAGATAATTTACAGCAGCAGCTCCCAACCTTTTTGAAACCAGAAACCAGTTTTGGAGCAGCAGCGGATAGTTTTGCATGCTACCTATATTCCACGTATGAAAGCTTCACTTGCTTGCATGGCTTGGTTTCCAACTACCACAGACCAGTATCATTCCATGCCACAGACTGGGGATTGAGGATCCCTGATTTGAAGTCAATATATTCAGTAAAATCCATGAAATGTTGTAAAATATTATTAGCTATAAAGTTAAGACAAGAAAAATATCTGATGGAATTAATAGACTCAAAAAATAAAAATTGTCTCTCTTTTCAATAGTTGAGAATAGCAGATAAGACTTCATAATAATTTGAAAGCATCATACAAATCATGCCATTAAGCTGAATATAATAACTCATTTGAAAATGTGCACTGCAGTATAAATTAAGCATACTTGAATTTAGAGCAAGAGCACTTATCCTTACATTTTGTACTCTAATTTAGTGGTATCTAGACATTTTATTGTTCACTAAACTAGACTAGATCTAATTCGTAATATCAAATTATATGGAATAGCATGCTCTCTGGTTTTCTTTTCTACAATTTTTTCCTGAATTTCTAATTTAACCCACAGCTTCCATTTGTATTTAAAAGTAAGACACAAGATTTAAGATATTTGACTTGTATTCATTCTACTGTCCATGAGCTCTTATGAAATTTGCTTCTTAAGAATGTGTTTTCAATTTAAAATGCACAAAGAAAACATACATGTTAGACACCTGTTCTAACTACAGTGGTTTCCACCAAGGTCCTCTGTTCCCGCGGGAACAGAGTTTTAATCCTATTGGTCGAAGGGTCTGACAGCTCCCTATAAAAGAGGTGATGTCAGACTCAACCTTTGTTGGATTGTTCTCACTTGTTGTACTTAATAAAGAACTGTTGTTACCATTAAGCCTGTGTGTGCCTATCCATTACCCAATCTAACAATACACATCTATATTTATATATATTTGAAATAGCAAAAAAAAAAGTCTGGTTAGTTTGTTCAGTTTTGCTATGCTGGTCTATATTTCATTGAAATATTGCCATGTTTCAATTATTTGTTCAGGTTATTTAATATAAGGTTGTATATTGCCATGTTTCAATTATTAAGGTTATTTAATATAAGGTTGTATTCAATTGTATTCAATTTAATGAATTTTATTTAACAAGCCTTTGACATTTTTCACCTAGTCACTCTATCAAGATTTCAACAGACAGAAATATCTGAGGCAATTTACCTATCTAGTTTTAGATCCTGTAAGTGGTCAATTAGTATAAAAGTCCCCAAAATAGGGAATAATCTCTTACACAGTTTGAATACAAAAAACTATGTAGCTGCAGACAACCATCTGGGGGCCAGGAATACAAAAAGACTACAAGTCAGGGTGAATATATAAAGAAACCTTAGGGATTTGGACTTGTGTACAACCCAAAGATTTCCCATTGTCTTTTGTTGTGTGTGAAGGCCCTTTTCCATAAAAAGAATACAGGAGCACCTAATCAATGCTACACATCAGGGAGGCAGTCTTCAGATGGCAGCCATCAGTTCTCACTAAGACAGATGGTGAACAAAAGTGAAAAATAAACAATACGTGTGGGCCAACTAAGTAAGCCATTCTATCCATGAATAAAACCCTTAATTCTTTAGAATTCTGATAACATACATTTGAAACATAATTTGTGGGATAAAAAATTATACTCTTCAAATCCAAAAAGTCAATACTTCATAAGATAATGTCAGCGGACCTATTTATTTTAGATTGCTGATCTGTAAACTTAATCTTTTCATAACCAACTTTGAAACTTTCTTAATGTTTAAAACACATTGGAAGCTAACTCCGTCTTGTAATCTCTGGTTTTCTTCCCTATAGTTGCACGTACAAGAATTTCACATAAATGCTGATAAAAACTTTAAGTTACATACAAAGTTATACACAAAATTTAGGCATTCCAATCAAACAGAATGAAACAGAAATTGATACATTTGCCTGTTAAAAGTTAAATGTAACATCTTTCTCCAAATTCAGATGTACAATTAATACTTATGTGCCGTTCTTTTTAAATTAAAAAAAACCAATTAGTATAGCAAGTGCAAACGTTTGGACAGGATTCCGTACTCTATAACATCTCTTTTCTCCCGCTTTGTATTTTTAGATTTAATAGCTATGGAGATTCTCATTCATCCAGATCATGGTGCTTTTTCCAAAAGACAAATGGACTTTCTTGTTTTTTTCTTTGAAAACATTTCACTTCTCATCCAAGAAAGCAAGAACGTTCTCTTGTCTTTTGGAAAAAGCAACTTTAGAGTCAGTGTTAATTCCTGGTGACTATCTGAACAAGTCTGCATTTTATTCATAATATTTTAGAAGTGGTTTGCCATTGTTTATTTCCTAGGGTGGACAGAGAATGACTGGCCCAAAGTACCCAGATGGCTTTGATCCTAAAGTGGAAGTAGAATTCAAGGTCTCCTGTTTCTAACCTGTTAACTTAATAAAAATGTTACTTTCTTTCTGAAAACAGCTAAGAGCTTTTATTTTTCCTTTTGGAAATTTGTATCATTCTGTTTTGCTGACATCCTCTAGTTCAGAAACATTCCTTGGACTGCTTCTTGAAGAGCATAAACTGAAGATACTGGGTAGACTATACAATACCACTATATTTCAAAGCAGAACCATTGACCATGTTTTTTACATGACATTTTGGCAGAAAAGGTTCATCAAATCTGGAAGCATAAACACTTCATGTCATGTTACAAAGAGGTCTCCTAGCATCCTGCTGCGAAGCAAACCGGGAATCTGCATAATAAACAAATCCTAACTTCAAATTATGACTTATGAGTGGCACTGATTATTGCATTGCTGCTTTCATTTATGATATGCCCCTAACTTTTTAAATCCTCTTATAAAATGGTCTTTCAACTTTCCACCATATTGTAAAACCAATTTTCAAATTAAAAAGTATCCTTCAAATGCTATTCTCCACCTAATGTCAAACACACACACACACACACACACACACACACACACACACTTAAACCCCCTGAAGGCAAGTAGTCTATTGTTTGATTTTGTCTACTATAGAAGAAAACTGAAACATGAATATACATTACTTCTTCAGCCCATCTGCCTTCACAAATGCAAAAACAGGCTACATAAGAGCAGCATCTGCTTTCATTAAAGATAAGAAGATTGAAGAGAGCAGAGCTCTCACCTACATGGTCTGTATATCCTGTGGTCCTGCTTTGTAGAGAAAGCAAAAGGAACACTGTATGTCCTGGAAAAACCCGAAATCTGATAGGGATTCCTTAAAGATGATGATTTAAGACACAAAGATTTGCAAGTTGACTCTGGCACTGGAGTATTATGAGGACTACTTACACACACATATATTATCAATCTGAGTTGGCATTTCTACTGTTTACATAATGATATGATCTCTCATAAAGATAGTCTCCACATCATATAAAATTAAGTACTAGTGGGTTGTGACTGAGCATAAAAGGTGGGGCCTTGTCAGTCTTTCACGTAGACAGGGTCAAGAAACAGGAGTTACTAGGAGTTTTGAAATGGACTTTAATACAGTTAACCTAACAGAAATTGAAAACCTGTCTGACTTCAACTTACACATAAAACAGTCAAGGAAAGTTACTTTGAGTTTCCCCTCCTAAAACGTATTTACTTAAATATACATTTCTGCAATTTTATAATGGTTCAAATATTTAACTCCTGTATTCCTGGGTCAAATTTACATTATTTCAGAGCTCTTGCTATGCCTACTATTCCTAGCAGGAACATTATGGGATCTCTTTAAGCTCTTACATAGGGGAAAAAGTAGTCATGCCAGTTCTATCAACTTGTACTGTTCTTCCAAATAATTCCTTAAGCATGCAGAATCCTCCAACATAATTATCTGAGAGGATCTAAATGCAGGTTTGCATAATCTATCTTCTTTCTGAACGACCTCTAGTTATCAGTTCTTGCAGCATAATATTACTTCTGCCGTTATTTAGATTTTTTAGTCCTACCTTTATTACTTTTATAAATAAGATGACAAATATACCTAATATTGTTCTGCTTCCTATTTTCCCCACAACAACAACACAACTGCAAAGTAGGTTGACTGAGAGAGAGTGACTGGCCCATAATCATCCAGTCAGCTTTCATGTCTGGGGCCTTCTTCTCACCATCACCCATTCAATCTCAAAGTTGGTTGTCCTGTTATTTATGGGTGAAATTAGTTTGCCAAATAAATCCATCACAATTTTGGTTATGCCAGCTTATGGCAGAGTCCATGTAAATTCATGAAGCTAAACCATAACAATTCCTCTTTGGATAGGATACTGATGTGGCAACACGGCACATATAATTTATTTCTAAACAATGTAGGATTTTTGGCATTATCTGAGAAGCACAGCTACCTAAAGTAATATTAGGGAACATATTTATATATGTCCAACAGATTTATTCAATATACGAAAGGCTAAAAGCAGTTTTATGCCATATATTAATAACTGGGATAATTTGTGGGCCTGATTTCTTTGGAAAGTTTCTTTAAAAAAAAAAGCAAAGTAAAGGAATCCAACTTTTAATGCAATTGGCATGGATTACAACATTTGCTATTAAGAAAATCAATTGACTCATTTATTCCAAGCTCAAAGGAAGAAAAGCTGACAAAGTATTTACTGTACTTTGCTTTACAGTTTAGTTCTAGCTATTTTTTGTGTGGGAGGGAAGACTAGGTTTAATGGCAGAAGACTAAAATATTGTGATCAAAGTGAACAAAGAGAAACAAACATCTTTTGGGAAGTTGGAAAAGCTGAGATTTAAAAGAAAACCTAGAAAATAATGGAATCCCTTGGAGTCATTTGAACTCTGCAGAATCTGTTACAGTCCGATAAGCAGTCATCTCCTATCTCAGGGATGTCAAACTTGATTTCATTGAGGGCCACAATAGGGTTGTGGTGTGACTAGAGTGGGTGTGACCAGCACAACATCACTCGAGGACAGACATCACTTCCCAAACTTGATTTTCTTTGGCAGAGGGTTTCGTGGCAGCCGAAAATGGAGCTTGGGAGCCTGTTTTCACTGGCAGAAGCACTTCTGGCCAGTCCAGTGTGGCCCTGTGAGCAAGATCTAGATAAGTACCCCATGGGTAGGATCCGCCCCTTGGGCTTTAGGTTTGACACCCCTGTCCTATCTGAATGTGTAACAATTTTTTAAAGGTTTGTTTTGAATACATACTATAGGGAATGATTTTAAATGTACTTTTGATAGAAAAGAGAGGACTCTGTCCTTGTAAAAATTATACTTATCCAAAGGATTAGCTAAAACAATTATATTGAATCTTTGCATTGAATAGCCAGGTCCAGCTCACGCCCCTTGTTGAATATTCCAGAATTATTGATAACAATTTTCTTGAAAATTGCAGTATGATTTGGCTTCAAATGCTGTGTTTTTTCCCAGGAAAATTGACCCATCAATTAAAAATTGCTAAATACTCTTTTTTGTCAAAAACAGCAAACAGCACAATTCCATTCAGACTTGTTGCTAAAAAATGACGTTTATTTACAAGGTTTCTATATTGCCTATAGTAAATTAAATAAAATATTAAAGAAAGCCTAAATAGAAAGAAAGAATTTAAGGAGATTAACCGCAGAAACAATATCAATATCAAGAAAATGATAGGTATAATTCACAGCAAGTATACAGAGAAAAGAGAAAAGTTTTGTGCAAGCAGTTCTTATACTCAACTAGAACTCCAAGCTGTTGCTTTATTGGAAAAACCCTTATGTATTTTATTAAATGTATTGTGACTAAGCAGAGTAGGAAACATGCTATGAATGATTTGCCAACATTACTTTTCCTTTCCCTTCCTCAATATTCTTATATTCAATGTGAAAGAATGAAAAGGTGTTTAATGTACATTTGTTCAACTGCAAGTGCAGAGCTCAATTGTGGCCATTAATTAATTAAGATTTTCAATCACAGCTACTTGACTTTAACTAAATACGCATTCAGATTCCTTCCTCAACACCTGATTAAGGAAAGGAAAGACCAATGCAACTGAATAATGAAAATATGGAGCCAACGTTTCCAAACTTTCCTTCCTACAATTTAGCCCATATTCAGTAGTGTATCTTAAAGACTATCAGTCACTGCTGTCAGACAAGAGTCAAGAACTAAGATTAGGATCAGAAAATCAAAAGCTAAGCATAAAAATGTTATTGTTATTCTAATACCTTTTATAGCCATTTTTTCTCTAGGAAGATCAAATGGGTGGTTTGATGGGACAAGAGTAGTCCCAACTTTGACAACACTTTATTGATCTAGATTCTAGAATAAGAGTGAGTAAATGTAGTGCCAAGTCTCTCTTTGGAATCCTGAAACGTCTTCAACCCTAGTTGCTAATATCTATGGTGGTGCTTCCTGCTATTTTAAAACAGGACATGCATTAAAACTGTAGCATTAAGTCCAAGTATTGGTTCACTGAAATTAAAGAATTAAATTAAGAAAAGTAAAACTCTCAAAAAATAAATCATATTTACGCCTGTCTACATGTTACGTATCAATCTGTTCTACATCAACTTGAATGCTATGGACTCTACTAGCCTCTATGTCCAGTTCAGTACTTGCAAACAAAAAAGTTGTCAATCTCTGTTCTAGAAGATGCTCCAGAAAGAAATGTTTGAGCTTTGCAACCCAAAGTGCTACATATATGAGAGTTTTTTTGAATGACTGATGGTAAATGCAGTCAAATGCCAAGTGCATTAGTTTGTGGGGAGGGGGATGCCAGTAAATATATTCATTTAAAAACATTTATTAAACATTTCAAAAACTGAACTTTTTGTCCTTTGATATGCAATTCTTCCAAGGTTAATAAAACTACCTTTTGAAGAACCTAGAGTCTGAACTACTCCAGATTTCTTTTTCTTTTCTCAATTGTATGTTTTTTCAAGTTTTGATATGATCTCCTTGTACATTTGCAGGTCCGGGATAATTGCTTTGGATAATAGATAAGCCTTTTTCCCATAGAAAATGATAAACAGTACTTGGAAGACTTTTAACAGCGAATCTCAGTCTGTTTTTTATAAGCGATATATTCCTAGACATTTAATGAGTTTGGTCTGACTGTAAGCAATATAAGGATGACATAATATTTGGCTCTTTTACTTCAAAGTTAAATCAAATTAACATCCCACATAAATCAATTAATTACATTGCCTGTAAATGTTCCAGTGATGAGAGTTATCAGGTAACAATTGCAGCTAGATAATAAAACTATATGAGACCAAATTTCATAGAAGGAACTGGGTTTTCCTTACAAAACAAATGTTAAGACAACGAGAAAGAACATTGTAGAAGGAAAAGAACTTCCCAGAAATGTGGCAAACATTATAATGATATTGGTAAGTCAGACAATAATTAATAATATATATAAAATACCTTTTATAACCACAATTTCATCTGCATAGAAATTGCTTAAAGAAGGTGTTTTATATTTTGTGTATGCAGTCAGACAGACTAGACAGCATTGTATCTGATTCTTGCCTTGGGGATGGGGGAGGAGGGGGAAATTGAAAGACAACCTCTATGATTACATATCTGGCTTTGCAAATTAATCAACTGAACTAAAATTAGTGAGGTATTGAAAGTATTATAAAAATATTTTCAAAATTTTACGCTAAATAAGTGATTTTGGGAGGAAAAATCTGTCCATTCTTTCTTCTTTAGGAATTATAATAGTGTAAGTCTACATAATTTTTTTAAAAAAAATCAAAACTACATATATTACACATACCCGCTGAGAATATAAAATTACAGCACCAGAAAGAATTGGATAGAAATTATGATTGTAAGCATTAGGTTTACTAATACCTTTCTGTTCCATCCAAGGTTTTTATGTTTGAAGAACTTGTATTTTCTAATTAAAAAGTTGGCATGATGCAGAGCAAAGAGCTAATCTTCAGCACTTTTATAAAATTAAAATGGTAGATAGTAGTAGCCCAGTGCATTGATTGAAATGATATTGCTCTTCCCAGAAAAATAAGACAAGATAAAATAGCAGGAAGTAATCTCATGAGTTTGTCCTTTAGTAAATGAATCCCCATTTCTTACACAATTAATCTAACTGGGCTTAGATCACAAAATGTTCCATATTTTCAGTAAATACTTATTATTTTATGGTACAATTTATCAGTACCATTTGTTTATTTTTTATTCAGATATTTGTTTATTTATTTACTAAAATGTGTAGCCACCTATTCTAATATTCTGGAAACCATTATGATATAAATGATTTTTGAATTATTGTCTCATGCATGCATCTGCTTTGGTAGAAACACACTAGTATGTAATTTTATTTTGCTGAAGTTTTGGCTCTGTTACAAAATGTACATAATTAAAACATTTGGGGATCCAGGTAATTCATTAAAAGTGGTGTTTTTGTGAATAAGGCTTAATAATCATTTTAAAAAATCATTTTATTAATTTGCAGTAGTAAAAACTAAAAGAAACTAAAAGAAAGAAAGAAAAGTAGAATAAAAAGCGCAAAAGAAATAAACAAAAGAAATAATATTGTAAAGGACAAAGAAAAGTACTATATAACAATGATTTCTAACCTTCATCATAATAAGTTTAAACAATGTAAGTAATTTGTTTACAACCAATGATATTTTCATCACGTCTCATCTTTTATCTATAAACAAATTCATACATCATTGTTATTTCAGTCCTGTGGTTGATATAAAGCACATCTATTTTAAGCTTGATCAAATAAATCAACTTTACATTCCTTTCTTTTACTTCTAACAATCTTAATATTTAGTCCCTTCAAGTAATGTTGTAGACATTCCTCCACAGATTAACCATTTTGTGAAAGGGATAACAAGCTATTCTCAACATTACAAATGTTCCCACTGGTCTAAAAATCTTGTGTATTTCTGTAATATAATGCAAACTCTAACTAGAACTTTTGATTGAATACTTTTGAAAACACTGAAAAAAATTAACATCCTTTCATGATGATTCTGGGATTGTTTTATCATCTGTTTTACCTAATGTTAATATGGAAATGACTGCTTTAATTGCTAGGATTCTTGTTGCAAAACACTGGAAAACTGAATATGGTGACATTTAAATTGGTTTGACTGAAAAATAGAGTTTGGAAGTCTACCTCGTGAAGGATAAATTGACTCAAATTTGCTCATTTATTAGCCACATTAATAACATTTTCCTAATTATTTTTATTTGTATAACCAGTTCATTATAAATGATATATTCCATCCACAAACATCTGTTTGAGTCTTTTCTTATTTAGTAATAACTCCTAAGATTTGAATCCATAGCAGTCATTCTACAAAAGAATTACCCACTTGCATTTACTGGTATTTCTACCATATGAAATAAACAAGACTGACTGATTTGCTTTTAGCCTCCTGGATTACTTTCTACACTCCTTTGCTTTTCTTCTGAGATTTTGATACATCTGGGAAAAGAAGGAAAAGTGATGGTCATGAAATCTCTATCCCCATCATCATAGCTTTTCGGGCCTTGGCTCAATGAATCTAGCTCTTGTAACTTCTTGAAAGTTTTAAATGCTAATGTTTCGGTTGGTCATAAATAAAATGCAAGAGAAGTAACTAATTTGCTTTGATTCAAATATTAAATAACACAATATTGAATATTTATGTTTCATATAGTACCCCCAACAGTTATGGCCGTTTACAGTGCTTTAAAGGACGGAGAAACAAACTTCACTATGACAGAGTCATGTACTTGAAAAAAAGTAAGCACTGGTTAAAGTTAGCTGAAATGGTTACTTCAAAAAAGAAAATTGGAATTAAGATTAATATAATATTTATGTCTTCTCACATGAAGGGAAAATTATTTCAGCAATGGGGAGCTTAAGTACCATTTTATACCTTGAGCATAATATTCTTCTACATTGCCTATGACCAGTCAAACACTAGGATCACTGTGTTATATGGGTTATGTTTCTAACTAAATGGGCAGTTTAAGTCAATGGGACTTTGGCCTGTAGCCTGTGTCTTGTGGAGTGCCACAGGGGTTAGTTTTATTCATTTATTTATGCACAGATTTAAATCATCCCAAACTCCTAATAACTGTTGCAGGGGTGGGTTCCTACCGGCTGCACAACTGGTTCGCTTCACGCACGCTTTGCGCAGCTTAGCAAAAATTGAACTTTTGCATTGCAAACGAGGAAAGGAACAAGGGTACCAGCTGAGGAGCAGCAATTCAATCTGCCGCCACTGATCAGCTGGGCTTCAGAAGCAGAAATAAAGATCAGTATAACCCAGTGGCGGGCGGGTAGGCCCTCTTTCACAGATATAGAGAACCGGGTTAACTTTTAGCTTGCAGTCAGTGCTAACAGTTGGCAAAATCAGTTCGAACTGATAGGATCTCACCACTGGACTGTTGGCTGTTTACATCATAAAAAACTAAAAAAATACGTAAAAAGCAAATAGATGTGCTCCACAGAAAGAAAGAAAAATATCAATTCTTTGTTTCTCCCTTTTTCCTCAGGGAAATGAAGTAATTCTTTAGAAAGAAAAGAAACCCACTTTCCAGAAGGAACATAACATTGTGGCACTAAAGGCATCTCGATCAGTTTAGTTAAGAGATTACTTAACTGGGTTTTTTAATTTCTAAAATGGAACTCACTACTGATGCAAAAAGTCTTATCCTCCATTTATAAAAAGTAAAAACGCTTTTATTTCTTCAGAGAGTGGTGGAAACTACTATAACAGAGCCAGCAGAATATAAATACAAGAATATGGAGAGGCTTCACAAATTATGACAATGTACACTTTTCAGAAGGACAGCACCGCTCTGCTATTTGTTAAAGCAGCCTCCTTTTGCTTTAGCAGTCACATGAATTGGCATAGTGTAACTGAGCAAGAATGACATCCATAAAAACTATAAAGGCACACTGTCACCTACAAATTGCATTAAAAGTATTGGGGGGAGATATTCTAGAGAGCATTTGTCTACTCTGCCTCACTTTTTAATTCTGTATTTGTCAAATAATGTATTTGCAAATTAAATATCCTACTTTCTAAAATGAGTCTGTGCAAAAACTTTTGGGGAATATGCAGTTTGGCCTGCTGGTTAAGACATCAGTCTAGAAACTGGGAGACTGGGAGATCCAGTCCTATCTTGGGCACAAAACAAACTGGGTCATCTTGGACAGTCATTTTCTCAGAGCCCTACAAAGGAGGTAATGGCAAATTACTTCTGAAAAACCTTGCCAAGAAAAATGCAGAGATTCGTACAGGCAGTCTTTGAGAATCAGTCAAAATCAGTGTGTGTGTGTGTGTGTGTGTGTTTGTGTGTGTAGTCCCGTCCTGTCCTGATGAGCTTGGGCATTTGATGTGATTAACATGTCAGCACAGATTAGTTTTTCTGCATATTAGAATAATTATGTGACAATTCAAAGCCTTGGAATCAATTTTCACATAAACTATGTTGCTTCCCAAACCTGGGTAAAAGCGGGTTTTCATTGGATAATGACACAAAAATCCATTACCTAATCATAATGGGGACATTAAAATTGACTTAAAAGTATTGTACTTATATTGAGTGAAAAGGATTGTCTAATAAGCGATTTTTGGTAATGAAGAAAAATATTTGGGAAGCACTGAATTAAAGATACACTACATATGCTTCTTTTTCTTTATTACCGTAAACCAATTAACATTTTTTTCTTTTTTGCTTATTAATATATAGATGTTGACATTATCCTTCAGAGCCATATTTTTGTATTAAAATTTTATAATTGTTTGTAGTACACTATAGTGCTATTGTTTTTTCCCCATGCTTGTTTTATCCTTACTTATAGGTCCATAATAAATACTGTACATGTATTATTAATATCATTAAAAACAAGAAACAAAAGTGACTTACGGTCAGATTACTAGAAAAGGCTCATGGATGATTGGTTTTATAAATGGTAAGTGCAGCATGGCTATCATAGGAACAAAATGGAAGATTATTGGAACACCAAAAAATGGAGGAATGGATTGTGAACAGGGCTGAATTTGCAGAAATAGCAAAATGGAATTGTTCAATTAAGATTAGATTATCATGCTAATCAACTAGCCGTCAAGGAAAAAATGTAGCTGGCTTATCCATTCATGATATTGAATAATCTAATGGGACGTTGTCTCAGCTCTTATTAATATTTTTCATTTATTAATAGACCCTATTTTTGAATATCACAAGCTATTTCCTGAATATGTAGTATCTAACAGTCACATGGACAGTCAAGAAACTTATATAAGGCAAACACCTATATCTATGATCGCGAACCTATTGCATGCATACTAGAGGTGGCACATAGCGCCCTCTCTGATGGCACGCAAGCCATTGCTCTGCCGTGCCTCCCGCTGGTCTTCGGGTCTCTGCTGCACATTTGCAGAGGGGCATGTGGAAGGCATGCAGGGACACATATGCATGCACGGATGGGGCACGTGCCCCCCGCATGCATGTGGGTGAGGTGCATGTAAGGGGGCAGGACACTTGGGGGGGCTGCACACCCATGCACAGGAGCGTGCAAGGGGCACGCTCATTGCATTTTGGGGGGTTGGCTGCATGCGCTTTGGGCACTCGGTCTGGAAAAGGTTAGCCATCCCTGACCTATATAGTGTGGAACACATTCAAATGATATATATATATTGATTAAATTGTTCAAAATTTAGGAAAGATGAATTGGTTTTCAAAATTTAGGGTCCATTGTTGGAACAAATCTATAACTAGAAGGTACCATATTTTTTGGAGTATAAGACGCACCAGAGTATAAGACGCACCAAGGTTTTGAAGAGGCAAATTAAAAAAAAAGTAGATAGGTAGATAGAGGGAGAGAGAGGGAGAGAAAGAAAGAGAAATACAGTAGGTAGGTAGATAGGTAGAGGGAGAGAGAGAGATACAGTAGATAGATATGGAGAGAAAGAGGGTAGGTAGGTAGGTAGAGGGATATATATATATATATATATATATATATATATATATATATATATATATATATATATATATATAGAGAGAGAGAGAGAGAGAGAGAAATACAGTAGGTAGGTAGGTAGGGAGAGAGGTAGAGAAATAGAAAGAGAGAGAAATACAGTAGATAGGTAGGGAGAGAAAGAGAGTAGGTAGGTAGGTAGGTAGGTAGGTAGGTAGGTAGGTAGGGAGAGGGAGAGAGAGAGAGAGAGAGAGAGAGAGAGAGAGAGAGAGAGAGAGAGAGAGAGAGAGAGAGAGAGAGAGAGAGAGAAAGAAATACAGTAGGGAGGGAGGGAGGGAGAGAGTAGGTAGGTAGGTAGATGTTTCCCGGTGTATTTGTCCATGTGCTGGAGAAGGAAATCGTTGACAAACCTTAAGACTTTGTTCCTGCTGGTACAGCACTTTATCAATGTAATTCTCATCAGTTAAAGCGCTTTCCAAAAGGTGTGGGGGGGGGAAGTTTTTGCATTCTGCAAACCTCCGAAAAATGGCCGTTTTTTTGCAAAAATTGGCCCAGTTTTTTTCAAATAAAAGGCACAAATAGCCTTTGAAGGCTTGCAGAGTGCTCTTGGAGGGGTGGGGGGTAGGGGCAGAAAAGAGCAAAAAATGGCCATTTCTCGCAAAAACGGGCCTGTTTTTTGTCAAAAAAAAATTGCATGCATAGCCTTATGGAGGCTTATAGAGTGCTGCTGGGGGCTGGGGGGGGGCCAAAACGGCCCATCTTTTGCTCATTTCTTCCCTCCCCAGCCCCCAGGAGTTCTCTGAAAGCCTTCATAAGGCTATGCATGGTCATTTTGGTGAAGGGGGCAGGGCTTCAGGAGGCAAAAAATGCTGTATTCGATGTATAAGATGCACCCAGATTTTCAGCCACTTTTTAGAGGAAAAAAGGTGTGTCTTATACTCCGAAAAATACGGTGTATTTTTCTTGAAATCCTGTACAGGTAGTCCTCCATTTAGGACCATAATTAAGTCCCAAATCCTATTGCTAATGGAGAAGCTTTTAAGTGAGTTTTGCTCCATTTTACAATTTTTCTTGTCACAGTTGTTAAGTGGACACTGCAGTTGTTATGTTAGTAACATGGTTGTTAAGTGAATCTGACTTCCCCATTTCCTTTTCAGAAGGTCACAAAAGGTAATCATATAACTCCATGAAACTGCAATTGTCATAAATATATGGCAGTTGCTAAGCACTTGGATTTTGATGATGTGACCATGGGGCTGCTGCAATGATCATAAGCTTGAAAAACAGTCATGTCCCTTGTTTCAGTGCCATTGTAATTTCAAACAGCCACTAAATGAACTGCTATAAGTTGAGAACAGTGGTGGGTTCCGGATCCTGTTGTAACCAGTATGGTGCAACGGCGCCCGGTGTCCACCACATGAATGTGTGCAGGACGTGCGCACATGCACGAATGTGTACTTAGCACCCGCGATGCTCTGTGATGCCTCCGCGATGCTCTAGCTGCTTGGCAGAGCATCGCACAGGCACCGTACACTCCATGCGCGTGAGCGTAAGCCCCAAACAGCTCAAATATAGGTAAGGAGCGCGGCCGAACGGGTGGGCCCTCCGGAGCACCATACCAGAACAGTACCTGATGCTCCTGGAAGGCACCGGTATGTCTGTACTGAGGCATACCGGTCGTAAAATCCACTGGTTGAGGACTACCTGTTAACCTAAATTACTATCATACTTAGAAATTATATTTATACATTTTATATATTGATGTAAAATATCAGTAAGTAAGGTATTTATGTATATATTGTAACATATTAGCACAAGGCCAAGTAAAAGGTTAAAGGGGTGTGACTGCAATTTTCCTCTTGATAAATATTAAAGTACAACAAATAGAAAAGTAGGGCAGCTACATTTAAATTTTAGTGGTTGTTCCAGAAGATATTTAGTCTTTAGCCTCCTTGTTTCCTAATCAGAAGATACATAATAATCCCTCTAGGCAAGTATTGCCTGCCACATTTTATTATTGAAATATTAAAAGGCAGATAAGTATTCCATGGAAGACACAGTGCTCTACCTGGAATCAGTTCAAAGGCTTTTCTAATGATTTGACTCAAAGTTATATCAATTCAGTTTAATGGCAGCTCATTCTTGTTACTCATAATGTAACACTCTGTTCAGGAAATATAACCATGCACAAGTCTTTATAATACTAAAAATATTGGTGACACTGACATGTCAAGGAGACGGGTGAATCTAGCAATATATTAAAACACTACAATAGAATATATTAATACACTAGGATGATTCTAAGCTGTCAAGAGCTAGCATGTCAAGAGATTTAAAAGTCAAAAAACCTCAAGTTGCTTCATGTGAAAGAACTCACTCTCAGATTGATCTTTTGCTATTGATATTTATATTTAACAATTTTTGATAAACTTAATCTTCTTTGCTCATCTTGTACTAATCATGTTCTTTATTTTCTAGATCCTAACATTCACTTTAAGTGGCCTTTATTGTGATCAGCCCATAGATAATAATCTTATGATCCCTAAAATGTCTTATAAGCTAAGATTCTAGATCAAAACCTGAAACCAAATCTTGATATTAGCAATGGAGTCTGCCCAGCAAAATTAGCATCAAAATAACATACATGGTGGTCTACTTTTCCTATCTCAAAACATTTTATTAATTCTTGGAATGGATACACCTACAATTAGTGATTGTTTGTAGTCTAAATGCCAATAGCATTTTACAATATAGGCAGCATTTTACAATATAACAGAAAACTGCTTGCATTTCAGAAGAAATGATTAATAAAATCAAACAAGCAACTTTAAATTCTGAAAACAGCTCTGGGAAATTCATATATGAAAGTAGTTTGCTACAGTTATGTACATTTTCACTAAAGTGGCTTATGTCTAACTAAAAAGCTCTGACTTGTCCCTGCATAAGACATTTGGAATCACAACTCCTTGAAAAACCTGGCATACCAATATTGCTTCACAAAAAGGGTTATCAGAACCTATATTTCCTTCACTAAATTTTATAAAACATCCAAGACATGGATAGCTTGAGCAAAGAATTCATTCATGCTTAAAAGACAGATCTGTTTTCTTTGCATCATTATTTTCTCCTCAAATTTGTTGGGAGTGGCTCATGTCCCTTCAAAAGACAATCTCTGTTGCTGATTTAAACAGCCTAGTGATGTTAAGTAACATAATCTTCTGATTGAGAAATGATTTTCTTTTCTAGCATCTCTTTAGGAACCATCTCAAAAAGCTAGATGTTCCTATGTATTTGTCCTTATTTCCTTTCTTTCAGTTTTTTTGCACTCCGGAGGGCCTCCCCCACTCCCCTCCGGAGGCTCTCCAGACTGCAAAAAAACAGAAGGAATGGACTTCCGGTTTGCTAGTAGGGCCGGTTTAAGCCCTCAGGAGCCTTCAGGGGCCTTCCGGAGACAAAAAACCAGTCCTACTGGTAAACTGGAAGTTCAGGAACGGACTTCCGGTTTGTTCATAGGGCTGGTTTAAGCCCTCCGGAGCCTTCAGGGGCCTTCCAGAGGCTTCCCCGAAGGCTCCGGAAGATGAAAAACGGCCCTATAACCAAACTGGAATTGACTTCCAGTTTGCTCATAGGGTCGTTTATCATCTTCCGGAGCCTTCGGGGAAGCCTCTGGAAGGCCCCTGAAGGCTCCAGAGGGCTTAAACCAGCCCTACAAACAAACCGGAAGTCCATTCCTGAACTTCCAGTTTACCAGTAGGGCTGTTTTTTTGCACTCCGGAAGGTTCAAGGAAGCTCCGGAAGCCTCCAGAGGGCCTCTGGTGAGCTTGGGAGACTGTTTTCGCCCTCCCCAGGCTCCCATAAAGCCACGAAAAAAGCATGCAAAAAATGGGGGGAGAGCCTGTCAATGCGTGCTGGGGTGTGTGTGCATTGCATTATGGGTGGAGCATACCCGCGCATGACCCCCCGCGTTCCCCCCACTTATGGCACGCAAGCCAAAATGGTTTGCCATCGCGGCTCTAGATCTTTTACCTTAATAAATCATAGATAAGGTATTTTTCTTTGAGTAGTAGAGAAGTGATTTTACTAATATATGCATTTGTTTATACCTTAGGCTATTGTTGTATAAAGTAAGTAAATTTTGTCTTCATGTTAATTAAACTGGATTGGAATTTTACCAGCATAATTTTGCTTATTTCTACCCAAACATTCTCTCAAACCTTTTGGTAGTTTTAAAATTTGTTTGTTCTTTCAGTTTATTCTCTTAACAATTCCAAATTCCTGAAAGTGATTTTTTTTCCCTTGCAATTAAGGTGTCTGGCAAATAGAAAAATAATTGCATTCCCTTATTTTCATATTGTAAAACAGCTAAACCAGTATTTTTGCTTGATAGCTGTTGCCTAATAATATTTTATGTATTTGAACTGTCATTAAGAAACAGTCTTCTTAGTGGCAGAACCATAATTAAAAATATTTTCATTATAAGGATGCTCAAGAAGAACATCAGGCTGTATACATATCAACGTAAAATGATGAGACCTAAAGGTGTATATAAACTTTGGATCTAATTTCCCTATGTGCCTTATTGATGTTCTAGAATGGTGTTTTTTTAAGCTTTGAAACTTTACGATGTTTGGACTTCAACCCAGAATTTACAGCCATTCTAGAACTAGGGCTCAGGATTCCAGAGAAGCCTTCTGCAACATACACTAGAACATTTTCAGGTTGGGTGGTCTTGGCATACACTACATACTGTAGTATTTGCAGAATGCAGCCAGCCTAGAAGACCTTTGGCCAAAACTGGAGGAAAAGTCTTCAGTATCAGTCCAAAGTGGATTGAAGCATTATGAATTCCCCCGAGAAGGTGAACCAGTCTGCTTATTTACTTTGGCAATGAAAATCACATTATCTCCATGTTGTAAATCCATTATCAGTTCCAGTTTAAATCACCTTGCACAGGCCTAATCATTACTATAACGGTGATGGAATGATGTGGGAACATTAGGACCAATGTTCCCTCTAATTTTTTTTCGATGTGAGCAGAAAAGTATAGTGTTTGAGTGGCACATTTTCATGCCTGAGCACCCGAATTTTTTTCACAGATGTCACCTAAGACAACAACGAAATCAGTATTATTTGAAACTCAAAGTTATGTTTCTTCAAGGTACCCGCTTAATTCAAAGTGTTATATAATATCAGTATCACTTAACAACGCTCCTGCTTAGCAACCAAAAAGTTGGCTCAGAAACTCTGGCATTTGAAGCATGCAACTCTTAAAGCTGTCAAGTTACAAGACCCTTGCACCCCTAACCCTTTAGGGAAAAAAACCCCCAGGGGTCTTCAAACCTGACAGCTTTAAGATTTGTGGACTTCAACTCCCAGAATTTCTCCTCCAGTCCTGTTGGCTCAGGAACTCTGGCATTTGAAGCATGGAAGTCTTAAAGCTGTCAAGTTACAAGACCCTTCCACCCCTAGAAAAAAAATGCAGAGGTCTTCAAACCTGACAGCTTTAACACTTGTGGACTTCAACTCCCAGAATTCCTCCTCCAGTCATGTTGCAGCGACGTCATCTGCGTGGATCTGCTCCATCTCTGCTTTCTTCATTGTGGGCAGGGCTGCTGCTGAAGTTGCCGACGAGTTGCCACCAGAATAACTGCTGCTACCTCCTCCTCCTCCAACAGCACCACCAGATTTGCTCCTGAGCTCAGCGCTGGGTAACCCGTGCCCGCTCCTCCTCCTCCGTGCTTTTGAAGAACCATGAGGCTTTTTTTCCCCCTGCTCCCTCCCCGCCTTCCTACTGTCTCCCGCAGCCTCATGGCTCTTCAAAAGCACGGCGGAGGAGGAGGAGGGGGCAGGCAGGGGTAACCCAGCGCTGAGCTCAGCTGCTCCGAGCAGAGGGGAGGCGCCGCTGCCACGCGCGGAGATGCCGGCTGGAGCTTTGCCGGCTTCATCTCAGCCGCAGCGCCGGGCGGCAAATCCGGCAGTGCTGCCTGTTAGAGGAGGAGGAGGAGGAGGTGGCAGCAGTTCTTCCGGTGGCGGGGGGGCTTTGGGGCTTCACAACTAGCCTCAGTCGCCCCGTGCTCCTCAAAGCAAGTCTGGGGAAGTCCTTTGCAGGCGGCCCGTTCTAGCTGCCTGCAAAGGACCTCCCCAGCTTCCAAAGCCTGTGGCAATAGAAATCACTGCGTGGCAGTTGAAAACTGCTGCACGGTGTTTTCTTGCCACCTGCGCGCTAGCGCAGCCGCGCACCTTAGAGGGAACGTAGATTAGGACAAGATATAAATAGCAAGGACGGAGAATTAATACTTTATATAGAACATAATCTATACACAATTTTAATATTATATTTTCCATTCAGCTCTTCATAAAATAACATTTACTACCCTAGGTTTTGTTGTTATAATCATCTATACTGTTTCATATTTTGGATATCAAAGGAGAATAACACATTTATATGCTTTATTGGTCCTGAACAAGCAATGAGATAAAAAAACCTGATTAAAAAATATCTCTATATCAAAGTTCTGAGTTCTATTTTTTTTTACGGTCACTGAATCTATAGAAAAGGTGGTATAACACAAAAGTATAGAAACATGATTGTCTAGGTTACCTGCCCCCAATTTTGCATGTGTACAGTGTGTGTGTGTGTGTGTGTGTGTGTGTGTGTGTGTGTGTGTGTATTGAGCTCCTTGGGAGAAAAAGTGTAAGGAATGACTTGCAACCTTCCCTGCCAGCTTCTATATTGTCTTTGCTTGTGGGAAGCTGGTTGCAAATAGCAATCACATGACCTTAGGACTCCACAACCATCATAAGTACAATCCAATTGCCATTACTCAAATGATCACACAGATGCAAGGATGCTGTGACATCCAAAACTTTGAGGACCAGTTACAAATACCCCTTGTTCACATGATTGTAACTTTAAATGGTCACTAAAAGAACCATCTAACTTGAAGTCTATTACACAAGTCAGGGATCACCATATCTGTAAGATATTCCCCACTTCACAGGAGAGCCGCTGATTGTGCAACCAAATTTTCAACATCCTGAAGAACTGCCATCACAAACCAATAGTATGAACATTGATTACGGTCTGCTTGATATTGCACTTATGAAGGTTCCACAGATCTTTAGTGGGTGGAATCAATTATGGATTTGGTAATAACATCCTCCATGTCTATACTAGTACAATTATTTAAGCACGCTGAAGAAAAACATTTAATAATTCAGAAGAAAGGGAAAGACACTGACCCAGTACCAAGCTAAGGTAGTTGAAGGTTTTTAAAAGTGTTTTATTCTGTCATCCTATCCACAAAGGCTTTTAAAAGAAACATATCAAACTAATTTACTTGTATACCACAAGGACTATATTATTAGCTGATATATTTTTATCATACAGTATGTTCACTATATTTTTAAAGAAAGGGCTTTGGATGTTCATATAAATCTGGGGGAAGGGGAATAGAAAGAGAAAGAGGGTGAGAGGGAGGGAGAGAGAGAGAGAGGGAGATTTATGTAAAAGATTTATATGGCCACCCATCTTAAGGAACTCTAAATGTCTCACAATACCATAAAACCCATAAATAAAGCAATAATAAAAAACAGTAAAATGATAAAACAATAAAGAAAAAAATCCTGAGCCATAATTGTCCCTCTTGGGATAACCCACAGTAACTCAGCTACCCAATTTTATTATGATCTTCCATTTGATTAAATTTACTAAAACAATCATTTCAGATATTCCGCTACCTTGTTATAAATATAATTTCAAAAAACCCTCAATGCTTGTTGTTTGTTAAAATGATGTACAACACAAATTAACTGTCAGAGCACATGAAACATTATTTTATTATGACATTAAAATGCCTTTTTCAGGCAAACCATTTTTTTTCTTCTTTTGTCACAATGCAGAACAAAACTTGTCCTCAATCTCTGTATCAACCTTACCAAAAGAAAGCAGACTAGACATTTAGGAAACCAATAGGCGTTACTGCTCAGATCTTTTTAAAAAATTGTGGGTTTTTTTTGCCAAAAGTGCATACAGCAGGCTTAAGAGCCATTACTTTTTCATACAAAGGCAATATAGGCAAAAAGGTATGATAACATGTGTGCTTTTTTGATAAAGCTATAAAAATGGAATTCACTTATTCACGTACACTAAGGCAGTGTTTCTCAAACTTGGCGACTTTAAGTCCTGTGGACTTCAACTCCCAGAATTCCCCAGCCAGCTATGCTGGCTGGGGGATTCTGGGAGTTGAAGTCCAGAGGACTTAAAGTCGCCAAGTTTGAGAAACACTGCACTAAGGCAATACGTAGGATTCTCTTAGATAAATCCAGGGACACTTAGAGTCTACATGGTTCTCCCTTATATTAAATCCAGCATGGTAGCCTAGTTTGATACCAAATATTCTGGCAAGAATAAGAGGATGCCGTAAGGGTAGTGATAAAGTGGTGAGTTTGAGGGAAGAATTTGGAAAAAGGGAATATTGTTTATTTTAAAGCAGACACTACAATAATTGTTTACAGTGACGTGCGGTGAGATTTATGGCTGGTGAGGCTGGTGACGTCATCAGGGAGGCGGGGAATGGGACCATGTGTGCTGGAGGCTGAGGCTGCCTCAGCCTCCTGCACACGTGGTCCCATTCCCTGCCTTCCTGAGTCAAGATGAAGGGGACCGCAGAGCGCGCTCCTTCTGCACACGTGGTCCCATTCCCCGCCTTCCTGAGTCAACATGAAGGGGACCACAGAGCACGAGCCACGGGACAGCGGAGCGCGCTCCTCCTGCACACGTGGTCCCATTCCCCGCCTTCCTGAGTCAACATGAAGGGGACCACAGAGCACAAGCCACGGGACAGCGGAGCGCGCTCCTCCTGCACATGTGGTCCCATTCCCCGCCTTCCTGAGTCAAAATGAAGGGGACCGCGGAGCGCGCTCCGCGGTCTCCTTCATGTTGACTCAGGAAGGCAGGGAATCGGACTACATGTGCCTTTTCCCTTTTCCCTTTTTTTCTCTCTTCATGATGAGAGCGGTGAGGCTCTGCCTCCCCTGCCTCCCCTGACCGCACGTCCCTGATTGTTTAAACTACAATTGGCAGAAAACTATGCCATCCATTTTCTAAAATTCTGTTTAAGTAGATATAAAGAGCCACAAAAAGTAGCTTAAATAAATAATTTATTTAGGAATATACAAAGTTTTCTCAAGCATTATCTAACTCAATAATGTCAACAAGAGTCACATGTTGATTCTTTAGAGTTACATAAACCCTTTTAATCAGGAATATCAGTGATATACACAATCTTTCAAAATAAACTATGGTTTTTCCAGACCATCATTCATGCCCATGTCTATTATATTCCTAAAAGTAATAGGGATCATTTCATGAATATAAAATAACTTACAATAATTCAAGTAATTTGCATGCATGTGTTTAGAAATGCTAGTAAAATAATGTTTTTTTTCTCTACAGATGGTATTAAAATTGGGATCAGTGGATCACAAAAGCAGCAATTATTCCATTGTTTATAAATATTCAAAAATAGCAGCAGTTACTCTGTTAATGGATATGAAATTGCAAATGTTTTGAACCATTCCAAACAATAATAATTAACAGGGATAAATTCAGAGAGTTATCCTAGGCATCAGTCAAGTGTCGACAGAAAATGTACTTGTAAGCTCTTTTTATTACAAAGTTTGAAAAGTCATAGACGTTGCCTTATTCAAGCCCACTATTATTTTTTCCTATCTCAGTACTATCTCTATAGGTTGGCACATCCCTGCAAAGTTTCAGCCTGATATCTCTCCCATCATGGATGGAAATGTCAGCAACCTTGTCACATTTAAAATGAGTACTGAGTTATGGCCCCAGCCAAATGAGGAGCAACTGCACATCAACCACCTCCCACATGGTCACAGCTGCTTCATAAATCCATGAATATATATATAGGTTTAACTCATGTTTATGAATGAGATCTTCTAATTAAGACTATTTCTGGTGCCTTCATTATATAATAAACCTCCCAGATAGGGGTTACAGTTCAACAGCAGAACACATGTTTTGTCTGCACAAGGTCAAAGATTCAATCCTACAAATCTGCATCTAAAGGGATTAGGTAGAAATATGTTCTCTAAAACCCAGCAACAAGCTGTTCTCAATAAAAGCAAACTATACTAGAAAAACAAACACTGCATTATATACATCCCACTAACTAACATTTACCTGATCTTTTTCCTACACAATTTGACCCGATTCCACAAATATTTGAGAACAGAACTCATACTTTGCTCAACATTTGGTTTTTCCTTTCTGAGAAAATGACCTCATTATATACATACATATGCATTTTATTTTTCCAAATAGATGTTAAAGTGTTCATGCACTAATCTCATGCGAGATGATTTCCATTAGTCATACAGTCATCTTTATATATTTTAACCAATTTATTAGAAAAATGTACGTGCACGATAAATACCATATTTTTCGGAGTATACGTTGCACTCCCCCCCCCCCCAAGAGAGGGTGAAAATCTGGGTGTGTCTTATACTTTGAATGTAGCTACCTGGGTTGTCTGGGGAAGGGGGAGGAGAAGCGGGCACTGAGCAGGAGGCGAAGCGTAAGACAAGGTGGCTCACTGCTCAGACTCCCGCTTTTCCAGAAAACTCACTCGGAGGGCGGTCAGCTTCTGCTCCTGGCCTGGGAGATGGATCTGGCCAGGAGGAATACAAGCCCCATTTTTGCAAACAAGGAGGAAAAACAGTGTTTCAACCGCTGGGTGATCCCTGCATATAACTGGCTTATATGCTATGCTATAACGAAAGAAAATCAGTGTATGCTGCTAAGACTAGGGCCCACAAGATACCTTTCAGAGTTGGTAAGAATTCCTTCTCATTTAATTTCGAAGCAAAAAAAAACCATTGACTTCAATTACTCATAGGAGGATAATTTAAAAGGCTGGATATATTTTTTTTCTTAAGAATCTTCAAATTCTTAATTATATCTGCAAATTCTTAATTATTTTCAGTGACTGAAGATTACAAAACGCACTGATATAAACTTCTAGCCAGAGGTGGTGCACCTGGAACTTTTGGATTTCTTTCAGTAGGCATGAGATAGATTGGATAAGAACTCCATTTTCATAAATATAGTAAATTATTAGAAGCTTGACATACTTACTTCCTGCTAAAGTCATTGAAAAAGTGCATTACCAGTTTTTAACCATTTTTATTGACTTTTGACAGTGATCTTGGAAGAAGTGTTTGCCCAAAAGAGATTACATGTGACCTACTTGGCAAGATATTAGCCACAGGATATCATAACGCACATTTATTCCCTGTCATTATGTTTTTCATTAATTTTCCTACCTTTAAATCAATCCTCTCAGTGATTTCTCTTTAATGTTAGATCTCACCAATGTAACTTTTAACTCAAACATAAGATAGAAAAAAGTGACTGTAATCCTGTACAGCAGGGGTCCCCAACTTATAGACCACAAAATAAATTGTTTTAACTTTTGTTAGAGAGGAGATAATCAAGCATTTGAAGTTTATAGATTTATGCAATGGTAAAAAACAGGCTACTCTGGTATTATCTGTTTTCCATATGAAACAAACAATTTGCAGGATATGATTTTTCAGAATTCACCTAGAAGCTAACTGCAGGAGAGAAAGACTTGAAATATATGGCTAGATAGCACAACTTAGCAATACACAGTAAGGAAACAAAATGCTACCTTGGAGACAAACAACCACAACCACAGGTGTCATACATTTAGAAAAACCTCCAGGATTTTGGAAAGGATGCATGTTAAGACATTATATTGGTAAATGGAACAACTATAAAGCAAAGGATCTACTATAAAACATCTATTATAAAGCAAAGGAAGAAGTGATGGTTGAATAATACAGCGTCAGGTCTCAAGAACCAAGAAATATACATGGAATTACTTCTGAGCAGTTCTCCTAGGCGCTGCTTGGAGTGTCCAAGCACGGATTAACTTCAGCTTGCTGCCCAAGGACTGAGTTCAAAATTCTTGTAGCTCCGCCTCTTGCTCCCCTCAGAGGCTGAGTTTTAAAAAACTCAGTCACCCTACAGGACGCTTTTTGGGGAGATCCAGTCTTTGTGCAGCAGGCTGGACCCTCTAGATAGTGTAGTGTAGCTCCATTAAATTGAGTTTGTGTAGTTTTAGCCAGCTGCTTGGTAGTTTGTTATTTTCCTTCCTTTCTCCGTTGTTTTCCGTTGGTTTAAATGTGCAAGGCAGGCTGCCTGGAGCGTAGCTTGCTCTCGCCGTAGCGATTGCAGCCGCACCGTGGGGGGTTCACTTGGCGATCGCCGACAAACTTTTGGGGGACAGGTAGGCAGTTAGGGTCCCAACCACAGAGCATTCGGCTACTCAGGCTATCCCTGATGTTGCTCCAGGTGCAAGCGCATGTGCGGCCGCCATTTTGCTTTCAAAATTGGTGTGCTTTTCTCCCGGGCTTTTACCTTAGCTGTGCAGCCTGCTCTCACTGCAGATCGCCGCAGAGGGGATCTTTAAATTCAGGCCTTGCTCCGGGTTTCCAGACAGGCTCCTTCCCCTCCAGATTTTCCAAGCGGCTGCAGGGGTTCTTTTGGTCATTGTCAGACCATTCGCCCTTGCCTTGACAGCGCAGATCTGCAGGCGCCCGGCCTCCCTCAGCTGGCACCATTTTCCAGCTCCACTTGCATCGGTTCCTGCAGGGTTCAAGTGGCAACTTACCACCACCGAAGGACTTTCCCCAGCCTCCTTCTGCTCTTCAACCAAGCATATATGGAGAAGCAAGTGGATCATCAGGCTGGTCCCACAGCCAGTAACCGTAGCAGGCCCAACCCTGCTGCCAAAGGTGATGGGGTGGGGTGCCCAGCTAAGGGTAAACACCCTAAGGTTAGGAAGCCCTCTAAGGCTGATGAAAAAATGGCTGAAAGATGCCAAAAGGCCCTTGAGAAGCAGTTCCGGGGCCCAGTCAGCACAGCAGCAGCAGCCTACAGCACCCACACCCAGGGAGGAGAGGGCAGGTCCTTCCCTACCCACCCCCCAGCGAGAGGAATCCCCTTCTCTGCCAGTTGAGGAGGATTTTGGGTTCTCACCCAACCTATCCAGGGCTTCCCTTGGTTCACCCAGCCACTCCCTGGCTGAGGACTCCCTTGATGAGGCAGACTCCTGTGCGAGGGAGGGGTTTCTGGCCCACTCTGAGGCTGACCCAGACTTCCCTCAGATGCAGGAACCACTATTGTCTAAAGTCATGCAAGATGTGGTGGTGCATGCTATCTCACAGGGCATTTCGGATGGCATGCAGCAGTTGGCCTCTAAATTACCTATTGCCACTACAATATTATTACAATCATTATTATTTATTTTAACCTAGTGGCTTTTCATTTGTATCTGATTTGTTAAACATTGATTTTACCACCTCCATGCCACCCCTGTTTATTTGATTTGATTGTACGTCGCCCCGAGTCCCTTTGCGGAGAGGGGGCGACTGATAAATCAAATAAATAAATAAATAAATAAATAAATAAATAAATAAATAATAAATAAATAAATAAATAAATAAATAAATAAATAAATAAATAAATAAATCCCAGCAAGGGTACACCTGTAAGACCCCAGGAGCCTCCAATTAGGGAGCCCTCCCCGACTCCCACTGGCATCAGTGAGGTGTCCGATGGAGAGGAAGCAGAGCAGGATGCTCCGGACCTCTCAGAGGACGAAAATCCCACACCCGAGCCACCCGCTACCACAGACCTCTTTAAGCCCTCCATGTTCAGGGCTATACTTTCCCATGCCCGTGCAGCCGCCCCCCAAATGGGCCTACCAGCTCCGGCAGATAAACCCTCTTCTGATCAGGGTGCCAAGGAGGCTATTGGGCCTCAGGATCCAGGCGCGGGACTATTTAATGAGGTTCCCCCCCTGGATCTGGTTCCAGCTCCACAACTGTTCCTGGATATCTGGCAAGAATAAGAGGATGCCGTAAGGGTAGTGATAAAGTGGTGAAGGTGAAGTGGAAGCTTGCTTCCGCTCCTTTCAAAGGGGGTAAGCTGTTTGGGGAGGCCTTGGGCCCCTTTTGGATCAAGTCCAAGGATAAGCGTAAGGTCTTGCCTGTGGTCACAAAGAAAGGGGCCCACTTTGTAGGGGCCAGCCCTTTCGTAGGAACTCCTTTCGAAGCACGGAACCCTCCACCTCCTCAGGGGGCCCCAGCCGGCCTTATGCCCAACCCCAAGATCATCCCCAGGATAAATCCTCCTATAGGGACAAGAACAGACAACAGGGCAACCGTAGACCATTCCGTGGGGGGTACTTCAACCGCTCCTTTTGGAAGCTGAAGTGACCGTCCCCGGGACCCTCCCATAGGCGGCCGTTTCCAACTCTATGCCGCCCAGTGGGAGGAGACCACGACAGACACTTGGATTCTGAATACAGTCCATCACGGGTTGACCCTGAATTTCCTCTCCTTTCCCCCAAGGACCTTTGTCCGTTGTCCCACTCCCAGATTGGCCCACAAGTTCCAGCTCATGAGGGCAGAGATAGATCATTTGCTAGAGATAGCAGCTATAGAAAGGGTGCCGAGGGACAGGAGACCAAAAGCTTCTACTCCATCCTGTTTCTGGTCCCCAAATCATCCGAGGGAGTGAGGGCAATACTGGACCTCAAGAAACTCAATATGCATCTGGCATACAAGCACTTCAAGATGCAGTCCCTTCAAACCATTCTGGGCTGCGTCAGGCAGGACGACCTCTTGACCTTTATAGACCTGAAGAAGGCGTACCTGCACGTTCCAATCCATCTGGCGCATCGCAAGTTCCTGAGGTTCCAGTTTGCCAACCAACACTTCCAGTACAGAGCCCTCCCTTTCGGACTCTCGTCAGCCCCGCGCACCTTCACCAAGCTACTAGCTGCCATCGCAGCGCATCTCTGATCTCTCCCAGTAAGACTGGAATGCTACCTGGACGACATCCTCATCCACTCGTCGTCCAGGGGGCAGGCCCAGAGGGATCTGGACACCACCATCCAAGTCCTGCAACTCCACGGGTTCTAGGTCAACCTCGCCAAGAGCCACCTGACACCAACCTGCAGGATTCAACACTTCGGCACGGTGATCGACTCCAGGGCCTGCAAGGTTTTCCTCACACAGGAGAGAGTGGACAGTATCAGGTCTCTCATGAGAAACATCTGCTCAACGGGGTCAGCATCGGTCATTTCCCTCTCCCAACTACTGGGGAAACTGGTGTCATGCATCTTGGTGGTTCCGTGGGCACGACTGCATACGTGTGAACTCCAGTGGTTCCTGCTGCCGCTCCAGAGACACAAGGCCAGCAACTCCAGGAGAATGGTGCGTCTCCCTCCCAAGGTACTACGCTCTCTCAGGTGGTGGCAGACGATCGCTCTTCTGAAGGGTTGTCACTTCAAGGAACCGGAGCACCTAGTCATAACAACAGACGCCAGCCTCTTCGGTTGGGGCGCTCACCTTCAGAATCAAGTTGTCCAGGGCAGGTGGTCACAGGCAGAGCTCACCCACAACATAAACTGGCTGGAGCTCTAGGCCGCCAGACTAGCCTTACACCACTTCCTACGTCAGGTCAGAGGCCGCGATGTGCTGATTCTAACCGACAACATCGCTACAAAGGAGTACATCAACCATCAGGGTGGCACAGGATCACTAGCCCTGATGACAGAGGTGGAAGCTCTGGGCTGTTGGGCGGAGAGGCACCTAGAATCGCTACGGGCGGACCACATATCAGGGGAGGACAACGTGATGGCGGACTGGCTGAGCAGAACCACCATTCAGAGCTCAGAGTGGCATCTCCACCCAGCGCTGTTCCATCTGTCACAGCTGTCACAGAGGTTCAGTCTCCCGAGAGTCGACCTCTTTGCCACCCCGGCCAATGCACAACTTCCCCGGTACTTCACCAGGTTTCAGTATCCCAGGGCGGAAGGCACAGATGCTCTTCGGTCTCGCTGGCCCCCCGGCCTGCTGTACGCCTTCTTGCCTCTTCCTCTCATCCCTCTGGTCATCAGGAAGATTCTGGCAGAGAGGGCAGAGGTGCTGCTTGTGGCTCCTCACAGGCTGAGGAGATCCTGGTTCGCCGACCTTGTCAGCCTGTCAGTGACCCAGCACTGGCGCATACCTCAGAAGCAGAACTCCCTCAGCCAGGGGGCTGTTCAACACCCGGAGCCCCAGTGGCTGCAACTTGCCGTGTGGCAGTTGAGGGGGACATCCCGAGGCTCAGTGCATTCTCTGACAAGGTCATCCGTACCATCCAGGCATCCAGGCGTCCCTCCACGGTCAGGATCTACGAGGCAACTTGGTCGTCCTTCTCACGCTGGTGTCTGCAGCATCAAGTCATCGCCACCTCTGCCACCATCCCACAGATCCTGGACCTTTTGCAGGAGGGCTTGGACAAGGGCCTGGCGCCCAACACCCTTAGGCGACAAACGGCCACCTTGGCCACCATCCTGTCCACGGACTCTCAGTTGCCGCTTAGCAGACATCCATAGGTGCGTAGCTTCCTTAAAGGAGCCACCAACCTCTGTCCTTCCACAGTTCACAGGTATACGACTTGGGACTTGTCTGTTGTGTTATGCTCTCTGTCCGCAGCCCCCTTCAAGCCACTTCGAACAGTTGGGTTCTGTCACCTGACTCTTAAGACGGCCTTCCTTATTGCCATCACCTCAGTGCGTAGAATCTCCGAGATGGCCACCCTCTTGGTCAGACGCAATCTTTGCATCATACACTCCGACAGAGTCATCCTCAGGCTGGACCCGGCCTTTATTCTGAAGGTCAACAGCGTGTTCCACAGACCACATGAAGTGGTTCTCCCAGACACCCAAGGGAACACAGGTGGCATAAGCTTGATGTGCGTCGGGCGGTCCGTATCTACATGAAACGAACAGCTCTCTTTCGCAAGTCGGAAGCATTCTTTGTGTCGTTCCAACCCGCATCCATGGGCAGGAAGGTCACCTCTTACACCATAGGATGCTGGATAAGGGTGTGTATCCAACTGGCCTAAGAGCAACAAGATAGATTGCATTACAGCTCACTCAACGAGGAGTGCTGCAACTTCGGCTGCATGGGCCACACAAGCACCCATTGAAGAGATATGTTGAGCCGCTACGTGGTCAAGCCCTTCTCCATTCATAAAAAATTACAGACTGGACGTTTTTGCCTCGGCTGAGGCATCATTTGGAAGAAGAGTTCTACAAAGAGTCATTGCGAACCCCGCGGCATTGGACAATTCTTCTTCCCTCCCTGGGACGGCATAGCTTTGGCATGTTCCGTGCTTGGACACTCCAAGCAGCGCCTACGAGAATGACCATTGGCTTACCTGAATGGTCGTTCTCTAGGCTCTGCGGGAGTGTCCAACCCCATCCTGAAGGTGGCCGCGGGGTCCCTTCCATCATTGGGGACATGGATCATCGTCATATGCAGGTCACTTGGACTTATCTTCGTTTTTTAAAACTGAGCCTCTGAGGGGAGCAAAAGGCGGAGCTACAAGAATCTTGAATTCAGTCCTTGGGCAGCAAGTTGAAGTTAACCCGTGCTTGGCCACTCCCGCAGCGCCTAGAGAATGACCATTCAGGTAAGCCAATGGTCATTTCCCCTTATTGTCATCTGTAGACAAAAATCTTGCCTAAAGCAATTATTTGCATCACTATAGATGTACCTTAAGAATTAAATAAATTGCAAATGGTGACTACGAAAGGAGGTTTAGAAACTTGTTATTAAATATAACCAATTTTTATTTAGAACATGTTATAAAGATGTAATGTTACTGGATGATATTGGGAAGAGCTAATGGAAGGTCATTATGTGGTTTTGCTTTAAATCTGGAATATTTTATATAAAAGGACGTAAAAACAATTATAGTCAAATGAAGGTTGAGGTATGATGATAGTAATATATATAAATATATTTGATTTAAAATATATGATTTGATATGAATTGTAGGTGATTACTGTGGAAGGGATGCATGGAGATTTTTGTAACCAATCAACACACTTTTGACATTTTGTAACGGAAGATGGTTTTTGTGTGTGTGTGTGTGTGTGTGTGTGTGTGTGTTTTGTCTGTTTATGTTTATTCAAAAATAAAAAAAATTTTTTTAAAGAATTATTGCAACTTTTTCTCCCAACAAAACCATCCAAGCACTGTTGCTTCTTTGCCTTATGGAATGCAGCCCTTTGAAACTACAATTCACCACATCCAGATAAAAATATGCATCCTGGTCATCTATAGATGTGAATAATAATAGCTTTTATTGTTATTGTACATCATGTATACAACAAAAATGGTTTAGCCTGTACTGGTGCAATCCATAACAGAAAATACAAGACAATATGAATAGCATAGAAAATAATCCTTATACAAGTAATTGGGGAAAAAACTACTCATACATTTCCAGATGTATGTGGAGTGATTGTGTTTAGGAGTGTGACAGCCAATGGGTAGAAGCTGTTTAAACCTATTTGTCCAACTGGCTATACCTCAATGTCTTCTGCCCAATGGTAAAAGTGAAAAGAGACAGGATAAGGATCATCCCTAAGTATCTAATTTGCTAATGACACCAAGGCATGGGGAATAGCTAACTCTTTAGAAGTTAGACTCAAGCTTTAGAAGGATCTTCACAGGCTTGAACACTGGGCCCTATCAAACAAAATGGTGACATTCAATAGTAAGAAAAGTCTTACATATAGGCAAGAAAAATCAAATGCAAAGGTACATAATAGATGGCACCTTGCTCAACAGTAGATGAGGAAAGTGTCTTGGTAGATCACCACTTAAGTATGAGCCAGCAGTGTGCTGCAGCTACCGAAAGAACTAATGCAGTCCTAAGATGTATTAACAGAGGGATAATATAATGATCATGTGAAGTATTAGTACTGATTTATATTGCACTAGTGAGGTCATGTTTGAACTATTACATTAAGTTCTGGTCAGCATACAAAAAGAATGTTGATACCCTAGAAAAGAGTACAGAGAAGAGCAACAAAGATAAGAGGTCCGGAGCCTAAACCATATGGTGAACACTTGAGGGAACTAGGTATGTCTAATCTAATGAAATGAAGGACTTGGGGAGATATATAGCATTCTTCCAATACTTAAGGAGCTGTTACAGAGAAGAGGAGGTTATCCTATTCTCCAAAGCACCTAAAGCAGAACAAGATGAGTGGAAAATCATTAAAGAGAGATCTAACCTAGAACTAAGGAGAAATGTCCTGATAGTTTGAACAATTAATCAGTGAAACAGCTTACCTCTAGAAATCATGGGTGCTCCATCACTGGAAGTTTTCAAGAAAAGACTGGACAGTCATTTGTCCAGAATGGTATAGGGCAGGGGTGGGGAACTGTGGCTCTTTTGCGACTTGTGGACTTCAACTCCCAGAATTCCTGAGGCAGCTATGTTGGTTCTGGAATTCTGGGAGTTGAAGTCCACAAGTCGCAAAAGAGCCACAGTTCCCCACCCCTGGTATAGGGTTTTCTGTTTGAGCAAAGACTTGGAATAGAAGATCTGCAAAGTCCTGTCCAACTCTATTATTTTATTTTATTTTATTTTATGTTCATCAAAATCATACTGAAATGATACAATAGTTGGTGCAGTGAAAGTCCAACATAGATGTCATCCCTACCATTTGTCTTAGGAAAGGTAACATATTTTAAAAAGTCTAGTCCCCTGAAGAAATGCTCTGAATTGCTCCTTTTTGGTAGATAGGAGGGAAATCTCTTAACAAAAATCTGAATATGCTTTAGAAATAGTAAGATAATGAGATGATATGGTATTATCTTAGAACATAACAAAAAAATGATACAAACTTGTTTTAGTAGCCCACACACCTTGAAACTCAGCCAGATGATCCCCAAATATGGAGAACCTCAGTCAAAAATATCTTGAAATTAGTGCTTTGGCTTTGCTATGCAAAGTGTCAATAACAAGAGAGAATCCCAGTGTGACAAACAATTTGCTTTATCTGTTTGTAAGACTTGACAACCTTTGAGACATGAACCAGGCCACCAGTATAGCAGAATTGGCAAAATGTGATTGCTACATCCGTGCCTTTTCAACAATCCTATTCAATCTGATTCACCAATCTTAATTTTTCTTAATTCAAGATTCACAAGGCAGCACTAAGTTAAAAGCATAGAAACTGTTTTCGTACAGTCTTCAGAAAGACTGGAAACATTGAAACATTGGAACTGGCAAAAATCACATTACCTTGGATTAACCAGTATATCAGATCTTTTACAGCTTGGTAAGGGAGCTGGATGTCAGGCCAAATAATGTGTCATTCAACTATATCTTTTGCTACAGAAACAGAAGCCTTTTGAATGATGGCTTGGTGTCTGGTTCTCCACCCAAGCATTAGGTGAGTCTTAAAGAAGGTATATATCAGAGTTATCAGAGACATTATCACTAAATTGACAAATCTAATCACAAGACTCACTGGTTAGTATTCAGTGGTGCTTACTAACTATCCTGATAAAAAAGAAGCGGATAAATAAAAGTGGTAGCGTCTGTCTTAAGAAAGATTTGTCTCAAACTCTTTTTTTGAAAATCAATTCTATGCAAAGAGCAGCTGGTGAAGACTGGGGAGTATGATTCAGAGTGCTCCTCAATGCTGGAATCAGTGATGAGGAAGCTGTAGAAGTTTGTTGTGGACAGAAATCTGAGTTTGCTGTAATTATAATCTGGGAAGTGATAAGGCTTTTATCTTTTTTGTTTTGTCTTGTCTTGGTTGAATTAAACGAATCTCCTTGGTATTGTCTGTTTGCAGATGATTCAAATGATCTCTCAAAGGGAGTCAATAATTTCTGAGTCATAATAGAAGAACACAAGGAGGTTAAAACAGCTTCAGTCCTATATGGTAAAAACCTATTCTTAGAGAATGGCTCACAAATGATAACACTGATTGCAACAAACCTATTTAAACACAGTCCATACAGTTCCGGCTGTGTAGCTTTCATGGAGGGGGGGGGGAGGAATGGCATAATTAATGCCCATCCAAAACAAAATTCTATTGCAACAATGCTAGCAGTTTAAATTATTGTTACTGGTTGATTTTTTTTTTACTGTATGCTATATCAGCTTTTTTTTAGAAAATCATAGTTCACTTTTAATAACAATACATACTGCAGTTTTCTGATCAGCCTGACACCTACAAGCTTAAGACACTCCTCTTTATGTGAATCATTACAAACTCATTCTGATGATTTAATATCTTAGTTTTAATAGACATTAATGGGAAAGAACAGCATTGAGCACTATGTCTTATCCTATCTGTAAATCTGCAATGTTTAAATAATAGTTATGGAGATTTTCAGCAGTGGTCCACCCTTACCTGTAATTTCTGCTTGGATAAATACAATAAAGGTAAGGTGGTCATTCATGATTGTCAAAAGATTTATGCATCCTCTTACTACTTCTTGAACTAGTGGTATAGCACAATGAATGAAACTGGGAACATTCTCTAATGAAAGCTCTCTCTGGGTCACTCAGGAACAGCCAGTATTAATTTTTCATGGTAGCTCTGTGGTTTAGTTGTGAATCATAGCAGATGAAAATGCTTTTTGTTGTTCTTTCCAACTGGAGGCGAGAAACTACTACTGAAAGTTCTTTCATTCCAAGCTTTAAGAAAAGGTTGTGTTTTGGAATGGGATTCATTTTAATTCTCTTTCCCATCCTACTTGTTGGATGCTGTAGCTTGATATAAATTCTATAGTTGGTGATTGCCTAGATAATTGAAATATTTATCCAATGATTATTTGATAATCAATTTTCATTTGAGTATTTTTGTATTCCTTCCCCATCTACCAATATCTCTCCCCTTTTACAGCATATGGTCTTCCTTTTATTTATTTCACACAGATTAAAGAATGGACTGAAGGAAATTGATTTTCAATACCTACCAGACTGGAAATCACACTAGCATCAGCTAACCAACTTGTTCCAAGGCAGCACTTAGAAGGTTAATCCTCTAAAATAAAGCTGAACTTGGTGCTGAGTCAATATGAATATATAGTACTGCAAACTGTTTTTTTAAAAAATTAGACAATTTTAATCCATATCTCCTGTACTGCTTTAATGTCAGTAAAGTCTTTGGATTCAATTATCACAGCTGGATAATCTTACAATTTAATCTACATATGTCTTAATATAGAGATATAGCATTCTGACAAAAAATAAATTCTTCATATAGCAACCATTGTGTATTCTATATACCCTGTGCAATGCCTTTAACTCAGTGGTCGGCAAGCCGCGGCTCGTGAGCCACATGCGGCTCTTTACTCACTTTAATGTGGCTCTTGTGTGTGCCGGGCGCCCGCTCCCCTCCCTTCTCTCGGGCACTTCAAAACAAGCGCCCCTTTCCCTTTTTTTCTTTTCGACCCACAATGGTTAGGGAGGATCCTGAAGTCGGGCGGGGACGAGAAGCGAGGAGGCAGAAAAAGAAATGGAGGCTAAGGAGCTTCCCCCCGCCCCCTCCCAGCAAAAATCTAACCGGGGAGCCGGGCGGGCAGTAGCAAATTAGCCGATCACGCTGCGTGATTGGTTAATTTGCTACTGCCCACGCGGCGTGATCGGCTAATTTGCTACTGCCCGCCCGGCTCCCTGGTTAGATTTTTTCTGGGAGGGGGCGGGGGGGAAGCTCCTTAGCCTCTGTTTCTTTTTCTCCCTCCTCACTTCTTGGGGCTCCACCAATGGGGGAGCAAGGCCCGCCCAGCGCCAGGCTTTGGGCTAACACAGAGGTCTGCAAAGTTGGCTGTTTTAAGACTGGTGGACTTCAATTCTCAGAATTCTGGGAGTTGAAGTCCACCAGTCTTAAGAGCCAATTTTGCAGATCCCTGGGCTAATATGATTGATGCCCTTGGTGGACTTCAATTCTCAGAATTCTGGGAGTTGAAGTCCACAAGTCTTCAAGCTGTCAGGTTTGAAGACCCCTTGGGTTTTTTTTCCTAAAGGGTTAGGGATCCAAGGATCTTGTAACTTGACAGCTTTAAGACTTGCGTGCTTCAAATGCCAGAGTTTATTGAAACTAAAAACAGTGTACCATCCTATGTATTTTCGGTTTTAAAAATGTGGCTATCAAAATAAATTTCAATCGTGGTTTTGGCGAGATTTGGCTCAGTTGAAAAAAAAGGTTGCCCACCACTGCTTTAACTGATTGATTAGAGTGTCTGCTATACTGAATGTTTACAATGTTTTTATTGCTTCCGCCTTTTGGCTAAGATCAAGTGTAGTGCAGTGTTTATATTTCTTCAAGGTAAATTATCTTAAAAAATGTATCAACATGATAAATAACTTGATCCCATGGACTATAATGTTAAGACATTCCCATTCCTCATATAGCAGTTCTTGTGGTGCCCCAGCTCCTGTACAAATTAGATAGGAAACACATAGTGATCATTGCTCCATGTTCGAATATTAATGAGAAAGACTATAGGCATTTATGGATAATTACAATATACATCTGCATTGATCAATGGGTATTCTGGGTTTTTAGTAAACTTCTGAATTTCAGGCTGAGCTCACAAAATTCCAAGCACTATATCAGTAATTACTTTTATTGGAGAATACATTAGTCAGTTAATAATTTTTCTTTAGCAACTAGCTGAAGGAATAGTTTTCATGCCAGGAGTAGAACATTTCTAATATCATAAACTTGGATAAGAAAAGACTGTGAGTCTTTAAAACATCATAAGATTTTTGTGCAATTTTAGCTCGAATGGACTAGAACTGCTAGCCCTCAGGAAACAATAATGAAAAGATGAAGAAAAAAATAATCCATAAATATCTTTCAGGTAATATTGACTGTCTGGGTATTACTCTAACTCTCTTGCCAAAAGAGAAACATTGAGTGACTGAGGCAATGCCAGAATGGCTATTTTAACTTGGCTTGTTCATCCAAGTTGATAAGTGAACAGATCCAAAGGAACCAAGAAAATTATAGCATGTTAAATACTTAGATTTAAGAAGATGAGATTCATTGGATTTAGAGACTCATGTTACATCTCTATATCCAATACCCAGTTTTAGACTGTGGATGGTCAGTTTGAGTGAGTCAGACCATATTGCTAAAGTAAAAACTTATGCCAGGATGAAGTGAATCCAAGTGATACTTTTCTGCAAGCAGCACAGTTACAAAATCAATTATTGGCTTTTTTTCAGGCTACCATAGTCTGTGAACCTGGCACAGAAGAAGCTGTCAACCATATGCTGAGATGTGAAGGATAACTCCTGTGGAAAATTAACAACACATTTGAAAACTTCAGATAATTTTGAGTTATTTTTAATGTCTCCCAAAGCATCTCTGCTACATTTTCCTCTTTATAGTGTCAAATAAGAAGTACTCATTTATCCCAATTGAGTGGATAAGTGACCAGAACTAAAATCTTACAGTTTTAACAGTAATGAATGCTACTCTAATTACTTCTAAATGAATGCAACAAAGCACTTTAAATTAAAAATACTTGAGGGAGAAAAAGAAGCCTATATGTTGCCTTTCTACGTTCCCTGAAATTTTATGAGACATAAAAATAGGATATTTTAACCATGAAATACAATTTCCAATATATAATTGTAAGATCTTGACCAAAATACATACATATGAAAGGTTAATGTAACATACTGATTTATCATACATTTATTCTAGTTGGAAACAAATAGCATCTTTATGTTGTTATGAAGAGTTTAAATGTTCTGGTTTAAATTTATTATTAGCTCTCTACAAACTATGATTTATAAATAAAAGGCCAATCTGAGGACAAATGTTTCAGCCAATTTACATCCCTATTGTCTTTCGTTTAGAATGCATTCTGATCTAAAGTACTGACCTATTAGACATAGTTCCAAAACTTGGAAATACAATTAGTATTGACTAATATAAAAAGGGGATGCATAAAATATTAATGCTGGAGAAAGGTGGGGGGAAGAATATGTTTTCCCCGAAGAGGATTCCAGGATTCAACCTCTGTTTCAAATCTCTAGGCCATAAATCTATTTCAAAGTCTGCTGAGACAAATATCATCTGCAAAAAGTGTTTCTAATCATAATAGAAGTTGAATGACATAACTCTATTGAACAGAACTAAAACATCAGATACAGTGAGACAATCCTGCCAGAAATTGTGGTACACTGAGACCTGCCTTCCAAATGCCATAGCAAATCTTAAGTCTGTGCTTGCATTCATGTACAGCTGGAATTAAATACTGTGACAAGCAGTTAAAAGGGACTGGGTGCATTTACACTGCCAGAGAAGGCAATGGAGATATAACAGATATTTTCAGGTACATAACAGATTGTGATATATGGAAAGGGACAGACTTGTTCTCTACTGTTGTTGATGGCAAGGTCAGTACCAGGGAACCCCAGGGAAATAGATTCAGGTTAGATGTTAGAAAGAATTTTCTGATGGCAAGAGCTGTTAACTAGTTTCCTCATGAAATGTTATGTTCTCCTTTATCTAAAGGTCTTAAAACGAAGCATGGATAACCATCTTTCCAAAATTCTTTAGTAGATTCTGCAATGAGAGCCTATGATTATCAAACTTACTGAAAGCTTTATCTGAAAGCTTTGATTGGTCAAAGCGTAAGGGGCAACAGTGGTGAATATGCTGTCTGCTTGTGAAACAAAGAAGAAGGGAGATCTTGTAACAATGGAGCTGTTACTAGTTGCCCAAATGTTAGTTGATGAATCGCAGCTTTATCTCATGGGACTTCATCTGAGGTTTTTGTCCAAACAAAAAGTGTCTCCACTATTTGAGTGCTTAAGGGCTTTAATCGTGGTTTTCCATGGCCCTTCTGGCTTGGCTTGGGCTAATCTGGATAGCTGTCTAATCACAAGCATAATGGAAGTGCCTCAAAGTGACAAATAACCTCTCTAAAAATTTGATATAAATGTTACAGAATGTTAGGGGGAACACTACATTTTGTAGAACCACTTCATTTGAATAAATAGAGATTCAAGGGTTTTCATTTAGCACACTGATAATCAAACACAACAAATTATCTATACATCTATTTATATTCACCAAGTGAAAGGAGAGTGACACCTCTCACTTCATCATGCCTGGCATTTTTAATCTTTTTGTTTTATTGAGAGTATTGTAATTTCTTTGATGGTTCTGAGCTGCCAGAGTCATTGAGAGTTGGCAGCATACAAGTTTAAATAATAATAACAATAATACATTCGATAGGAAGACCAGATAAATGACAATGAATCATGCCCTTCTCCCACACAGTAATGTTGACAGACTCTACTTACTAAGGAAAATAGGGGGGCGTGGAATGTTGGAAGTATACCAGGCAGTTGAAGAAGAAAAAGGGCATTGGAAGAATATCTGAAGGACAATGAAGAAGATGCACTGAAACTAATTCACCATGAAGGCTTAATGAATACCAAAGAGACCAAACTGGCCTATAGGAAAGCCAAAATGAAGAAAAGAAAAGAAATATGACATGATCACTTCACACACCCACACCCCAAAAAAAACCCACCCTAAAAAGCAGATAACAAGACCTGGCAATGGCTACAAGCAGGAAAGTTATAGAAAGAGACAAGAGAGCTAATTCTGGTTTCAAAAGACCAAGCTTTAATGCATATAAAGAAACTGAACAAACAGCGACCACTTAGTTGCAAGAAGATTTACATAGTAAACAAAGTAGCAACAATTGTGCATTGGGAATATCTGTGACAAATAACAATTGCCTGAAAATGAAAACTGGTGGGACCACAAACTAGGCAAAACAGTAGAAAATAAAGAAGCTAAAGTGCTCTAAGACTTTTAGAATTCAAACACACCAGTAGCTGTTACACAACATCCTTAACACACAATTGATAAGAAAAACAAAGAAGTCTGAAGAGTGGAGGTTACAATGCCTGCAAACAGCAGAATTAAAAAAAAAAGAACCGGAGACAATCACAAAATATGTGCAATACCTGCAAATAGTAATAGAATAGATGTGGTAAAAGCAAAGGTAATAGGAAAAAGTGCTTTGGGTGCAATTTCAAAACATCTGGAGTATGCTTGAACGCTATCAGCATTGACAAAAACCACTATCAGTTAATTGCAAAAAAACCCAGCTTTGTTTACATTCCTCAATAATATCTTTAAGCAATAATATCTACTTTACTTGGGAAAAACCTGGGGAAAAATGATGGATAAAAATACCAATTCCAGTCTAAAGATCTGGATGATTGTGTCACCACATAATAATATCTGTCAGGTCAATTCCTCACCATTCTATAGCTAGAAATAAGAACCAGAGAAAGAGAATGAAGGCATTGATCAGTCAAATAGAGTTCTTATTTTATTGGCAAAAACTGGCTTAGAGACACAGCAATATGCTCACGCTTTTACTTGTAGATATCTTTTCTTTAAAAGGTTTGTTTTCAGCTTTTTGCATGCATCATCCACTGCCCAGAAGCAATAAGCACACTTCTCACATATTTATGCAATGCATTTTTTTCACTACTGGAAAAAAATGTTTTAGATTCAGTGCTAGAACCATTAGAGTGAAAAGTTATTAATGCTCTGTGTATGGTAAACCAACACTTGAATAAATTGTGCTTTAAATAGCACATATTAGGCAGTAAAACTGTAAACTGAAAAATAACTTCTTCCATCTTGCGAGTTTCCATTTAAGATCCTTCATGGTTCCCAGACAGGAGAAAGGAATGTATGTGTTTTATGACTTCCTTTCCCTCTATTCATTACTCTATTTGTTTCTTTTTTTTCTTTAACAATATCCTGTCATCTCTTCTCCAAACAGAGTCCATTTTCTCTTTTCTCCTCTCCAGATATAAAAACTCTTAATGTGGCATGTAGTTTTCTGCAACTGCATGAGGGCAGAGTAAACATCACAATAGAGTTACAGTACTTGCATTTGATCTTAAATGCAGCAACAATAAAGGTTAATTTGAAGGTGCTGGCAACTTTATTTAATTGCATCTTAAAAATAAATATTCTTCCTGGTCTTCCTGTATTTATGACAATGTAGAAATAATCTGTCACTGTCTTCTTTCAAAAATGACTTGACGTCAGCTACAGACATGTGAATCCACTTTGGAAATTATTCCTATTCTTTTTCTGAAGTCTGCAAAAAATATTTTGCTTGGCAAATTCCAAATTCATTAAATGAATGAGTAGTATGAAATAATTATTTTTGTTGGAATTTACAAGAATGCTAAGGCCACCATAATAGGTAAGATTTATACAAACATTTCTGCCCTCAACTCCCAAGTTAATTGGCCACTAATATGATTTTGGAAGTTCTGGGTCAGTTGTTGCTATTGAATACCAGGTCTTCCTGTAATTAATCATTTATATTCCATTTCTTACTGTGGACAAAAGAGCAAATCACTAAGATCAGTTTGGATGGGGTGGAAAGGGAGGCAATGTCTTCCTCAAAAATGTGCTCATCTGGGTGTTGATCCTAGAATCCAAAAGACCAGAATAGTAAAAGCAAGGTAGCTATTATCATGAACAAGACAAGAGTCACTAACGACAGATAAAAGGATGTGAAGCCTATCTTTAAAGTTGGATTTTGAGGTCTGCTGCTATTGTATTACTTTCCTTCTGAAGGCTGTGTCTCTGACTGAACTGCTATGTCTCAAGCTGACTATGTTGGAGGGCTTCAACTTTTCTTGAGAATACAATACACCATATTTTTGGAGTATAAGACGCACCGGAGTATAAGACGCACCAAGGTTTTGAAGAGGCATATTTTTAAAAAAGTAGGTAGGTAGATAGAGCGGCAAACCTTGAGTTCTAGTCCTGCCTTGGGCAAAAACCAGCTGGGTGACCTTGGACCAGTCTCTTTCGGTCAACCTTAGGAAGAAGGCAATTGCAAACCACTTCTGAAAAGTGGTTCTTTCCTTTCTTGCCAAGAAAATTGCAGGGACTTGTTGTCTAGGCATGTCTGAAAATAGGACATGATTGAATGGAAGGGGGGGAAAACCCTATTTGTGAGCTTAGTATACAGCAGCAACAAGATGTGCACCTACATATATATTTACTACCTTATTAAAAACAGAGATGAAATATTCAGCATAGTAGTGTTTTGTCCTACCCATGAATAAGGACAAAAGGAGGGCAATAAATTTGATCCTAATAGTATCATAAAAAGTGCATACCAATAGTGCCTCTTCTACATTTTCAACTATTCCATTTCACAAGAGCATGCTTTCAATTCTAAAAGAGTTTTCTTCTTTCTTTACAAGATTAGGAGAAATATTGATCAGCAGAATTTGTTTTTCTCTATTTGGATTGGCATATGAAGATAACTGAGGCTACAGCAACATTTGTCTTATTTTAATGGGGAACAACTATTGTTTTGCCCTTCTCAATATTCAGCAATTTGGTTTCTAGTTTGCCTTTTTGGTTCCATACAACCATTATTTCAACCTGAAAGAAAGAGAGATGGGTTGAATTTGCTTTGGAGTTAAGTCACTTATGTCAAGTGCTAACAAAAGTATCCTGTAACACCAAGAAAAAGTAATTTTTGTGGCTAAATATTAGTGTGTGCTGATCCAAAGGTTCAGAGTTATGTCCAACCTCAAGTATCAGTTTCAGAGACTTGGTTCCACTCTTACTCTAGCATTCCTAGAATGTTTGCATAAACTTATATTAAAGTTCAGAAATGTACACTGGACTTTTTCCATGTTCTTATTCAATTTTGACTATCAAATGGTGAATGCCATGTAATAATTATCTTAGCTTTATACACCTCCAGAGTGGAGGCATCTTCTAGAAAAACTAAAAGTTCAGTATTCTAAAAAAAAATATTGAAAGAATCTCACAAATGCAGTTCAAGTAGTCTTTGATTTATGTCTGTCTATTCAGTGATCATTTGAAATTACAATAGTGCTGAAACAAAAGGACTTATCACCAGTGGAGCACTTTCATGATCACATGATAAAATTTCACACTTGCCTGCATTTACAGTGATTTTCCCCATTCCTGCAGCTTCCAGTTGATCTTTCTTCCTGTCCTTCCCCTCTTCAGTATGATTGTCATGTTCTTGCCACAAGTGTGGGACAGAGTGTTTCACTCTAGTGAATACATAGGGCAGCTTGCTGTGGCATGGGGCTTAAAGCAGCACTTCTTAGTTGTGATAGTGATGCTGGGCCAGACATAGAGGCCCAGGGGAAGCTTCACATTATGCCATGGCAACAGGGTAGCTTGCCATAACATTGGATTTAAGGCAGCACTCCTTTGTGGCCTTGAGGCTGGGAGTAGTCAAGCTGGGAATGGGTTGAATCAGAGTGAATCCTTGCCTAACGACGAAGTATGATTCACTTACTGCCGGAACTGCTGCTGTTACTAAGTGGGACATCATGTCTCACATAACATCATCATCACTTAGAGACAGAATAGCCAGTTCCAATTTTTCTCATTAAATGAAGACCCCTTGATACCTACATATTCTGATTCTGACTTTTTGATACAATGCTGCATCACAAAAATAATAGAATGTACTTTTTTTCCAACTAAGTTTGGAAGACAATAATTTAGAACAAGCACAGATTGTGTGTGTTGGGGTGTGTGTGGCAAATCATTAATATAAAATTGACATCATCTGTAATCAATCATTCTTGTCATCAGAATGTCTGTTCCCTTTTAGGTTCTAGGACAGTGATGGCGAACCTTTTTTGGCTCGCGTGCCAAAAGTGGGGGTAAGGGCAGGGGGGCATGCGTGGACATGCCACACCCATAATGCTCTGCGCACAACTCAAAGGTGCATGTGTGCATGACCAGCACCCCCCCCCCCATTTTTGGCATAATTTTTTCGCCCTCCCCAGGCTTCAGAGGCTTTATAGACGCTTGGGGAGGGCAAAAACAGCCTTCCCTGCTCCCCCCAGACACCCTGAAGCCTCAGGAGTATGAAGTCCGGTTTACTCATAGTGTCGTTTTTTCCCTCCGGAACCTTCAAGGAAGCCTCCTGAGGGTTCCTGAATGCTACAGAGGGCTAAAACCAGCCCTTGGAGCAACCTGGAAGTGACTTCCTGTTTGCTCATAGGGTTGGGGTTTTTTTGCCCTCCGGAGCCTACAGGGAAGCCTCCTGAAGGCTCCTGAACGCTCCGTTTCCGAACTTCCGGTTTGTCAGTAGAGACAGGGCTTTTTTGCTCCAGAGGCAAAGAATGGCCTCAAAAGAAGGCCGAAGTCAGCTGGCCTGCGCACGCATACACGCTGGCCAGCTGACAGGGCAAGCCTCACGTGCCTGAACAAATGGCTCCGTGTGCCACCTGTAGCACGCGTGCCTTAGGTTTGCCACCATGGTTCTAGGACAACATACCCCAACCTTTTAGGCATCAGGGACTGGTTCTGTGGAGAGAGGTTTTTCCACAGATGGAAGTGGTGTGGTTTTGCACTCTACCTGTATCCCACGGATTCGGATTCACTTGTTTGTGCAGACCAGTTTCTGGCATGATCGTGGCCGGTCCACGGACCAGGGGTTGAGTATCCCGGCTCTAGGATACTTTTTATGGAGAAAGCTTTTCATCACAAATAACAGTTCCTTGTAGGTAGGTATCTTTCTCAGTTTCCCCTCAAATGTTCATAGAGTCCAAATCATTATTTTCAATTGACAAAATTATATACGCTTGCCCTTTTACTGTTTTAAAGCATTTTCTGCCAAATTATTAAAAACAGCCCCATGATTTGGGGTTGTTCATCCTTATGTAAAACCTTTTTCTTCATTTCCTAAAATAGTCTTTTCTTCAATCCAATCTAATAATTTAATTTTAAAAGTATAGCATATATTTTTCAAATTATTGATAGAAGAAAAAGTATAGGGCAGAAATTTGCTAGATTAATTTTATTCCTTTTTTTAATAAAGAAGTACAATTATTACAATCTTTCCAACTACATTGAAATGATGCTAGAATTAGCAATATGAGAAAAATGGGGATGCCATGATATAACCCCACTCACATCTCTGCTGATACAAAGTAAGGCCTTGATGCTTTCAGCTGCGTAATGGCTACTCAGCTCTTACTCATAAACTGGATTCCACAGTGGAATGTTTTCACTTTCTATTTTAGATGTTACTCTCGTTTGTTCTTTGGGTGCAGCACCAAAAGTAAAGGAAAAAGCTGTATGAAGATTTCAATGTTCAAAACACTTTATGTAAAAAAAATGTAAGATGCATAAGATTAGGAAATCACTGGAAAAGTTTAATGAGAAGTTTGATTTGATTTTCTTTAAGGATGGCACCCATACTAAGCTTGATTCATTTATGTGTACATTTTTCTCTTTACATTTAGGAATAGTTTCCACATGTGTCATGTCTCATTGTGGTTGGGAAGTTCTCCAAGATTACCACATAGGAAGTGGTAATTTCCCTCTGTGTATTGCTTATGGACATGTGACAATTACTGATGAAACGAAGTAGATTTTTATACAGAATTTTAAAAAGACAGAGATCTCTTAAATGCAAATATGCACATTTTGTTGAATGCTGGAACTCTTCCAGAAAAAGTTTCCAAACATTTGATGTATGACATAGTTACTTTAGCCAATCAAACTATATCTCCACAGAAACATATTAAATGACATCAAAGAACATTTTAAAGTCCAGTAACTGGTAAAAAACGTTTAGCTAATGAATAAAAGCCTTAAGGTTACATTGTTTTTTCTGCATGGCTAATTATCAAGAGATGATGATGTCTTGAATGCAAATTTATCTATATGCAAAACAGAAGGGTATATAGATAAATGTAATAATACCTCCTCAGTGGGAATTATATTATGTATGAGATATTATGAAATTTACTTTGGGATTGCATAGTAAAGCTACTTGAATTATATAATCTGGTTGAAGGCTAAGTAAATCTATATACAAATAATTACATGCTATATGTCAGAGATACAACAATAGACATAGCTGTACGTAAATGAACTAAAGCTTTAATTGAAGAGTAGGGAGATATATGCTATTTCTAGTTTTTATTGGTTAAGACCTTTAGCATGGCATTTACGTTAAAAAACGTAAAACGGATTTTTGTAAGCTTATGCATCTGCATCAAAATCTGCAGACTGGATGTCTTTCTTCAAATGAAGGCTTTAAGGCTAATTTGTAGAGCCTTTGTTATCCTTCCATTCAGTGTTATGCAGGAACAATGAGAATTGTTTACATATCCGAGAAGGAAATTGTTAGATCAGGAATTATATGGTATAGTCTAAACCAGACATGAAAATCTAACAATAAATATATATACATTGTAAAATGAAACTGCAGCTTCCTTACTAGAAGATGGGATTTTTGTGCCTTCGTGCATGCAATCCTTTAACAGTGCACACGTATTTGGAGGAGTGCTGGGGGAAACACAAATCTTTGGTCTATATAAATTTATAGCATAGTTGGGGAATTTGGGGAATTTAAGTCAATACAACTTAAAATTGCCAAGTTTGAAAAACACTGATCTACAGAATTTAAATCTGAGGTTTCTTAAGTATATATGAGAACTGGAGTCAATATCACTGTGAACTTTGGAATGGATTAAGGAAGTCCAATTGAAAGAATTATTATCAATTATTTATCATGGCTGTCAGATGGTTGTCTCCTGTGGAGGGATGGGTTGTAAAAATAAACTGCTGAATTAAATTAGTTTATAAAAGTATTGCTCATACTAAGTTTCTTATTTCATTTCTCTTTGGTCCCAGAACTTGAGTATTTGGGGTAAATCAAAAAGTAAAACATACAGTTAAGGAGGATTTGAGTCACACTGATGTGGATATTGCTGTTTCTTTCTCATCAAATGAAGGCTTAAACAGAAGATTAGAAATGTGTACCAGAGACAGTGAGAGTTGGATATACAGGGACAGAGATGATTCCATGAGTCCTGATCTGAATGACTGTTGAGGTTTTAACCATCGGGGCTACATGAAACAAGTTAATCTTTTCAAAGTGCTGTCACATGATTGGGCATTAATAAGAAATAACTTCAGAATTGAAAGGGGTCACAATGAGGTTATGCGATATCTGGAGAAGAAGAAAAAAACATCCAATCATATCAAGAGGTTGTCTGCATTAAAATACTGACAGAAGTCTATTGTTAAAGCAAAGTCTGCTTTGGGTATTGCTTTTTTCAAAAGAATAATGAATAGTAACAGAATTATTTGAAAGATGCTTTGCAAGTCTTGCTGATATTGCTGTGGGATTTGTAAGTTATTGTGAAGATACATGTTCTATCAATAGGTGGTAATAATTGGCCAATAATAGTCTTGCTTCGAAGAGGAAAAGGAATCCATGTGGACTTGTCTCTGGTGGGTTCTTTCCGGGCTCATTCTTTATTATCAGATGTTGTTTGGACTAAACATTTCATTATTCTTGAGTTCTTGCTACTCTCCCTTTATGCATCCTGCATATCTAAAATTGATTTGCTGAGTTTCACACTCTGCCTCCCTCCCTTGGATAAGATATGAAGTTCCAGGACATTCAGAAGTCTAATCAATGATTAGATTGATACATTATCTCACTCTTTCCTTTTAACATTTACATTAAACCACTGGATGACTATCAGTTTAGGGTTCAGTATATAAATTTGTAGGTTATATTCAACTGTACATCTCAATCCTGGGCAATCAGGTGAAGCTGACAATGTACTGACCCAGTACCTGGACGCTATTCAGATACAGCGAGTGTGCTCGAAATCTCCTTATTTAAATGTTGTCATTTTGTGGCACTGAGGATGTATGTCTTTTCTGTTGTAGACATTGTCCCTTGAAATAGTATAGATAGGTATGTTTCCCATCTTCAAATGTTAAGAACTGTTCTATGGTTAGAGTGCTTTGGAAACCTGTTCGGCATTTTTTAAAGTTATGGATATTGTCTTGTCCAAGTCATGATTTGTTATCTTGAGTTTTTAGAAGTGTTTTAATTATATATTTGATATTTTTAAACATCCAGAATCTTTTTGAATCGCTTGGGATTAACAAATCTGACAACTTCAAAAATAAATACATTTTTGTCCTAATAATATATATTCCTGACTTATGGCTATGACTGTAAAAATAATTTGAACAGTATGGGCTACTGTAAACTTACTTATTTGATTTTTTGCCACCCATCTCATGTAGATCAAATCTACAATCAGTCAGTCTCCTAACAAATTGCAAAAACTGGCCGTAGCAATGTAAGTAGATGATTTCTACATAAATTGACCCCTGTGTTTGAGTAGTTCCATATCAAATGACTTTGTCAAAGCTTTAGAAAAGCCCCTTATTTACTTAAAATATAAAATATTTTAGTAGTAATTAAAATATCTATATTTCCAAGATCCTGGAAAAAAAAAACCAAGGCCCCTCTGTGTTTTGGAATAACAAAATAAAATTCCAATACAGGTGAAGCTCAAAAAATTAGAATATCGTGAAAACCCCAAATCCACAATCTCAAAAAATTAGAATATTGTGAAAAGATGCAATATTTTAGGCTCAAAGTATCTCATTCTAATCAGCTAATTAAGCCATAACACTTGCAAAGGGTTCGTGAGCCTTTAAATGGTCTCTCAGTCTGGTTCAGTAGGAATCACAATCATGGGAAAGACTGCTGACCTGACGGTTGTGCAGAAAACCATCATTGACTCAAAAGGTAATTGCAAAAGAAGTTGAATGTTCCCAAAGTGCTGTATCAAAGCACATTAATAGAAAGTTATGTGGAAGGGAAAAGTGTGGAAGAAAAAGGTGCACAAGCAGCAGGGATGACCGTAGCCTGGAGAGGATTGTCAGGAAAAGGCCATTCAAAAGTGCTGGGGACTTTCACAAGGAGTGGACTGAGGCTGGAGTCAGTGCATCAAGAGCCACCACACACAGACGGATCCTGGACATGGGCTTCAAATGTCACATTCCTGCTCCTGAACAACAAACAACATCAGAAGTGTCTTACCTGGGCTAAAGAAAAACAGACCTGGTCTGTTGCTCAGTGGTCCAAAGTCCTCTTTTATGATGAGAGCAACTTTTGCATCTCATTTGGAAACCAAGGACCCAGAGTATGGAGGAAGAATGGAGAGGTACACACTGCAAGATGCTTGAAGTCCAGTGTGAAGTTTCCACAGTCTGGGTTGATTTGGGGAGCCATGTCATCTGCTAGTGTTGGTCCACTGTGCTTCATTAAGTCCAGGGTCAATGCAGCCGTCTACCAGGAGATTTTGGAGCACTTCATGCTTCCTTCCACAGACGAGCTTTATGGGGATGCTGATTTCATTTTCCAGCAGAACTTGGCACCTGTCCACACTCCAAAAGCACCAAAACCTGGTTCAATGACCGTGGGATTACTGTGCTTGATTGGCCAGCAAACTCGTCTGACCTGAACCCCATAGAGAATCTATGGGGCATTGCCAAGAGAAAGATGAGAGACATGAGACCGAACAATGCAGAAGAGCTGAAGGCCGCTATTGAAGCATCCTGGTCTTCCATAACACCTCAGCAGTGCCATAGGCTGATAGCTTCCATGCCACACCGCATTGAGGCAGTAATTGCTGCAAAAGGGGCCCAAACCAAATACTGAGTACATATGTATGCTTATCCTTTTCAGAGGTCAGATATTGTTCTATGTACAATCCTTGTTTTATTGATTGCATGTAATATTCTAATTTTCTGAGATTGTGGGTTTGGGGTTTTCATGAGCTGTAACCCATAATCATCATAATTATGACAAATCACGGCTTGAACTATCTTGCTTTGCATGTAATGAGTCTATCTCATATAGTTTCACCTTTTAATTTGCATTACTGAAATAAATGAACTTTTATATGATATTCTAATTTTTCGAGTTTCACCTGTATCTGGCAAAGTCATCCAAGTTCAATATTACTATCCTGATAAAAATTGAACAAGGGAGACTGTGTTATTCTGTTCTGTGTTATTCTGTAGAATGTTTGTTCGCTGTAACACAATTGATTCCCTCATGTTTTGGGGATAATACAATGATTATTAGCCAAAGGATGGATTATTCTGATGCCTCAAGCATCAGGATAAGCCTCAAGCAGAGTATATTTATATATTCAAAAGGATATACTTTCTGTTAATGTAGCCCTTAAAAGTGCATACAAAATCACTTAAATAGACATTATTTCAGTTAGTGGCATTTTTTACAGGAGGAACTGTTATTTAGTGATAAGGCATGCAATTTGTATACAGAACCCTCCAGGCTGTATATTCAGGAAGGGAAATTTTGACTAACAGTTTAGAAAGGAGCTGCTGAGAATCCATCTTCTTGTAACTTGGTGCCTGTCAAATAAGTTAGTAGTGGCTGATTTAAGAGTTGCATTAACTTTGTTTGGCCCATATATTTTAATAAAGTAAACTGCATTATCTCTGATGTGGATTCCTTAAAGCAGCTGTATTTTTTCTTGAAAAATGAAAGGCTGCTTTAATGAATATCAGAAAAGTGCTGATATTGCAGTTGTGTGAGGCCTGAAGCAGATTATTTTTGAAGTGTGCACAGCCCTAACTTTTAAGATATTTTAAAAATTCATACGTTGCCCAATTCCGTACCAATTTTAGGTAGTGTACAGTACAAAAATATCCCATGAGAGGTCCTTAGCCACTCTAGCCCAAGGCATGGTAGACAACTTTTAAAGGCTCAGTTTGTGTTATCGCCATGCAGATCTCTGGGCAGATGCCGCAACAGAAGAGGCAAACTTTCTGGATCTTGTATTTTTAACTAATGTGACCCTAGAACAAGTTGACCCTCCCAGACACTTTTGCCAGTACAGGACCGGCAAAATCTACAGAATACAGGTGGTCATCAAAAAACCTGGGTCTATGCCTATGACTAGAGTAGACTGTAGTCAAAACACTTCTAGAGAACACTAGATTGTAGAAAGCTACCTAGACCAATGATCTCACTTGCCAAGAGATGTGTGAAACCTGGGAGTTTCACACACCCATCATCCAAAGTTTCTTTGAGCTAAATACAATGGACAAGAAAATGAAAGTAAGCCTAGCTAAACCTAGATTATACAACAAAAATCATTATACCACTTATTATCTTTCTGCATTTCTAGGGATCCCTCTGTTAAAGTACTGAAGTTTGCAGATGATACAACAGTCAGTGGTCTCAGTTGAGAAGGCAATGAGTCTACATATAGACAGGCGGTTTAACAACTGGCTTTATGGTGCAGCCTGAACAATCTGGAGCTGAACATACTTAAAACAAAATGATGACAGTGGATTTTAGGAGGAGCCCTTCTATTTCAACTCTTCCCTCAAGACGCCACTATAGGGCATTGAATGCCAAAATAACTAGATACAATGACAATTTTTTCCTTCATGCTATCACTCTGCTGAACACCTAATTCTCACAATACTGTCTTATGTCTACGTATATTTACCCTTGTTGTATAGCTGTAGCATTATTACCCTTATTATCTTCTTTACTATTGGTATTATTATGATTGTTACTACTCTACACTGCAAAGCTTCAGCATCAGAGACAAAAACCTTATATGTTTAGTCACCCTTAGCCAATGGAAGCATTATATTCTTTTATTCTATTGTTTTTTAGAATTTCATTGATTCCATTCAACCAGGTCATTTTCCATTATCGCTTTCTTCTCAACTGTTAGCTTTACAGCAGATTCCATCTCTCCCCCATCTGTCTGCTTAGCACTCACCCATCTTATTTTACTAGTCATATCAATGTATTTTCTTCATTTTGCTTTATTTGTTTTATTGTTCTGTTATTTTATTTTTTGTTTAAGATTCCTTTCTTATTTCTTCATTTTTATCCTACACAGACTTTACTATAAAGATGATAGGCTATATGAGAGCATATTGAGTTCATATTACATCTTAGGAAGCATTAGGCCAGTGATGGCGAACCTTTTCATTGGGACCGCAACCTGGAAGAGGTACTTCCCAGGAGGCATGTGCGCACCGGAAAATGAACTTTTGGTTTCTGACGCGTGCATGTGTGCCAGGCAGCTAGTCTTCCAGTTACTTCCAGCAGGCCGGGCATAATTACAACTGTTCCTCCTGGTAAACGTACTATTAACTGGTTATTTTAGGGGTATTGTTTTTAATTTAATTTATGTGTGTCTTAGGGGTTTTAAAATTATATTCATATATACTGGCTAACTGTACAGTTCTTTCAATTCTATTTTTAACCTCCTCCATATTTAACTGTACATATTTAATTCTTCTATTTATTGTATTTTGATATATTCTTTGCATGGACTGTACACCGCCCCGAGTCCCTTTTGGGAGAGGGGGCGGTCTAGAAGCACAGTAAATAAATAAATATAAATAAAATACTGGTGCCCACGCCTGCGATAATCAGCTGGCCAGTGCACATGCTCACATTAGAAAACAGAAGACCAGCTCTTCCAGTTTCCTGGACTACTGCGTGCACAAAGGCCAGCTGATCATCAGCGGCAGAAACCCAGAACAGGAACGGGCAACCATCACTGCATTAGCTGAGAGCAAAGACTCGTACTTAAGTAAACTCAAATCTCAACTGAGTGCTGTCCTTTCCAATTTCTTCTAATTACAATACTGGTCATCTACCCAGCAGGTTACAACAATAACTTAGCGCCTAAGATCACCATAGATCTGATCTGCAAAAATGTGCAAAATTCACCTTAACCTGAACCAGCTTTAAAATTAAATACCTGTAGCAGAGATTAAATAACTGTAGCAGAGAATCATTCTATTTTGCTTCAGGTTTATCTCTTCTGTTGCTGGTTTAATAAAATATCCCAATAGTCTTTCCATTGACAGTAATTTAATATTCATTACAAAATGTCTTATTATAAATTCCTAAAATTAGGGGTAAATAACATATAACTGCTAATATAACCTGGGACTACTTAACATAAAACGTGCTGTAATTACATTTCTCAGATGAAAAGAAAATTAGTTTGCTTACTTCCTTAATGCATAATCACACAAATATAAATGAGTTACTTAACCTATTATCTTAAACTCTTGCAGCTAACAATCCACATAACACTATCAGAAACTGATTAATCCCTTGTAATATATGTATGCTGCATTTCTTACAATTTTTATTCTTGGTATATATTGATCAGAAACGTGGTGGCTAACGGAGTGAGTCCCATTACTTGTCCAAGCTTCTGCCAACCTAGCAGTTCTAAAACTGCAAGTAGAAAAATAGGGACCACCTTTGGTGGGAAGGTAACAGTGTTCTGTGCACCTTCAGCATTTAGTCATGCTGGTTACATGACCACGGAGACATCTTCGGACAGTGCTGGCTCTTCGGCTTTGAAACGGAGCTAAGTACCACCCCCTAGAGTCGAGAACAACTAGCACAGATGTACGAGGGAATCTTTACTTTTATCTTATACATTTACCAAAGAATATTGCATAAAATTACAGTAACCCGGCTCAGGGCACTGAAACACTCAGATCTCTGGAAAAACAGTTTTGTGATTTTGAAAAATAGCGCAAATTGGACTAAACAGTAGTTACATAATAATGATGTAATACTATATATTGTACAGCCAGAATTTGCTGCAGGCTGAAATATCTTCAAAATTTTGATGAGCTAACAAAATTTCAAATCAAATGAGGGAGTTGTACAGTAATAATACACTCAGTCATAAAACACTTGACAATGAGATTATATAGGAGGAGCTTCTAGGACTATATTTTAAGATTTAATTACATTAGTTTCTTCAAAGGAAATGTCTTGTAAAGAGGTGTGTATGTGTGTTATAGAGCTCCATAGTAATTGAATTAAACTGCAATCCAATTAAAAGGCATAAATATCAGATTTTTTTTCTTTCCTCAAGAAATAGAAGGGAGTTCTTATTTAAAAAAAGGATCAGAAAGTTCTTCAATCAATTGGAAAGAGCATGAAAAGGATAAATTTTGAGATGTATTGTACTGCTATTTCCTTAGTCATTGAACACTGGCAATTCTGGCTGAATCTTGAACTGCTAACAATACCCAAGCTAAGATATTGCTGATGAGCTGCCATTCTATACTAATTAGTGGGAAGCAACTGAATAAAGGAGGTTCCAATTAATCAGAGAAACTCATTCCCTTTTAAAAAAAAAACTCTTACTAAAAAAAGTAGGAATAGCAAAAAGATAGAAGGACAGAAGGAAATCATACCTAGTTAGATACAATGTGCAAGATCTTACTGCACATACTCTATTTGGTACAACATATAAAGAGTGATTAGTTGCTTTGGAAATGTGCTTTAAATATTTGGTGCCAATTTCTCAGATAGTTCTATATTTCAAGTCTTAAACAGAAGCTTTCAATTGTTGTGTATGTTATTCTCAATTACAGTTCAGAAAGGAAAATGATTACATTAACATTTATGTATCAAATTTGAGTTGCTGCTATACTTCCATGACAATCAATTACTTTAAAAATATAAAAGGAAGCAGAGATTTGATTTGGCTCCATTCAGTGGAATAAATCTGAAGAAAAAGAAATCTTGCAGCTATAGTATTTATATCACTCCTTTATATCTATATTGTATTGTATTGTATCTGATATGCAAGACTATATTCATATTTCTTCCTGATCTAAAGATGGTATGTCACTATCATATCCTAATGGACTGAAATCAATTTGCTGTGTTCCAGTAAATTATTTTTAAAACCACTGATTTGAAATGGAAATTCTTATGATTCTTTTCTATTTTCAAAAATAGAAAAAGAAAAGAAAAGAAAAACATGATCAGTTTGAAACATAATATTTTAAATAGCATTAATTTATATTTTCATATGTCTGTGGCCAGAATGAAGTACAAAGAAGTAAAGCTTTTTGTACATAATTTTTTTATACTGCAAGCAATGCCAAGTTGTCATTTGTATACAATACATATCTCAGCAAGTGACAATTCCTAACTGACTTCATCTGGACTTAAAAGATAAGCATGGGTGACCCCAATGTATACAAGAAAAGCAGGTTATCAATGAATACCAGGGTTCTGGTATAGTAGGGGAGTAGCTTGGAAGAAGGAAGAAAATTAACAATTTCCATACCATCATCAAGAAAACTCCATGGTGAAGTTCTTGAAATCAGCAGTGTTGAATTGACCTGAATTCGGTTTATATACAATGCAGGTTCAAATTCTCTGCTTTTCCAAGATTCTGAGAGCATTAAAAGGTAAATGAAGTAAAAACAGAATTTTAATTAGATTCAAGGTTGGAAAATATAGAACTCATCAGATGTTTTATGCAAATGTCTATGGAGATTCTCAGTCATCCAGGTCGCGGTTGTCCCAAAGGTGCTTTTTCAAGAGGCAACTGGACTTTCTGGTTTTTCTTGAAGACGCTTCGCTTCTCATCCAAGAAGCTTCTTCAGCAGCTTTGAAAAAGCACCTTTGGAATGTTTTATGCAACTTTCAACAACTGATCCAGCATAGCCAAAAAATATAATTCATGTCATCTGTCAGGCAATTATATAATATGCATCTTCAATAAAGGAGTTCCAAAGATCTTAACTAATGTTGGAGAAGTAGTTGAAGAAGGCAATCACCACTATCTTTGAATCTGGTAGATTAATTTGTCAAATTATAGATTATAGTCTAATGAATATTATTTCACAACCCAAATTTATTTGCTTTGTAAATCAACAATATCATCCGTAAAGTATATTTATGTTCACAGCCAAATTTAAATGTCACTACAAGCTATATATATGTGTGTGTGTGTGTGTGTGTGTGTTTGTGTGTGTGTGTGGTATTGGTGCTGATAAATAAATCAATCAATAAATAAAGGGAGACTAGTATGGATCCATTTCAAGCTATTTACTCTCATCAGCTAGCCATACCCTTACTGGGATTTGAACCTGGGATGTGTTACATATTAGGCAGATTTGTTAGCCACTACACCACAGGCTCTCCTCCTTTATCAGCTAAGCCAGGGAAATAGGTATGTATTTGTTTTACAACCCCTGGTATGCCCAAATATGGGAGGGAGCTCACTCCTCCCTCTTTCTGTCCTTCGGCTCATCACAGAAAACCATCCAGGCAGAAACCCATATTTTTATTTTTAATGTTGCCTTTTTATATTTGTGTTGTATTTGTGCTGATAAATCAGCTGGCTAGCTGATGAGAGCTGATGAAATCGGCTAGCTGATGAGAGCTAAATAGCTTGAAATGGATCCATACTAGTCTCCCTTTATTTTTTTATCAGCACAAATACAAGACAAATATAAAAAGGCAACATTAAAAATAAAAATATGGGTTTCTGCCTGGATGGTTTTCTGTGATGAGCCGAAGGACAGAAAGAGGGAGGAGTGAGCTCCCTCCCATATTTGGGCATACCAGGGGTTGTAACACACTCATACATACATACATACATACATACATACATACATACATACATACATACATACATATAATCTATATCTATATCTATATCTATATCTATCATCTATCTATCTATCTATCTATCTATCTATCTATCTATCTATCATCTATCTATTTGTTTGTTTTCGTAGATTTTCACGGGTGTAGGTATGCTGGTTTTGTTGTATTCGGGTCTTTTCCCGTGTAAGATTGAGATTGTTTTTGCAACGTTTCAGCAAGATCTCACTCGCCATCTTCAGGCTGTGGTCTTAAAGTGTGACTGGAGCCGCCGTCTTTCTGTATATCTTGGTGGGAGGGGATGGAGTGCTGGCTTTGTTTCAGTAGGTGGAATGATTGGTTGTGTGGTTGTATCATGATTGGTAGATTGGTGCTGATTGGTGCTGGCTGTGTGTTCATTGTTCTTTTGTATTGTAACGGCCTGGATGGAGGGGGGTGTTCGTTTGTTGACTAGGGCTGGTTTCCAGATGTTTGGTAGGCGGGAGGTATCATCACATTTATTCATGTTGTGGGGGTGTTTCTCTATTTCGATGGCTTCCATAATTATTCTCTTGTTGAGGTGTTCTGTTTTGGAGATTAACCTGGTTCCTTCAAAATTGATTTCATGTCCTGTAGCTTTAAGGTGCTGGAAAAAGGGAGGAAGTTTTTCTTTTTTTCTTACTGTGGCACCACAGATAAAATCAGCAAAATTCTCCACAAGCACAATATCAAGACAGCCTTCACCACTGACCAAAAAATAGCCAACATCTTAAGAAACCCCAAAGACAAAATCCAGCTAGAAAACCAAGGAATCTACGAAATACCATGCAAAATCTGCCCGGCAACATATATAGGACAGACAAACAGGAGAATAAATGCACGCATCACAGAACACAAGAATGCAGTAAGAAAAAAAGAAAAAACTTCCTCCCTTCTTCTTTAGCAAGAATTCAATCTCATATAATCCAATTTAATCTCCTAACAAAATATTATTTCAAACTGAAGAATTCACTTGTTAGATACAATACATTGTTTCTATATCTCCAGACACAGATGGTAACATTAATCTGGATCAAGTTAAGTCAGGCTTTGTATGTGATATGGAAATAGGGCTACTTAAGGGGTTTTTTAGTCAGTTGTTTTTTAAAAATTTGTAGGGGTGGGGTCTCAGGGGTTGTGGGGCGGGTGGGTCTGATCAGGAGCGATGTGAGAGCCGGGCCCCCAGGTGTGGTCGCGAGCAGAGGGGGCGGAAGGGAGGAGGAGGGGGAGGACACCATTCCTATACAGGGCTCTTTAATTCCAACGGTTGCAGGGAGGGGCAGATACGAGGACAGTTTAAGAACTTACAGTCGGTTGGGAGACCGTGGTTGCTGGTTACACCCGGTCGCTTGTACCAACCCCCGCATTCTAGGTGGTCAAGAGTTACAGACCCAAGGCCTGAGGCTGTTGTTATGCAATGCGAGGTCCGTTGTTAACAAGGCCCCCCTCATTCACGATCTAATTTTAGAGGGGGAGCCGGACCTCGCGGGAATAACGGAGACCTGGTTGGGCCACGAGGGAGGTCTTCCCCTCATGGAAATGTGCCCACCAGGCTACCGAGCATTTCACCAGCCCCGGGCCCAGGGAAGGGGCGGCGGGGTGGCAGCAATTATTCAGGAGGACTTAGAGCCGAGGGAGTCTACTGTGCCACAGACGTCCGAATGTGAATCCCTTGTTGTGAAATGGGGGCCTGGGAGACAGTTGGGCCTGCTGATAGTATACCTGGCTCCTCGCTATACATCAGCAGCCCTGCCCGAACTCCTCGAGCTGATCGCATCGGTGGCTGTTGAGACCCCCAAACTTTTAGTGATGGGGGATTTTAACCTGCCATCGATGGGAGAAGCATCAGAGGGGGTTCGGGAGTTCATGGCTTCCATGACAGCCATGGACTTGACTCAAATGATTCAGGGCCCAACACACGAGGGAGGACACACTCTGGACCTTGTTTTTGTCTCTGGCCAGTGGCTGAGTGATCTGGGAGGAGGGGACTTAACCATCACTCCCCTGTCATGGTCAGATCACTCACTCCTTCGTCTTGACTTCCCTGGTGCTACCTCCCGCTGCGGGGAGGCGGAACCGGAAAGTTCCAGATGGTTCCGCCCCAAGCGCCTGATGGAACCTGATAGGTTCCAGACGGAGCTTGGCCACCTCCTGTAACCTTGACCCGCCCCCGGGTAGAGGACCTGGTAGTTGCGTGGAATAATGCAACTGCCGGGGCCTTGAACCGGGTGGCGCCTTTGCGGCCTCTCCGGCAGCAACGATCCACCCAAGCCCCTTGGTTTACCGAGGAGCTAAGGGTGATGAAATGCCGCAAGAGACGTCTAGAGAGTCGTTGGAGATCCTCTCGCTCCGAATTTGATCGAACACAGGCACGAGCCCATTTAAGGACGTACCTTGTGGCATTGAGAGTGGCCAAACGCCAATATTGTGCCACTCTCATTGCATCCGCGGAGAACCGCCCTGCCGCCCTGTTTCGGGTGTCCCGCTCCCTCTTGTTTCAGAGGCCGCGGGAGGCCCCTCTACAGGGCAGGGCAGAGAATTTGGTAAATATCTGCAGGATAAAATCGCTCAAATCCGGAGAGATTGGGTTCCTGTCAGTGATCCAATGGAGACGTCCATGGCGAGTCTTGAGGAATCGATCTGGGAGGAGTTTGACTTGGTTGCCATCGAGGATTTGGACAGATTGCGTGGACGACTGCGACCCACCACATGTTTATTGGACCCGTGCCCCTCCTGGCTTGTACTGGCATCCTGGGAGGTTACACGAGACTGGCTCCTGGGCCTAGTGAATGCTTCGCTGAGCGAGGGGTCTCTCCCGGCCGCCTTGAAAGAGGCGGTGGTGAGACCCTTGCTCAAGAAGCCTTCCCTGGACCCTTTGGAGCTGGCCAATTATCGTCCTGTCTCCAACCTTCCCTTTTTGGCGAAGGTTGTAGAGAGTGTGGTGGCCTACCAGTTTCCACGACATCTGGAGGAAAATGATTATCTAGACCCGCGCCAGTCCGGCTTCCGCCCCGGTCACAGCACGGAGACGGCCTTGGTCGCGTTGGTGGATGATCTCTGGAGGGCCAGAGATAGAGGTTGTTCCTCTATCCTGGTCCTATTAGACCTCTCGGCGGCTTTTGATACCATCGACCATGGTATCCTGCTGCGCCGGCTGGAGGGGTTGGGGGTCCGGGGCACCGTTTTGCGGTGGTTCGGCTTTTACCTTTCTGACCGGACGCAGCGTGTGTTGGCAGGAGAAGAGAGGTCGACCCTACGCCCCCTTACTTGTGGGGTGCCACAGGGGTCGGTCCTCTCGCCACTCCTGTTCAACACATATATGAAGCCGCTGGGTGAGATCATCCGTGGTTTCGGGGTGGGATACCATCTGTACGCTGATGATACTCAGCTGTACTTTTCCACCCCGAACCACCCCAACGAGGCCATCGAAGTGATGTCCCGGTGTGTGGAAGCCGTACAGATCTGGATGGATGAAAACCGACTCAAGCTCAACCCCTCCAAGATGGAGTGGCTGTGGGTACCAGCTCCCCGGTTCAGCCAATTAATTCCATCATTGGCCATTGGGGGCATTCAACTTGCCCCCGTGGAGCGGGCGCGCAATTTGGGCGTCCTCCTGGATGCCCGGCTGTCCATGGATGACCATGTGACAGCCGTGGCAAGGGGGGCGTTCCACCAGGTTCGCCTGGTGCGCCAATTGCGCCCCCTACTGGACCGGGACGCCTTGCGCACAGTCACTCATGCGCTGGTGACGTCTCGCTTGGACTACTGTAACGCTCTCTACATGGGGCTTCCCTTGAAATGCACCCGGAGGCTACAGTTGGTCCAGAACGCAGCCGCGCGGGTAATTATGGGGAGTACTAGGTACTCCCATGTGACACCGTTCCTGCGCGAGCTGCACTGGCTTCCTGTGGTCTATCGGGTGCGTTTCAAGGTTTTGATAACAATCTTTAAAGCGCTCCATGGCTCAGGACCTAGTTACTTGCGGGATCGTATTCTGCCCCATATATCCCTGCGACCAATTCGCTCGCACAGAGAGGGCCTCCTCTAGACAGGTGCTGTCCACTAGACAGTGTCGGGGGGCGGCGCCTAGGAGTAGAGACTTCTCTGTGGCGGGCCCAGCCCTGTGGAATGACCTCCCTCCGGATATTAGGAATACCTCTGACCTCCGCTCCTTTCGTATTAAGCTTAAGACCCACCTATTCCAAGCAGCTGGCCTGGCTCAACTTTGAACTTTGATCTAACCATATCGCTCCTGACGGGTTTTTAACTGGGTATTTTAATTATATTTAATTATCTAGGGGTTTTTAAATACTGTATTTTAATTGTTTTTATTTATCAGCCGACATCCTCCTTGTGTGTGTCTCGGTATATGTCTCTGTTATATGTTTGTTTTGTCCACATATTTATTTCATATGTTTCATTGTACGCCGCCCCGAGTCCTGCGGGAGAGGGTGCAGCTAAGAAATAAATATTTATTATTATTATTATTGTTATTAAATTAAAATTATATTTAATTCTACTTTCTTTCTTAATTTTTCACCTTGCACTTATCAGACTACAAATAGCTATTTACTATTGACTGGTAGCTGTAGACACTATCATACTATCACATCTTATAAATGCATTCTACTTATATTAAAGGTATAGATTTCTTAAAGACCATATTTTTATGTAATAGTCTATATATTAAAATATACTTCTGGAAACAAATCAAATCTTGATCCATGCTGAAACTTCTTTGTAAATTGCATTCAATTCCTGAAAAATATTTTATGGACTATTAAAAATTATAGGTTTTGAATTCTGCATTTGGACACTTGGACACAATTGTTGTTCTTAATTTGCTATATTCTTTGGTTAACTTGACTTAAATGAATATCACCCTTTATCTGCAAACACAGGGTAATATTTTACTGTTTTGTGTCCATCTTTTGCTATGTAACACTTCCAAAATTATATCACAGTTACAGTTGTCTTTATTCTCTACTACTGACATTTATAACACCAATTTAAATTCCAATCCATTCCTCGCATAACAGGAGCAATGCAAAACTCACGATAACTTCAAACTCATGTAAATTTTATATAGAGATGTATTTTATTTCTTATATATGTATTAATCTGGAATTCACAGCTTCATTTTCAATATTTTTTTATTTCATGTTCCTTGAGGCATCCATTTATGTAACTGTAATTTCTCTCCCCGAACTTCATTAAGCAGCCTATTTTATTTAATCTACAAGAATTTCAGTGAATGGTTGATTTATTACAGTAAAAAATAAGAGTTTTGCATGTTAGAACAAAAACAAATGGTTATAATATATGATGATGTTTTTCATTTATAAACTACCTGGCCTAATAAGGTACCCTCCAGTAATGTAACTTATAAGCTTCTCAGCCAGAAATGGTCATTAATAAAAAATATTATCATATGCTTTTTACAAACTAATTTTGGAAAAGAAATTTAGTTGAGATAGAGATAAAAGTTAATAATTTGCTCTACTAAATCATGGCATTCTATTGTGTTAATACACTACCTCTTCACAATAAATTGTTAAGGATGGGTAAAAGAAAACAATTAAGGCTGAATAAGGATTAAATCACTGTGAGCTGAAATACATGCCAGAGATGCTTCATGATACATATGATCTAACCCATTCCAGCATAAAGTATGAAAAGATTCATACATTAGAGCTTAAAAATTCCTAGGTTACCTCAGCAGCATGTAAAGAAAAGAATGTTGATCCTTGCCTGAACATTTCTTTTCTGCAGTGAAGGTGGGAGGGGCTACAGCTGGGTTTAGTCACAGCCTGATTGGTCCAGAGACTGAGATAATTTTCTTAAAAATACTATCCTTCCCTACTGGCTTCCAGTTCCCTCGAGGTCGATGGAGAAGCTGTAATCTTATGTAAGGCAAAACAACCGGGGCAATTGGGACTCAACCAAGGACTGTTAATGTCAACCAACACCAAATGAGATGGGGGGGGGGGCTGTGCAAATTTACAAATAAGTTCTTACTCTATCACAGGCAAGTAACCATTCTTTGTTATCTTTGTGATTCACTTGCATTGGTTAATAGTTACTTTACTACCAAGATAAATGTCTTGAGCCAGTGGATCTTGAAGAAATGCACACGGTCCTTTCTACCATGCCTAAACTCAACTGTTGACCGATCTGGCTTATCTAACTGTCCAGGGAGGGGAAAGGGGATTAGATGCAAACAGTAGTTAACAGTTCTTTAAAGGAAGGGTAGATTTAATGGACACTGATCTGCTCACTCTTTAATATACAAATATCTCCCTTTCAAACTGAATCACAGGCCTGCTGTGTACCTTAAGGAAACTCACTGATCCAGATTAATAAAGATAGTTATTGGAGTAAGAACTGGGGAGCCAGTTGGAATTTTTCATCAGAGAAAGAATATTTCAAATCATCATGAGGACAAGAAAATACTATTTCCCAAAAGAAAAAAATGTGATTATCAGTTGTTCACAGCTCCAATCAAATCAGCTTTACATTGTGTCTTCCTAGTAATATGATTTCCTGTTGAATTATATTGAAAGGCACTTTTATTATTAGTTAATTATCACTCCCAGCAGCAAAAGTCTAAGGAAATGTATACATTTTGGGTAGAATAATATAACAACAAAACCAAGCTTTTCGTGTATACTTCTATTTTATTCCCAATGTCACATCATCAAGATATCATGTAGCCTTATCTTCAGGTACGCAGGCAGCTATGTTTGTTCCAAACCAAGCCCACAAGTTATCACACTCTGAGTATACTACACATTCATTATAAACTGTTATGCCTTCTATATCATAATTCTTTCCTATTTCCAGACACAAGCAGCTCTGAGGCATAATTCAAAGACAGGTGCACAGTTAATGCATTTAAGCAAGCATTAATCCAAACCACTTCTATTATTTTTAGATAACCAAGCTTGTATTGTTTGAGTTCTTGGCATTTTTTCTTCATTTGCAAATCCAATTGATCTCTCTACAGCTTATATTAATTTGTAAGAGTGAACCTTCTGGAAAATGCTAATTTCTTCTTAGTAGAGGTCTATTGCATTCTAGTTCATAATGTAAATGGAGAATGAATAACTAGGTAGTGAGGGATCTTAAATGTTTGGGGGATAATGTATTTCAGTAAACCGCCTAACCTAATTTAGCACAAATCTAATTGTCATTTTAAATGTAGAAAAACAATATCATTATGGTTGTATTTTGTGTGTATGGACTTATGTGCACTTCAATAGCAATTCAGAAACTCGCTTAGGACTTTCTGCAATACCTCTTTTCTATTTCTTAAGAAGACCTTTTTCAGGCTTGGCCGCAAGTATGAAAATAATGCTGTGGCCACTATAGTAGATTTTTATGTAATCTAATGCTATATATGTAACACTATATTTAAATTATCCTCAACTTTAAGATTTACTATATTTAACTTTGGGAAAGTGAGAAGCAAAGGCAATACAAATGGAGTGAGTAACAACTAAGCACTGACTTACTAGTTTTTCAGTTTTTTAACCTACATAGGAATCAAAGTGTTTTGCTTAAAGGTAACAGCATTTTTTATTTATTGTTTAAATAGATATAAGTAACAAGAAGCCTTAGTGAACTTAAATAAGTATTGGAAAGGAAATTGAATGCCTGCAACCTCCTGACATATTATGCTATTAGTTGTTGCACCAGCTGGTAAAGTACAAACTTTCCTTAATTTAGAACTATCCATTTACAAGACTGAAACTTCCAAAATTCCCAGTCAGTGGGGAAATTTCCATTGTAAATTACAGAATCTATAGTATATCACATCTGTAGAACATCAAGGTCATGAAAACTGATGACAAATTATGACAAAGAAGCCTTTATTAAGCCCATCTAGTAAATCTATCAGCTGTGACAATATAAGATTTGGAGATAGTCCCAAGTCACTGTTTTCTGCTTGCCAGAAAAAATAAAACCTTCTGTTGTCTACCATTTGGATGACAAAATATAGTCACACTTGTGTATTAAGATAATAGTTCTTTTTCAGATTCTTGAGAACTCATTTTGTTCTCTCTTGCACAATGACTTAATTATGCCCACTACACATTCCTACTCTGTGAAGCTTTTTTACATGCAGCATACGCTCTCCCAAGAAACCTTGCATTTCAATTGTAGAAACTGTCACCTCTGAAAAACTGATAAATACAGGCTGAAAAAACAAGCTGAAATAAAATGCACTAGACCATGCCAGCCCAAAGGAAGAGATGAAAGGCTGAAGTTTAAAATGATGTACTTAATAAATCCAAACCCTGATTTAAAATATGCATCTGAAAAATGTGGTATGAATGAGGCAATGGGTAATTTCTTAATTTAAGATAAAAATATGAAATGCTTCAAGGAAATCCAGGAACATAGTATCCAAATACCAGGAACTAAACCAAATTAAAAGGTTGTACATCATAAGATACTGAGATAGTTGCTTTCTTATAATCACCATACAATTGTTTTCTAGTCTCAGGGTGTACTTAAATCCAGAATTCTTCTGAAAGTTCAGGTGTCAAAATTGACCAGGTAAGCCTAAACATAGTTTTAGCTACAACATCACTGTATGTTTCAGGAAAACAGTGATTTGGCTAGAACTAATTTAATTTATATTGTTTTTTAGTCACACTATCAAGTTCATCAAACACAAAGTTGACCAATCTTTAAATAGTCTAGGCCACAGATGTCAAATCCACCATGTCACATTGCTGTCACAGGACATTTTTCCCATTCACGGAGCTGAGGTGGGCGTGGCCTGTGTGTGACACATCCAGCCCGCGGGCCACCAGTTTGAAACTCCTGATCTAGGCAAAAATAAATACCCACACCAAAAGCATTGATAGTTTCATATATAGTATATCTTTGAAAAGCTGCTGAAAGTTTGATATAGATGCCATCTATTCATTTGCTTTAGCATTTAACTGATATAGATATATCAGTCTCTGCCCTTATGAAGATATCTAGTGCTAGATTCTGATTTAACTCAGATTCAATCACTATTCCTAATTTTGCTGAAAGGTACTAACGTCCAGAAGGCAATCTAGAAAGTGATAAGTCAAACACTTGGTTACGACATAATTACCTGGTATAAAGGTTTTTGTACTAGATTATTGCGGCCACCTGTGATCAACTTTAAGTTAAGATCTTCAGTTTTTCTGAAGTAATTTCACAAACATCCATTATAGTGCCTAAGAAACTCTAACTTTGAACTATGGAATGCTCCCTTAAGCAACATTATAAGTACATAGGAAGGTTTATAACTACATCACTTATTTAAAAGGCTTCCCAATTAAAGCAGCAGTACTAAAAGGTATTCAAAATGGAATGGAAAAGGAAGCTTTCAAGAGTTAAACTGTATAAAACGATGATGAAAAGGAAATACTTAATAATGTATATAAGTTATGTCAGTGTTAATTTTAAATATTCAATTCCATATAAAATTATAGAAGCTACAAATAGATATAAATTAAGCATAAAGTATCTATGGATACAATTACAGTTCCTTTGAGATATGTATGAAAAATAGATGATTGCCTTCAGATGTTTTATTTATACTTTTTATTTAGGTCACAGAATAGGTGAATTCCACAACATTTATCTTTTTCCTGTTCTCATCATACAAGAGACACTTAATGTTGGTTTCTACATAATTGTTTCTTTCAAAACCATTGTAGCTATACATCTTATTTAGGCAACAAGAGAGATAAAACTAAGATGATACCCATTCATTGTATTAGTACAATGTTACTAAAAACGGTAAGGACATTTCTATAGAAATCTTTTCCAAATTTATGCTTCTATATATTTGAAACAATACTCCTATAATTCCAAGTAAGCTTAGTCATTCATACTGGAAAAATCTGACGATGGGGACAGCAGAATAGTATCCTGTCAGTTTCATTCATTAAGGTATTTTTATGTTCCTCTTCTATTGTTATGAAGCCATGAAGAAGGGTCATTTACTTTTAACAAGAAACACCACTACAGATTTCCTGTCCAGCATTTTAGGAAAACAAGGGATCCAGCAGAAGATCATTCAAAAACCAGCAATCTGTATTAAATGGACCACTTGAAAAAAGTACAATCTTTGTTTTTGGCTTGGTAGACTGTGGATATTATGTTTTGTATTAAGTGTGACTTTGGAAACTACCCAGAGTTTTGGGATGAGATGATATATAAATATTTATAACAAATAAGCAAACAGCTCAAGAAAATAGCATGTAAACAAACCATTGCATATTGCTGCAGCAGTATCAAGGGCATATTTCCTCAACACACCATCTTCACTGCTGAATTATGAAGCATGAAAGGTAGAACTAATATAGAAAAATAAACACCTTAGAATCCACATAAGTAACAGGATGGAAGCCCGATATCAAACTCAGACACATGGAGGATAAAATTAAATACTTGGGAATGATGTTTTTTTAATCCAGTTTCAAGAGAGTACTCAAATTAGCATAAAAGTAATCAATAAGATTATTTAGATTACAACACTTTTCTACAGATAACATGATGGGTTAACATCACATCAGCATTTATCTTAAATGAGTGAATTTCTTATTATTCAGATTAATACTGTGCAGATTTAAAAATATTAAAGCAATAATTAGGTATAAATAAAGAGTTTTGTATGTAAAGGTACACTTTATAGCCATTGTTTATGGAACATTTGAAAATGTGACAGCCACAGTTTGGAAGCAAATCACGTTGAACCTCTTTGGTCTAAATGGGATTTTTCTGATGAGCTTGGAAAGCCTATGGGACATAGATTGACAAGCTGTCATTAGTAGGTTGCTTAAGAGAATATTGGGATGTAGGTAGTTTCTGGTCCTTCGATCACACCTGAACTAGCTAATTATGTCTCTCAAAAATGGTTACAAAACTTTCTACATGTGCTCCCATAGCCACTGTAAGCCAGAAAAGCAACAAAAATATCTGACAATCTGCTATGTAACTTTTTCCATCTCTGCAATACCATGCATGGAAAGACTCTAATAAAAACGTTCCTACTAGAGAGCAATTCATCATTCATTTCTTCATACACCCATAATTATGTGTTAGGCTCCATTAATAAATATTCAAATTATCACTTGACAGAAAAGTTACATAATATTGGAGCTAATAATTACAGTATAGTATATGTTTCAAGATTTGCTGTTTTCATGAACATAACCCGCAGGAAAACAGATCACCTCCAGTAACAAATCCACAGTAAAATGGGGAAAGGCTGTCATGAACAAATGTATAGGAAGAATAGGTCAAAAATAAATTTAACTTTAATGAACTTATCCAATTTCTTTTGATAGGAAAGATGATTAAATTAACAATTGGTTGATTCTAAGATCTGGAATTCATGCAGGTATGGTGGAACCTAATGCAGTACAGTCAAGTAGCAAATCCAATTATGTTTCTCCCAAATGGGGAAAAATATGAAGTGGTATTTCAGAAGAGTTACCAGATATCTGGCCCAAGGATGATATGTCCTCCAGCACAGCCTTAAAATCAAATATTGCTTGGATTTTGGGTACTTCCATCCTCCAGCACTTTTCTAATAAATGCTAATTGCAAGTTAATAAGCCCCAGTTGATTAGTACCCTCCAGCTGCTTGCACTGCTGCCTGCTATTTACAAGACCCTAATCAATTACATGCTGAAGGGCTGAAGGCATTTGTCTCCAATCTGGTGGTAGCACATTCCTGCAATGGGGGTGGGGGACAGTTCTTCTGAGGCCTGAAAAGATAATTTCATATTCATGCAAACCTAACAGATTTGCAATTTTGCAATTTTTCATTATAATAGTTTGTCACAGATGCCAAGAAAGTTAAGTAGTAAGTCTTCCTTGTCCTTTCCAATTATGTGTGTCTTGCCTTGCCTGTTTGATTACTGATAACCCTACATTCATATAATGTTGTCATGTAAAACTGCTTCATAGCAAGCAACTATAAATTCCTTCTAGCTCATAATATTCAGTAATATCCCCATGCTCCATATAGGAGACTTTCCAAGTCTTATCTGAAGTTGTATTTGGTACTTTCTGCAAGAAAATTATTTGCTTCATTTCAGAATTTAGGCCTTCCCCAAGGCATTATGATTCCCTCCACTGTTTACACAGCTGTATTTGGACCAAAATTTCAGATCAAATGGTAAATAATGTATTTGATTTACATTATTATTCCATATTGTTTCCCTATCTTAAATTTAATGATATAAAGGAAAATACAATTTGTCAAACAATTATAAATATCCAAGAAGTATCTATGACCATATCTAGTTTGAATAATTAATATTAAATACAATTACATGGTTTTCTAAGCTATGACTGATAAATGTTCTGACTTGTCCTTGGATCTGATAATAGATTCTCACTACAGACAGGAATTTTAAAGATTTTGTTTCTCAAATAACTGTTTCATCTGCCATGTGAATATAGTTGGAGATATTTCAAAACTGTCTTTAACAGCAGCAAATATTAACAAATAAGCATTGGTTAAAATCAGAAGCTCTTATTTAATTAATATGAAGTATTAAAATGCTACCAATCCCAGAGATATTTGGGACGGACATGGAGAAAGTCACAAAATTGGCTCCATTTCAACAATTTCATTATGATGTAAATAAGTCAGTAAAATATGCAAACATACCACACAGGTTGGGAATGAATCATCAATGCTAATCCTTTAAAATATGCAGAGTGTGGAGGCTGTATACTTTTAGTTATATTCCAAAGAGAAAGCACTAATATATAAATATTAGTGTTTAAAATATAAAACACAGCATAATGTAATGATGCAAAGTAAAAAAATACTTTAAAATGAATATTATTTCTTATTGTAAATAAGCAATAACTACAAAAATACAAAGAAATGTATAAATATAACAAATGCATTTGTTCAGCTTTTTGTGTTCTATTTAAATAAGAAGCGATAGCACTTCACCAAAACATTTTACTATAAAAAATTACTAAAATCCATACAAAATCTTTTGCCTTTATTGTAGTATTAAATATATGTCTGCATTTATTTATTTATTTATTTATTTATTTATTTATTTATTTATTTAGTTAGTTAGTTAGTTAGTTAGTTAGTTAGTTATTGTATATATTTAAACCAATCTATGGATAGCTAAAAAAATTAAAACATAAAACAAATATTTACTGAATCTTTTACCTACATATTTTTTTATATGCTTTATATGCATAAAGGCATTCCTTTATGCCTTTTAGGGAAAAGCTCTTTTATTTATAATCTACAAAATATAATTTAGCTTCATTATATAGCAAGAATATTAGAGATGTAACCAGGCAGTTTTTTAAAAAAGCATATATATCTACATTCACTTCCAAATTCTGACCCAGGTCAGTTTGTATCTGTCCCTTCAGGACACCCAAGCATAATGCATGAATGTTGCCAGAGGAATGCTGAGATAAACTCGGTTGACAGTGCACAATTATATAATTGGTAGCATCTATATTTCCATGGTCCAAACAAGTTAAGGATGAACTTCAGATCAAATGCTTGCTCATTCAGAAATCACCTGTTCACTTGAAATTCCATCTAGACTTCACTGTGCTTCTTCAGAAATACAGTCGAAGATCAAGGAGAGAAATCAAGGAGAGAAGCAACTTAGAACTGAGGAGAAACTTCCTGACAGTTAGAACAATTAACCAGTGGAACAGCTTGCCTCCAGAAGTTGTGAATGCCCCAACACTGGAAGTCTTTAAGAAGATGTTGGATAGCCATCTGTCTGAAACGGTATAGGGTTTCCTGCCTAGGCAGGAGGTTGGACTAGAAGACTTCCAAGGTCCCTTCCAACTCTGCTATTGTATTGTATTATCTATGATCTGGAGGATGTCTTATACTCATGTCTCTTTCAAGAATAAGAGGTAGAAACCATAGAAGAATGTTTGCCTAGTTTTGACTAATGACTAAATATAATTGGATATGGTGACTGTAGTCATTCATGTTCTCATCTTCTTGTGTTTGAACTGCTGCAAAATATTTTGATTGCAGCTGCTTTTGAAAATAATTCAGAAGGTTTAAAGAGGGCAAATCTCATGGCATCTGGGGTGATTGGCAAAAATATATTCAATAGGGCAAAAATGCTTTTCTGGTCATTGCACTAGCTGAGTACAATTCAATGTCTTGAGTAAAACCATTTATGATTTGGGATCTACTTATTTTCAAATAAAATCTGCCTATCCTACACAACTAAGTAGTAAAGTATGCTCCATTTCATACCTCTTGTAGATATATCACTTATATGGAATAGCCATATTTCTAAACTGAATACAATCCCTCTCTTGTTTACCAATAAAAAAACTCTCTACAATACTACTTTTCCATCTTCATTTAGCAGGTTTTTATATTTAATTTATTGGGGATTGCTGCTATTATATTTTACTTTTGTTTTATAATTTCATTTGTTTTTAATTATTGTAAACATCCCAGAATTGTATGATAGGCCTAGAACTTGTTAAAATGGATGGATGGATGGATGGATGGATGGGATACAAGATTTTTATTGCTGCGTGTATATATCTTGCTTACAAAGGAATGAATGCACTCACAGTCATATACACAAAGGCCAAATAAATATTGATTTATTTTTCCTAAATAAAGAAATACCATGCTTCATATCAAGGTATTATTTTCAATGAATGTTGAACTTTTCAAATGAAGAAAAAATGAAGTTATTTTTTCTAAATTAGAAATTCAGTAAGCATCAATTAAAGTGTAATTATTCTCTTTTCAACTGATATTCCACAAATCCATCCTTTTTTACAAAATGTTTGTGCAGCTGAGAGCCGTAGCTATGAACTTAGCATGGAAAGATTGAATTGCCTCCATTAACCTACATTAATTACACATAATCCTAAATAAACTAAGCTAGAATTGCTTCCGGACGAAAAATGAACTCCCACGCCAACATTAATGATAAAGGAAGAAACGAAGATAGAAAGTGGCACAGCATGCGCTTGGAGGAAACAATACAGATTCCTGGCTATCAGCCCAGGCTTCCTTTTCTCCTGGGAAAGGAAAGGGCAAAATGGTTCATAAGATTACACCTGTCCTAAAAGTCTGGAACATCTGTTCAACTCATTAGTTTATTGGATTAGTTCTGCATCAAAAAGCAACTGCATGGCACTCATTGTAGTAAAATGGAACAGTTGCAATGTTCGATTTGGGCTGAAGTAATTTCAAATTGCAAATGATTCCCTTCTTTAGCTGCAGAATATGACTGGTAATCCATACACTAATCACTGGTGCTCCTGCTAGAACCAGCAAGGCTGTTCATACTTTATAATGGATGAACTCTTAAGTAAAATTTCCTAAAAAGTGGGCATACTATTTCCATGAAGAAACCATATGAAGAAATAGCTGCCCTTCTAAAGCCATGCTTCAGTAGATTATCATTACATAATACTTCACACACCAAGGAAACATCAAGTGGAAGGCCTCTGAAAACTGCCATATAAAGTTTCCGTTACCAGATACCGTGTTTCCCCAAAAATAAGACATGCCTTGCTAATAAACCCAATCGGGCTTTTCAGTGCATGCGCCATAAGCCTGCCACCAAAATAACCCCTCCCCCAACTATTTAAGCGCATGCGCAACCGGTCCCCGTCATTACCACTGTACCACCTACCAGTACAGCTTGTGGGCCAAAAAGAGGGCCTGCCGCAAAAACAGCGGAGGCGAAGCAAAGTGCTTCCACTTCCCGCCCTTCCCTCCTGTGCAAAAAGAGCCCTCTGCAAAAAGAGCAGCAGGGCAGCAATGTGATCACTCCCTCCCGTTCCTTCTCATGCAAAAAACACCGCCCACCCCACCCCAATGGTAAAGGCCGCCTTCCTGGTTTCCTTCTCTGCCACCCCTTTAAAGAGGGGTGGCAGGTGGGGGGGGAGAAGCGAGGTGCACCTCTTACCTTTCCAGGTCCGTTGCATTCCTCGCCCTTTTGTCCAGTGAATCCCCTTGTAAAAAAAACTCACGAGTTCAACTCATGAGTTTTTTTTTACAAGGGGCTTCACTGGATGAAAGGGCGAGGAACACAACAGACCTGGAAAGGTAAGAGGCGTGCCTCGTGACCCAAACCGCCCACCTCGCCCCAATGGTAAAGGCAGCCTGCTTGGTTCCCTTCCCCACCGTCCCTTTAGCGAGGGGTGGCAGGTGGGGGGGGAGAGTAGCGAGACGTGCATCCTAGCGCTACCAGAGACTGACAGCTCCACTGCGTTCCTCGCCCTTTCGTCCCTTGAAGCCCCTTGTAAAAAAACCTCGCGAGTTGAACTCATGAGGGTTTTTTTATAAGGGGGTTTACTGGACAAAAGGGTGAAGAATGCAACGGACCTGGAAAGGTAAGAGGCGCACCTCGCTTCTCTCCCCCCCACCTGCCACCCCTCATTAAAGGGATGGCGGGGAAGGGAACCAGGCAGGCTGCCTTTACTATTGGATGAGGTGGGCAGTGTTGGGCCATGAGGCACGCCTCTTACCTTTGCAGGTACGTCGCGTTCCTCGCCCTTTCGTCCATTCAAGCCCCTTGTAAAAAAAAACTCGCGAGTTGAACTCATGATGTTTTTTTTAAAGGAGATTCACTGGACGAAAGGGGGAGGAACGTAACAGACCTGGAAAGGTAAGAGGCGTGCCTCGCTTCTCCCCCCCCATCTGCCACCCCTCACTAAAGGGACAGCGGGGAAGGGAACCAGACAGGCTGCCTTTATCATTGGGGCGAGGTGAGTGGAGTTGGGCCGTGAGGCACGCCTCTTACCTTTCTAGGTCTGTCACATTCCTCATCATTGTGTCCAGGAAAGCCCCTGGTTAAAAAAAACCTTCTCGTGACTTCAAGAAGTTTGACTGTACTCACGAAAATGGGTTTTTTTTTTACCAGCGGCTTCCCTGAACACAATGGCGAGGAATGCGACAGAGCTGGAAAGGTAAACAGCGCACCTCACTTATCAACTGCTCCAGAAAATAATAAGCCCTCCGCTATAATAAGCCCAAGGCCATATTTCGTGGGGCAAAAGAAAATAAGATCCTGTCTTATTTTCGGGGAAATACAATAGCAACTAATCTTTTTTATCCTATCCCTTTATATCTCCATTTTATGGTTATAAGGAAAAAAAGAGAATAGTTTAAAAGACCATGTAAATCTATCCTGAATTTAGATTGCCAAATATATGGTGAATCAGCGCTGCAGATCACCCAATCATAAATATATACATTGTGAATTATATATGTACAGTATGTGTTATAAGCATACTGGCCAGAAGCCATGCTCCAATTAATTTCCTGTAAAAGAAAGCACTCTATTTATTAAAGTAATAGATCTCACTTCTGCATATATACATACACAAACTATTTTCTCTCTTCCACTCACATATAAACCTTCCCTTCCCTTCATCTGATAGAAAAGTATAAACAAACAAACAAATAAATGCATATTTAATGAAAAAAATAAAGGAAGGTAGTAAGACAAGGGATAGCTTCTGGGAAGTGGTTGAAGAGAAAGGGGGAATTAGATGGGATGGGATGAGACAGATGGAAAAACTAACTGGAAAGGAAATAAAAGCTAAACCAGGCTTATGCTCAGCAACCATTTCTGTGGGGATCAGAAGCATAAATATATACATGATTGCTTCCAAGTAAATTCAGTGGCTCTTTCTCTCAGAAAAGTATCCTTGGTGCTTCTAGTCCAGGGCTATGAAACGCATGTACCGCGAGCTGGATGTGTCACATCTAGCCACGCCCACACCCAGTTTAGTGAAGGGGGGAAAAGTCCTGATACATCATGTGACGCTGCCATGATGACATGAATTTGACACCCCTGTTCTAGTCCATCTCAGCAATTTAGAGTGTATCTACCTTCTACTTGCAGAGATGTCTTTAATAATACAGATAAGAAAGACGACGTCACTTATTTTCCAGCAAAAGGGAGGAATCCAGGCATATTTATTTACATGTTTCCTTCAGGAACATGTAGCACCCAAAGCAAGTCACTTTCTAATTTTTCCATAACAAACATGCATAGTTGATTGGTCTGAGAGACAACAACTGGCCCAAAGGACACAGTACAAAAATGTAATGCAGATGAAGAATTCTAAAAGTAGAATATGTCAGATTAAGACAATGAAAAGCTGGCACCCATTTGACCAAGCAAATTACTAGAAAATCTTGGACATAAGTTACTTGAAACATGTACAGTATGTGGAACTTTCAAATCAGCCAGTGTTGATTTACTCTCAACCAGCAGGGCAGATGATATACGCATTACCTAAATACTGTATATAAAAGATTTATGGAAAAAAAATATCCAAAAGCAGACTACTAAATTTTTCTGATGTTAAATCCCAAAACTGGGATAATTCTGAAGGATTCCAGCAGATTTCTATGAGCAGTAGCTAATGATACTTCTTTACTCACCAGTTATAGCCAGAAATCCAAGGTCACAGTATTTATCCTCTATTTATACAGAACTGTCCGCTGAAACTGAAACCTACTCCAGATAAATCCAAAGGTACCCTTGAAACAACAGACTGCTTCCAGAAAACTTATGATAAGCATCCCTTAATGTAATGTCTATTAAGGGAAGCTTAGAACAAGCTTAGACTTATTAAAAGTTTGGGCAAAACGTAAAATCCCAGCAATACTTTTAATCAACTTAGTGTTGCAACACAACAGATTTCTCTGCACAGCAAGCCACTAGAAAGTCTAAATTTCAGAAGAACATACTATATAACAAAGAACATCATGTCAAATCAATCAATGTTAACTGAACTAATGTATTATAATAAACAGACCATCTGAAAGTTAACTGATTCTTAAATGAAAATAACTGGTTCAAGTATTTCATTAAGAGGAAGTGTTTTTTATGGCAAGATGGAAACTACATTGATTGGACTTGCAATTCACTTGGTCATAGTTGAATTAATCATTTTTACAAAATAACTTACAATTGGCTGGGTTGACATATCAGCCACAGCTGATGACCTGCAAATCATAGGGGCTTGACTCACCAAAATAAAACAAAACAAAACATAGTTTGGATTAGTGAGATGTATGAATCACATCCGTATTTTGGATTCACCCTATCAGAAGTGAAATTTTGATACTGAAGAAGCACAAGGAAATAACTTTTCATTCATGAATTCTTTAGTTCGCAGGTCTACTTGTAACTTTACTCCACAGTACTAAGATACTCCACTGAAGTGTCTTAAACTTTCAAACTGTCAAACTGTATATAAAGGAAAGGCAGGTGAATATATGCATAGATACACACATATACACACACATGTGTATTCATAGACAGGTATATACATACACATAAATAATATTTCTTTAAAAAGAGAATTAAGATTAAATATTATAATAGTACTCTTTAATTTTCCATAGATATAATACAGTAATTATATGTTTTAATGGAATATTAAAGCTTCCATAATGTATGTGTATATTTCATCAAGAGCAAAAAATTGTTATGCTATGTCAATATTAATACATGACCATAATTACACTGAATGCTGAAAATCTTAAATGAATATATGTTGAAAGAGAGAGCAGAAGCACTTAATCATTTTTTCCACTTAAAAGTGAATGTTTCCTATGCATTTTTATCTGAAATCATTGTGAGGATTCCCCACCACCATCAAAAAAAAATGTTTTAGTGTGACAAGACATTTCCTAACATTCTTCATTTATAGAAGGTGTATTTTTTGGTTAATGAAACTGAAATCCTTTCTGAAAATAGAGAAAACAATTGTATATGAAGAGAACAATTTTGATAAAATCCAGTATAACATGGGTTGAAATGATGCATGGCTGAACGAAGGTCTTGTTAATCTGCTGGCTGATTTATAACATAGCACATATTACTGCATATCTTAAAAATCAATGGGACCTATTTAAGTCACTTAAGATTTGCAGATGATGTTATTCTCACAAGACCCAGAAGAGCTACGTACAAGAGCTGCACGGAAGAGAATGACCATTGGCTTACCTGAAGGGTCCTTTTCTGTACACCGCAGGAGAGTCCAAGCAATGGGTTAATTCAGTCTGCTTGCCCTTAGGACTGAGGAACTATTTTTCCTTTAGCCACACCTCCTCCTGGTGTGCTCAATCCCCCAGAATTCTTAGAAAGAGTCAGTTCGTGCGGACGGAGCGAAGCGTCCAAGATGATGTACTGTTGACACGAAGAACCCGAATCCCGGCCTTGAGAGCCAGGGTGGGTTGGACTCTCCCGCGGTGCACAGAAAAGGACCCTTCAGGTAAGCCAATGGTCATTTTCCTGTACACCGCTTGGAGAGTCCAAGCAATGGGACATACCCAAGTTATTGTCCATCTGGGTGGGCAGAAGAAGGCTCCCGGGATTCGGTCTCTGACACAACCGCCTGGAGCACACGCCTGCCGAAGGACGCCTCAGCCGAGGCGAAAATGTCCAATTTATAGTGTCGCACAAATGGAGAAGGAGAGGACCACGTAGCGGCCCTGCAGATGTCCAGGATCGAGGCCTGGGTGGCCCAGGCCGCGGAGGTAGCAGCACTTCGTGTGGAGTGTGCAGTGATGCCGCGCGGAACGGCCTTGGATTGACTTTCATAGGCAGTCGCAATGCTGGCACGAAGCCACCTGCCAATCGTGGAGGAAGAGACCTTCTTCCCTAGGGAACCAGGCTGGAAGGAGAGGAGAAGAGCCTCTGACTTCCTGAATTCCGCAGTACGAGCGATGTAGACCTTCAGGGCCCTCCTGACATCAAGATTGTGCCAGGATCGCTCTCTGGGATGCGACGGATGAGGACAAAAATTTTGGCAACACAATGTCTTGCGCTCTATGGAACCATGAGTTTACTTTGGGGGTAAAGGTCGGGTCCAGCCTCAAAATGACCCTGTCAGGGTGGATGACGCACAGATCCTGGCGAACAGAAAGAGCCGGAAGCTCCGAAATCCGGCGAGCTGACGTGATGGCAATCAAGAAGGCCGTCTTCAGCGTCAGGAATCGAAGAGAAGTAGTGCGTAGAGGCTCGAATGGAGGGCCAGAGAGGGCCCGCAGGACCACGGACAGCTGCCAAGTGGGGTAGCGATGAACGGTGGGAGGGCGAAGGTTAGAGGCGCCCTTGAGGAAAAGGCGCACCTTCGGGATTTTGCTGAGAGGCAAAAAGGTGGTCGCCCGACCAGACGGTGGACAAGGCCGCCACTTGGCGTCGAAGGGTGTTCGGGGCCAGGCTTTGTTGAGCCCCGCTTGAAGGAAGTCAAGTACTCTGGAAACAGGCGCAGTCGTCGGCTCGATGAGCAGCTCCTCACACCACTTGGCGAAGGCGGCCCAGGACGCATCATAAATCCTGGTGGTTGAAGGGCGTCTCGCCGCCTGAATGGTGTTCACTACCTCCTCCAACAGGCCTTGGCCTTTTAGTTGGTCCCCCTCAAGTGCCAGACGGCCAACTGGAGCCACTGGGGCTCTGGATGAATCATGGCCCCCTGGCTGAGGGAGATCTGGTCCGGAGGAATGCGCCACGGAGGAGACACCGACAGGTGGACAAGGTCGGCGAACCACGACCTGCGGGGCCAATGCGGGGCCACGAGGAGGACCTCCGCTCCCTCTGCGATGACTTTGGAGATGAATTGAGGAAGGAGAGGCAGAGGAGGGAAGGCATACAGTAGCTCGCGGGGCCACTTGCAACGCAGTGCATCTGTCCCCTCCGCCCCCGGGGTGAAGAACCGGGAGTAGAAGCGGTCGGGCTGCTTGTTGTCCCTGGACGCAAACAGGTCTACGGCCGGAGTCCCGAATCTGTCGGACATCTGGTGGAACAAGCGAGGGTCCAGTTTCCACTCCGCAGGATCTATGGTTGTCCTGCTCAACCAGTCTGCCTGTGTGTTGTCCACTCCGGAGATATGGTCGGAGCGGAGGGATTCCAGATGGCGCTCCGCCCAGCGGCCCAGGGACTCCGCCTCTCTCATCAGTGCTCTGGATCTGGTGCCGCCCTGGCGGTTGATGTGGGCCTTGGTGGCCACATTGTCCGTCATCAGAAGCACATGTTGACGATGGATGGACCGGCTGAACTGGCGCAGGGCCAGGCGAGCAGCTCTCAGTTCCAGCAGATTGATGCTGTAGCTGGTTTCCACTTGGGACCACTTGCCCTGGACAACCAGGGAACCCATGTGGGCTCCCCAGCCGGAGAGGCTGGCGTCTGTGGTGATGATAAACCTCTCGGGCTCCTTGAATAGGTGGCCCTTGAGGATGGCCGGAGACACCCACCAGCGGAGAGACCTCTTCACGTCCGGCGTAACTCGAATCGGCCTGGTAGAGTTGCTCCTGGATGCCCTCTGGTGCGGCAGCAACAGCCACTGAAGAGCCCTGGAATGCAGGCGGGCCCACGGCACGATGGAAATGCAGGAGATCATTTTTCCCAGCAGCTGCGACAGAAGGACCACTGGAGCCTGCCTCAAGCTCAACACCTTGTGGGTCATGGACCTTAGACCGTCCAACCTGTCTTGGGAGAGGAAAACCCTGCACAAGTTGGTATCTATCACCGCCCCCAGGTGTACAAGTCTGTTTGTTGGAGTGAGATGGCTCTTCTCTACATTTAGAGTGAAGCCGTGATTCCTGAGGGATCTCATAGTGGTTTGGAGATCCCGCAGGGCCTGCTGTCTGGACGACGACTGGATAAGGATGTCGTCCAGGTAGCACTGGAGCCTTATGGGCCTGCGTCTTAGCTGGGCCGCCACTACCGCCAGCACTTTGGTAAATGTCCGAGGGGCGGACGAAAGGCCGAATGGGAGAGCTTTGTACTGGAAGTGGCGACCTGCATAATAGAAGCGCAGGAACTTCCTGTGCTGAGGACGGATGGGAATGTGGAGGTATGCCTCTTTGAGATCTATAGATGTGAGTAGATCTCCCTGTCGAATTCCCACCAGAATGGTCTGCAGTGACTGCATCTTGAACCTCCGGTAGGCGATGTGCCTGTTGAGGTTTTTGAGGTCCAAGATGGCTCTCCACCCCCCCGAGTTCTTTGGCACCAGGAAGAGGATGGAGTAAAACCCCCTCCCCTCTTCGCCCTGGGGAACTGGTTCCACGGCCCTGATGTCTAGGAGATGTCTGACTTCCTGGTCCATACGCTCCCTCTTTTGGGGGCAGGATGGGACTGGGCACCGGATGAAGGTCTGGGGGGGGAGGGACAGGAACTCCAGGGAGAGGCCTTCCCTGACTATCTGCAGAACCCAAGCGTCCTCGGTGGTCTGGGCCCAATGGGAGGCAAACAGCTGGAGGCGACCCCCGATGGGCTCCGAGCCCGGGCAGTCACTTTGACTTACGGAACGGCCTGTTGGAGGCCCCACCGCGGTTATACTTGCGGAAGCCGAACTGCTGCCTGCCTCTGTCCCGAAAGGGCGCCCTGTCCTGGGATCTGTCGCCCTGCTGACCGAAGGACCTATTGGAGGGAGAGAAGGAAGAGGCAGAGGTGGAAGGCTCGGAGGCACGAAAGGACTGCCTCCTAGAATAGGGAGCGGTCTTACGTTCCTGCTTCTTGTTTAGAGAAGGGAGGATCTTCCTCTTGTCCTTGGACTCGATGAGGAGAGGATCCAGGGACTCGCCAAATAATTTGGACCCCTTAAAGGGAGCGGAAGCCAGTTTCCACTTGTTTTTCTGGTCCGCTTGCCAATGTCGGAGCCAGATCAGCCGGCGAGAAGTGATATTAGAGCCGAGTGCCCTGGAGGCAAATTTAGTGGCATTAAGGGATGCGTCAGCGGCATATTGGGAGGCCGCGATTATTTTAGACACGTCCTGGTGGAGGCGGACGTCTCCCGCCGGGAGCTTGGTTAGGAGCTCGCGCAGCCAGATCACAGAAGCCCTATTGAAAAAGGAGGCGGATGAAGAGGCCCTGATGGCCCAGGCAGCCGCCAGGTGGGTTTTGTGGCACGCCTTTTCCGCCTTCTTGTCCTCCGCCTTAAGGCCTTCCAGAAGGTCGGCCGGCAGGGAGGAGTTGGAGGTGAGCGCAGCGATGGGCGGGTCGACAGTGGGAAGGGCCAGAAGGTCCTCCAGCACTGGCTCCATAGTATAAAGCTTCCTATCTACCCCACTGGGAGATGACTGCGTGGCTGGTTGAGCCCACTGGCGCTGGATTAGGTCGAGAAACAGCCCCGGGACCGGAACCAGCTCTTGTTGGGGTGCTGGGACATCAAACATGACCGCATTGGGATTAGCCGGAGTGGCACCCGCCGCCGGCGCAGCCGGTTTGGGCTTGATCCCCACCCTGGTGGCAGCCTTGACCTTGTGAAGGACAGATTTGAAAAGGCTGGGCTTGAACAGACCCGCAAAGGCGGGCGCTTCAGGGGGAAGGTCCTCGTCGTCCGAGAGACCTAGCACCTCCGGGTCAGGGTCCTCAATGGCAGAGGCCTCGCTGACCACCGAGGATTCCAGGGAAGGATGGCAAGCACGCTTGCTTGGAGGGGGAACTACCTGATCGGGTTTGGGACCCCTAGGGGCCACTGCCGTGGGACTCTTAAATTTCATGGCCTCCGTGATGCCCTTGGCAATGGCACGGGCCATTAATTCCTGCATGCGGGGAGATAACTCCTCAGAGTCAGAATCAGGATCCAAGCCCTCCTCTAGGGGGGGTGAAGCCCCCTGCATATCATCTATGCTAGCATCCCCAGGGAGAGGGGCCTGCTCACAGGCCCAAGAGGGTGCCGGGGAGGCCGGCTCTACAAATGACCTATTTGGGGATAGGTCCTGGGACTCCACCTCCTCGGCGAGGACCATCTGGAGATCCTCCCGGGAAGGAGGGATTCCTGAGAGGGACTGCTCCCTGTCTGCCTGGCGTCTGGCCTTCTCAAACTGCTTGTCAAGGGCCCGCTGGCGCCTTTCAGCATCCTTGGCCTCAGCCACAGAAAGGGTTCTGGAACGCTGTTTCCCAGAGCTACCCCCACCACTCTTGCCCGCACCCCCACTCCCCGATGAGGAGGAACCCTTGCTAGGGGCCTGCGAGAGGCTCGGCCTAGTATCTTGGGAATCGGGGGGACTGGGCAGGTCCATAGTCAATGACCACACAAGATGGAGCAAGGCTATGATAAGGCAGAAGGAGAGAGAGAGACTGGTTGCTGCAAGGGGAAACAAAACGAAAGGATTTGTTAAAATTGCCATATGCACAGTAATTGAATCAATACGTATGAAATTATCCCATGCTTAATACCAGTCGGAGGCCCAGGGGTAGGATTGGGGCCTGCACCGAGGTGCAAGGCTCCGCAGGAGAAGCAGGGAGGAGAATGACTATAAAAAAGCTTGGCCTGCGCTTACTTAGGCCTCCTCCCTGAGCCGGTATGATGACCGTTGGAATGGCACAGGAACCAGCGCCGCTCGCAAAAATAGACAAAAGGCGAAGGTGGCGATCCTAGCCCGAGAAACCCTTGCTAGGCCCTGCCACCTCCAGCGGTCTCCTGATAACGAGGCTGATGCAAAATGGCGGCCATGGCTGGGCGCGCTTATTTTCGCACCTAAAATGGCCGCCGCAACAGCGTGGGGCTAAGGGAGAGCGAGGAGCGAACGCGCCTTGAATGGCGACGATCGCCCACTCCTCCCTGCGGCAGAGGTCCTCTAGCAGGCCGGGGACGAAAAATACTTCGTTTAAAACAACAAACGGGGGGCCTGGGGACGTAGGAGCCTCGCCGCTGCAGCCGCGCCATTTTAAACGACAAGCGGCAGGCCTCCGAAGCCGTCCCATGAGGATCGGCTGAGGGGCACCCCCCACCACCTTCCAGCTTACCTCCTGGCCTTCAAATGCAATTTCTGCTGGAGAGAAGCGCAGCAATGAAGAGAGAAACGTCTCACAAGGTTGGGGAATGTTAGGAAATAGAAATAAAACGCAAATAGAGAGTCCAAGCCAAAAAAAGGATTAATTTAGCTCAGAGCTCTAACTAATTACGTCCAAACGGGCTGACTGAGGAAGAATTCTGGGGGATTGAGCACACCAGGAGGAGGTGTGGCTAAAGGAAAAATAGTTCCTCAGTCCTAAGGGCAAGCAGACTGAATTAACCCATTGCTTGGACTCTCCAAGCGGTGTACAGGAAAAGAGAACCATTTGGTTTAAAAATAAACCTGAAAAAGAGCTAGGTCAAATATAAGAAGAAGTAATGGCAGGTGGATCAAGGGAGTCATAGAATAGATCTCACTTGATAAAAAAGTATCCACAAAAGAGACCTAAAACAGGATGGATTGATGACATCAGCAAGTATTGCAGGCCCAATTGGCAAAAGCAAGCTCCAGACCATATTGGTTGGAAACATGCGGAAGACGCCTTCATCCTGCAGTGGATAGACAATGGCTAAATTGATGGTGATAACTGCATAGCTAGAAATGACCAATTCATTTAACGTATTTTTCACTCCATTAGATGCACTCCCCCCAAAAAAGTGGAAACGGTGCTGGTCCTTTGGTGAATAGCAGCTGGGCCATGGTAGCAAGGTCCTTTTACAGTGCTGAACCTCGCCTCTTCTGTCTTTGTCATTGCCCGCCTCTTCTGTCTCTTTTCCACAGTTGTATTTCGTTGTATTTAAGTACAATGACAATAAAGATTATACTTATAATAGGCAGATCTGGCACATGAGAGGACACCTATCTGTGGTCCTCTCAGGCTCTGTCTGATTTTTTTTTTCTTGTTTTCCTCATCTAAACCTAGGTGCATCTTATGGTCCAGTGCATCTTATGGAGCAAAAAATATGATATTTTAAAAACATAACTATTTATTCACTATGTTACACATTTATTGATCAATTCATAACACAGTGATTAAATAAATATTGTGGGTATATTTAATATGTTAGCATTCCAAATATCATCCAAAATTAAATCAGAGTCCAAGGCAGAACTTTCCTCTAACTTCCAATTTATTAAGAGAGACATGTTGGCACATGTGTGGGAAACCCAAATCTGAAAGCTTCATGGGTTTTCCACCCAGTTGAAAGTTCATGATCTTTCCCCCACACCCACAAGTCCATCACATGGTCCAATCCATGCTGGCATTTCCACCCATCTACTTCCGGTCAGGTGCAGAGGTGTGGAGACAAAGAATGACCTTGGGCTTCTAGAAAGGAATGATTTATTTTGACAACAACACATTCTACTCCTTACTATTCCCCCTCCCAATTCCACACTAATGAAACAGCATAGAAAAATAAGAGAGTGTGTGGCAGGCCAAAGATCCTAAAAGGAATCGCTGCAGACCTGACATAATACATGTTTCAAGATTCTAAAGGAAAATTGAGCCATTCCTTTTTCTAATGCATAAAAAAAGGATCTGAGTTCCATGGAACTTAGCAAGTAAAGTGGGGTGGATTTTTTTTTTTTGACAGAGAAGCTAGTTTACAGTTTACAAAATTCAGTTTGCAACTGTCACCTCTTTACCTTAATAACCACAATTTTTAAGGACCTCTAGCAAGCCCAAGAAGCAGCAAATCAATATTGTTTTTTAAAAAAATCTTGAATTTTGGGCAAGAAGCTATATAAAAAAATTAAGGAGCAGGAAAGATACTTTGACTTGAGGCAAGGAAAAAATAAGGTTTTTAAATCATTCAGAGCCTTCAACATTATACTTCAACAAAACAAAAAGTATACCTTGTACTGACAGACAATGGAGACACAGTTGTTGCTCCTTCCCTGAGTGAGAGGTGGGAGGAGGTGTCTGATATATTTTCACATATTTTCATGTTATAGGCAGAGTTTCTGTTGTCTCTGATAACCTGGCTGAGAGAAAAGTGAATGGTTGGAAGGGATTAATTTGTGAATAGATAAGAGTGATAATTTATTAACTGATTACTCTTATTACCATTTCAATAAAATAAAATGAAATAAAAATGAAATACAGGATCTAATTCCGGCATAAAATAGGTAAAAGAAAATATAGCAATAAAATATGTATGTGGTAATACAAAGAATCACCAATGAAATAAATATGTCACCTTTACAGGATACCCCATTCTGTTCAATATAACTGATTCTGTTTACAATGGATACAATAGTACCCAGGAGAAAACAGAACAATATGCAATTCAGGCCCCAATGGGCTGTTCTTTGAAGTAGGGGTGTTTAGTGTCTACGTTAAGGGGGCCCTCTATTTAAAAATTTCCCCTTGCCTGGGAGACAGTGGAAAGTAAATACTGGGTAGAAAACCCAGTTGGCTTACTCAGGGAATGGGCTGAGCCAGTGGTGAAATTCAATTTTTTTTATTACCGGTTCTGTGGGCATGGCTTGGTGGGCATGGCAGGGAAAGGATACTGCAAAATCTTCATTCCCATCCCACTGTGTGGCCAGCCATTGGTGGCATTTCCCAGTTCTCTGAATTACTCAAAATTTCCGCTACCAGTTGTCCAGAACCTTTCAGAACCTGCTGAATTTCACTCCTGGGCTTAGCCATATTTATCTGATCTGCTAAACATATTTTGGGTAGCAAATCAGGACCAGGATAGGTATAGGATTCAGTACTTAGGCCAGTGGTTTGGGATTGAGAACATTAAATGCTAGTCTGTAAAGGAATGCACTGTTCACCTTGGACAAAGGAAATGAATGAATAAGCTAAGGGGGTCTTGCAGACAATCCTGAGAAAGTAAGAAGCATGCAAAAGAAACTCAAAATAACCGTGCCTTGATTTTGTTTGTCAAGAATAAAACTGGCCCATCTTTTTTAATATAGTAAAATTAAAAAACTGATGGAAACTAAAAAATACATGAGTCAAAAGAAGAAAAAAGTATAAAGAAAAACTTTTTCAAAATCTATAGTGTATGGTAAAGAAAAATAACTCCTGCCTTCATCATAACAAGTACAATTTCAGTAACTTATATGATACTACAACAAAAGCTTCCTTCTTCCCAAAACTCATCACTTATTTATAAACAAATTATGAAAGCCTCGTCATTTAATTCTAATCAGCAAAAATTCATTAAGAGTGACCAGAGAAAACACCACATGCATTTTAAACTTTACTCAGATAAACTAACATTATATTCCATTTTTCCCTTTTAATATAATAGCATTGCTTTCTTCAAAAATACAACAAAAGTTCTCTTCTTCCCCTATCTCACCTGTTATCTATAAAGAAATCTTGAAAGCCGCATCATTCAGTCCTGGTCAGCAAAAATCCATTAAGACTTACCAGAAACAACATCATAAATATTTTAACCTTGATCAAATCAGCTTATATTCCTTCCTTTTTTAAAAGAATCTTGATATTTAATACCTTTCAATAATGTCCTGGAGCTTGATTTCTTTTCATATTCTCTTTGTCTTTTCTCAGAAAGTCCTTTAAAACATTAACATTTCTTTTTTGTAATTCCAAAGTGAAAAAGTTATCCAAAACATTCCAGTCTCAGCCTCAGCAAGTAAAGCATATTCCTCTTCCATACCTCTTTTAAATCCAGTTTTATGATAGTGGATAATCTTAAAATATGATTTTGGCATGTACTATTCCCAATACTTGAATTTGAATTTGTCCCAAATGAAAATAATTTGTTAGATTCTGTATCAGTGGTCTCTTTTCCTGTAATTATAACTTTTTTTGTTCTTTCTAGTTCCCTCTAATATTTAACCTTCAAAGTTCATCATATGGGTCCCCCCCCCCAGTCAACAGCATCTTATTTTAAAATCATTTTTATAAACCATATTTTGTCACAGGAAATATTCTTGTACCTAATTTTAAAATGTTATTTCAAATCATTTAAAGCTGTTTATCATTTTGTGAAATTAATGTTCTAACCAACCTTTTGCTATTTATTTCAAAATAGTTTTTAAGTCCTTAAACTTGCATAAAATGTCTTTCACTAAGGATCAAAAGAGATGTATTTGATATGGCACTTGCCAATGAAGATTCTTAATATACAAAACACAATTAACAAGCAATTTCCAGAAGTGTTTAAAAAAGGATATATATAATTTCATGGTGCCAAACTGCAGCTTAGGCAAAGATGGCCTATTCCCATGATGGCAAACCTATGGCATGCGTGCCACAGGTGGCACGCAAAGCCCTCTCTGCGGGCATATGAACTGTCGCTCGAAATCACTTCTGCCACACATGCGCATGCACCTTCTGCGGGCAGCTGGGTTTTGGGTCTCTGCCATGCATGCGCGGGGGTCAGGGCGGATGCATGCATGCCCGGGGATAAGGCGAACGTGTGGGGATCAGGTGCCCCTTTGCAGGGCCACATGGGGAGTCACACACGCATGAATGGGGGAGCTGGGGATGCACATGCATTGCATTATGGGTGTGGCACGGACACATTTTTGGCACTAGGCTCTGAAAAAATTAGCTGTCACTATTCCATTATCTCTTAAGAGTTCTAAACCCACTGTTGACCACTGTCTTATAGTCTCTTCATTGGGAACTACTGTCCGAAACATTTGTGGGTAACTCAGGATTACCCACATGCTTCCTAGAGAGAAGCTGGTCCATTTGCTATTTTTCTTGTTCCATAGCAATTGTCACCCTATGCATCTTCAAGCATTTGAAATGTGGATTTACAGATGGCTATTACTTACAAACTGGGTTGATAAAATAAAAAATGAGGTGGTGATAAGCCGCCTGGGAAAGCAAAGGGAAATAATCAAAACCATTAAAAAGTGAAAGTTAGGACATTTTGGACATGAGATACAACATCCGGAAAAAATACACCATACTTCACTTAATCCTCCAGGGAAAGATTAAAGGCAAATGAGGTACAGGCAAAAGAAGAACATCGTGGCTTCAAAATCTAAGGGAGTGTTTGGACAAAACTCAGCAGCACCATTTTGTGCGACTGTCAATAAAAATAGAATCATCAACATGATCACCAACATCCAAAGACAGATATGGCACAAGAAGAAGATGCATTTTTCAGAACTTCTATGAAGTTCTTACATGGACTTCAACTCCAAACTTCAGCAACTGCTAGCCAACTGATTGTATGGATAGTCCTTGTCTTCATCCTTCTTGATTTTGAGATGTGGTGAGCAAACTACAGAATATTCCATAGGATTAGATTATTTGTATAAATGATTATTTACTGGAATGTTTTAAAAAAAAATCTAAATTATTGCCAACTTGTAACCTGCTCTTTTCAGGGCAATTTGAAAGCTGGATCACAAAACCTTTCCCATGCTAAGTCATTTCACACACACACACCCCAGGCCAGTCAAGAGAAAAAGACACTTCTTAACTGTTTTAGGCAGTTATTAGTTACAAGATAGTTAAGGTATTCTTAATGTTAACTGAGTTAACTACCATATTTCATAGCTTTGCTGTTGACCACTATCTCTATCTTTTTCTTGATTTTTAAATGTAATTCTTTTCCAAATTTACCACTACAGATGTATTGTTGAACAAAACAGCTTTTTCCTTCAATACATTCTTCATCTTTCCTCAGAAATTTTATGCTCAACTGCATGAAATGCTCTCCAATTGTCCCTTTTACTTGCTCATTCATGACAATATCAGAGGCCCATCATTTTGACCATCCATAAATGTCAACCTAAACAATAGTTAGCAGATCATTCTTCAGGACATTTTGATATGAAGACGACAGAAAAACCCTGCTCAAAAACTGTAGTTAATCTAGACATCATTTGTGATATACAGTTTCTCAAAAAACTATTACTGAAGAGCAATCTAAGAACGTTTAGCTATTTGCAGAACAGAACAAGAAGACAAGTTTCAATATTGTTAGGTGGGTGGTTGACATTTTTGTACTTTAAATTCATATTTTAACAACTGTCTCTTGAATGTTTAAAAATGTTTGGAGCACTGCTTTTTCAAGATCCATGTTTTCATCAGGTAATGCCTTTCTGTGCTGCTATTATAGATTTCTGGCTCATTTGAGGGCCTCTATGCATACATGAAGGATCCCTGTGGCAAATAATTCCTCTGACCCGCTGACAATTCACTGACCTCACCAACATACTACCGGTAGAAGGAAAGTTTCTTGCTCACCAATATACATCCACAAAATATTTCATGAGCAGATTTAGAGACTGATACACTTAAGCTTCTTGCAGCTGTTATTAAAACGAGTCAGTCATGTGTAGCCACAAATACCTTTTACTGTTGGGTTGTTTTGGCAGATCTCTTCATTTCAAGTATGTTTCCTAAGCAATCAACATACTTTGGACAAAGACACAGCATCATAAAGTTGACAAACAAAGGACATTATATAAAAGGCAATCCTGAAGATCCAATTTTCAACATCTAAAGATTTAACTGCTAACAGACAATTGCATAAGTGAAGTCATTCGTCAATAAGATATTTCAAGATACCCAACTTATTTCAGCAACAATTCCATAAAAATTATCCACAAAAGAATAATCATATTTAAATTAATTAACTAGTGAATGGTGATTTTTTAAATAAGACTTGTGTGATACTTGAAAGAAAGAACACGTGAAATTTATGGAAGCATGTACAAAATGCTCCTTTAAGAATAATTAAAGCAGCCACATCATTTTCAAGGATAACTTGGTTTCTTCAGAAACTGTTTCACGTGCACATGACATAGTTGCTTTCATACTTTTAAAAGAAGTCATTTGTATATGTTCTCATCCATTTCTTTCTGAGATTTTGCACAATCCTGATCTTTATCACTTACATTTCACCAAATTAGAATGGCACTGTGATTAGAATAGAAAAATAGTTTGATACTGCAGGAGGTGCAGTAGCAATAAAATACAGACAAGATTGAATTTCTGATTAGGAATCTTATTAATTTATTCTCAGTTATGAATAAATATAGTCTTAAGAAACTGAATCCCTTCACTTGAAATGTTCTGAGACTAGCAGAGACATTGTGAGTATTTCAAATTGAGAGATTCTGTTGATAGCCACATTTTTTTCCCTCCGTTACTCATCATTCCTATCACACCAATACATTTTTGAAACACCCTTCAAATTGTTGAGGCTGAAAATATTAGAAATCTCACTGGCTTCAGGAAACTAATTTGGGGAACTATTCCTGGAGAGGAAATAAATCATTCATGGCACCCATACTAAGGACCATTTTCTTCATATAAATCTGTTGGGCTTAAATATCTTTAATCTTTTCCACCATAATTTATCTATGTCATCGCTCCTTTGTAATCTTCTCCCACAGAAAAGAGATACAGGTACTTCAGTTTCATTAGGATTTAATTATGTTCATAAAGCTTACATCTATAAATACAATCCTTTTCTCCTCAGTGACCTCCGCGGAAGGAATCTTATCTGCCAGAGCAACAGAAGTTCAAGTTCCCATACTGCAGAAAAAAAGGAGAAGCTCCAAATTCAACAGGTACATAATATTCTGAAATAAAGGTAGCAGTTTTGTTTGGTTCAATGTTTAAAATAACAACTGTTGGAATACATTCACCAAGATCATAGATGTTCATTCCTATTCATCTACTATCCATGAAAAAAACACTGTTATAATATGTATTGTTTAATAATACAGTTTTCCTCTTATTATTTAACTAAAGGCAGGTTTTTAATCTTCTGTAAGGTACTCTAACTTGGTTGAGAAATTAAGTCCTTAAGCTACTTATAGTTTCTGCAGGCTCCAGGCCTTTCAGTAATCATTGTTAAACCATCTCTTCCATTTTTTTTAGGTTTGCTCGGAGGATCATTTTAAGCGTTCCGAAAAAAATGGATTAAAAATACATTATATGTAAGCAGCAAGTAGTCATTTCAAATATATATGATAAATATACTATATATATGATAAAATAAAATAAAAAGGATTCGTTTATTATTTTAAACTATTCTTTTACTATTCTAGTATGTTTCTATACTATTTTGTGCTTAGTCAAATATCTAATATTTGGAAAGCCTTGGGGCCATCTATGTCACATTTCACAGCAAGAAAATATGTACAGCACTCTGGGAAATGTAAAATGCAACTGAAGATGGGGAAAAACTGAACTGTTTGGATGAAGTAAAAATATGCTTGTTTGGATACCATATTGCTGAAAGAGGAAACCCACATGTTCAAAACAAAAATCCTTCCAGAAATCAGTTAAATAATCTAATATAAAAAGAGAAAAATTACACAAATGTTTATTTTGTCAATTTAACTTCCTGCCAAAGCTACAGATTTCCCAAGATAAAAATAAATATATTAATGAAATCATGGTAAATATAAGCATTTAAAATAAAATAAACCCACAATTTGTGAGTAGACAGATGACACAGTCCATTCTGCTTCAGCCATAAGAGTATAATTTTTTTTTACTGCACGCTTATTGGTTGTCTATTGCAAGGAGGAACATCTTGCTATAAAATATCAGAAGACCAAGATTGTGGCATCTCAAAGACAAATCATAACTGATAAAGGGAATAAGATGAAACAAGCTGAATTCTTCAAATATGTACGGACAGGTTTCAAATGTGCAAATCAATGTAATAAAAAAGTCCAAAGGAATACAGAAGTAACTGTCAATAGAGAAGAATAAGAACTGGGAGGTTTGAGCTACACATTTTTACACCAAGATTGCTACAAAACTGACATATGCTCACAAATTGGCATGTATGAAGGCAATATTTCAAGTTCAAAATATGCAAAACAATGTCTTTGGAAGGTCTGGTTGTTTGTTAAGAGTAATACTTTGGAAACAGGAATGGTCAATATAGTTCTGGTTTTGAAATATGCATTCCATTCCTTGTGGCAAACCTTCGTAGAGCAGGATTTTTATCATAATGCTTTTCCAAGCCAATGTTAATTTCTATAGAATGGGATAAAACCCAAGTGATGATTAAGCATTTAAGCTAAAGGTGAAGACACTGAGTTGCAAAAAATGCTCAACTCAACACCTGAGCTTGGAAGAGCCGTATGAGAAAAGAACAATTACTGTAGAGTCTAGCTAGCTGCTGATGTACTCAAAGAGATCTTAGCTGGTATTGATGTAATGTCTTAATTCTCCCAGAGAATTAAGACATTTTTCCCATGAAAATGACAAACTCCCAGAGTAGCTAGGCTGGCACATTGCAAAAGACATTCAACTAAATACTCCACAACACAGTGTGTATCTTTGCAATCTTGTATTTATTTATTTATTTAGGCATTTGCAATTACTCTTTGTTGACATACACTTACAGAAAATAATTTGACATATATATATATATAATTATATTTTTGATCTGATTGTAGTTCATTTCTATTGGTTTGCATCTTCATCATTTAACTGGCTGCTTTATGACTGAAAATACAATTACATAAATTAAAGACAAATTTTAAAAAATGAATGCTAAACTATCCATGAAAAGTGAATACAGCAATATTTTCAACTACAGTAAAATCAAAGGAGCATAGATATTTAAAATGTTTTTTAATAAACAGCCATAGCTAAGTCAACTATATAAATCTCAGGTGGACACTGCATATAGAAAGAATACCTCACCTATATTTCCTATCAATGTTCATGTTGGATCAATGGGTGGCTAATAACACTAGAAAAACCATTCTCTATAGTGGATTGAAATTGGAAATTGGAATTTTCTCGCATCTTTCAATTTCAATTGAAAGATGGGAGAAAATACTATTGCCTCTCCTTTCTCCTATTCAATCTACCCAGGAGCACAGTTCCCATCTTCCACTAGCACCAAGATGATGGAGAGATAAAACTTCTCCTGAACTTCTGGTGATTTTATCCATAATTATTGGCTTTCTGCTTATAATGTTTGTCCATAGTGTGAGTATAAAGGCATAAGGGTTTGTATAGGGTTTAATCTGGTAAAGCACAGCAGAAGAAAAATTTATAGAATTATATTCTGGCTACAGGTTAAAAAAGTACTCTTCATACAAAGAAAATCCCTGCAATTATGTTAGCACATGTCCATGTATATTGATTTAGAAATAATTTCACTGTATTCTCTAGAGTTTACTGAAAATTCAAATTTCAGCCTTAAGTATTTGCTACCCAAAGAATGCACATTGCAGCTGGATTACAGTGAGGCACAAAATGCATATGCAGTAATAGATCAAGGTTTTGTTAAGGCCCAGTTGAGACAGAAAGACTTTAGTTTGAAGAATATGCCTGAAGGTCTCTTTGATCATGTCTTTGATCAGCATTTTGTTCTTCCTACTCTACCAGCATCTTGTCACATTTCCTTTGTTTTGAAAGTTTTTAGGATAGCTGGACTCACTTGGCATGAAAGGACTAATCAAAACAGCATTTTCCCTTGAAATACAAGTGTCTACTCCCTCCCTCCTTCCCCCCTTCCTCTCTCTTTCTCTGACATGCACACAAGTCTACTAAAATAAATCTGTAAAAACATGTAGGGTGCAGTTTAAAAACTGTTCTTGATTAATGCTTTTGCCCAGTAAATCTTATGATATTGTATGCTGATTTTTTTCCACTAAGGCAATAAAAATACAGTTCTTCATACAAATATGGATGGTATAGCACGTTTTTATAAAGAATGATGGCAATGAGGCATAAATCAAGCTTTATTACAAAAAAGGTTTATTGTACTAATATACTTAAATACAATTTGAAGTATTACATACTTAAGACAGTGTTTTCTTACTTTTAAAAGATAGGATCTTATTGTAGAAGATGTGTGTGGCAACCAGCAGAAATGCACATGAAATATCTCTCTTTCCATCACAACTGCAAAGTGTTCATCTTTTACTCAGAGTGCATGACTGATTCATAAACCGCTGCTTGTTATTTGCCACAGGCGCCTGTAAAGTTCAGATAGCTGATAGTAACCTCTAAAACAGCCCTCCAAGCTTGGAAGATACAGCTATTTTAATATTTCAAAGCGAAGATTTTTTTTGAAGATTTTCACAACCCCAATGTTCAACAACTTACAGTATGACATGTTTATAATATCTTTTAATACCTAATATTTTGAATATTTTAATTTTAAACTATAAAGAATTAAAGGGAAATCACAGAAAAAGATAACATTTCACCTTGCAATGGATAAAAGGTTTATCAGTATAATTTGTAATCTCTCCCACTACTTAAAGGATTATTTTTGGAAATTGGAAAAGAAGTATTACTTCTAATATTAAGGATATGATGATCTTGTAATCTTTTTTGGAAAGGCAATTTATCTGCTAATAAAAATGATGTAATATATTTCTTTTGGCACAGATTTCATGTCAGCTTACAACCATGTAGAATATTATTATTTTTAAATTAAAAAAAACTTTAATATGTTATTTATTATTTAATAATGTGATAAGCTTTGGAAGATTGTAATTTTTTTTCTTTTTCTTACTTTACTTCATTAGTGTTTTTTATGTCTTGTATTCTTTCTCTGTCAAGTTGTGTGTTTTTGTAAAAACCTTGTCATAAATATTTTTTTAATTGTGACTCTTATGTTAGCTTCACATTATATACTAATGTGTTTCGTAATCCAATGTAAATAATGATAGCTAAGATTTATTTGAGAAAGTAATGGATCTATGGAAAAACACAACAAATTGTAGCCAAGTTTTATTAAAATCCACTTAGAAACCTTGTATTTTAAATTTATCTAAATGTTTTAATAAATATTCACATTTTAATATATACTCAATAGAAACTTACACCTATGACAGCTTTCAAACCCACTGAACCTAAGAACAAGTTGGTGTCCTCATTGTGAATTCAGTGATCAAATCACCTCTGGGGGAGGTATGGCAAACTGAAAATAGCTATCAAAAAGCGGAGCTGATGGCGGTGGTGAAGACAAACTAAAGATTTTAAGTAGCTGGAAAAACTGCAAGTCTAAAATATGCAAAATATTATTAAGAGTGAAAATACGAAAGGCTATTTTTGAAAAAGGAATCAGAAATTAGTAGCCAGAGTATCAACAATGTCAGTAACAGTATCGGCTTCTATGGATAGACTATGATGTAGAACGAATTTTATCTGACAAAACAGAGTCAGTATCAAAAGTAGATTAACAACTGTCAGGTCAAGAGAGTGACTTAGAAACGAATGTTTTATTGCAGTGCTCCCCAACCTTTTTATCGCCGCGGACCGGTAAATGTTTGATAATTTTTCCGGGGCCCGCTTGTTTTGATTTAATTATTTCAATTTAATTGTATTTAAACATGCCTTCAAAATAAAATACAGCTACACCAAAAAATGAATATAAAGTGATTTATTTTATTTAACTCACTAGAATGCCAAATCAATGAGAACCTGAGCTTGTTTCTTTGCAATGAGATGGTTCCATCTGGGGGTAATAGGAGACAATGACACCCGAAGTGTGTTGCTTATGTCCAGTTTATTCCGTTGTTTTGTTTTGGTTGCTGTCACTGCAGAAAACCCCGCTTCACACAGATAGGTTGTCGGAAATGGCAATAGGGATTTAAGTGCTGTGGTGGCAATCTCAGGGTATTCCGCCATGACTTTAATCCAGAACACCGGCAGAGTTGTTGTCTCGAACGTAGTTGCCAGCGTGCCCCTTTCAATACAGAGATGCCAGCGTGCCCCTTTTAATACAGAGATGCCAGCGTGCCCCTTTCAACACAGAGATGGCAGCATGCCCCTTTCAATACAGAGATGCCCCAGCATTCCCCCTTTCAATACAGAGATCATCGCGCCATAGTGCTGAGTCTCCTCAATAGCAGAGAACCCCTGCCCCCCCCTCCGTGCACTTATGCCTGAACCCGCACAGACACATTCGACCCAGGAGTTGTTGACCTAAATAAGTGCAATAGGCCTGGGTGAATGAGAGGGCATTCTAATAAAACCACTGCTGCTCCTCTTTCCGTTTGATAGTCCCCCCCTCCGTGCACTTATCTTATGGCAGCTTCTCTTCAGTCCCCGCGTCTCCGACCTCGAGTCCTCAGTCTTCCCGTGGTGCCTCCTCCTCGGCCAATGGCGTGAGGTTTGCCTTTCGGCCAATGGCGTGAGGTTTGCCTTTTGGCCAATCAGGAAGCGGGAGGACCCGCTCCCTGATTGGCCAGGAGGAGCATCAGTGTAACAATAGCAAATTTTCATTCACTATTGTCACACAATGGGCGGGCTTGGGAGGGCGCAATGCTCTGTGCCTCGGCCGCCCGCCACAGTGAAATGATTTGAAGAGTCTCGGGCGGCCCGGTGCCGATTGATCCACGGACCGGCACCGGTCCGCGGCCCGGGGGTTGGGGAACAAGGTTTTATTGGACTTAGAAATGGTGATACTTTAAAATTTTAAATGAAAATATAAATAATAAGCCAATAGACTCAACTGGACAATTATTTTCTATTGGATTTGTAAAAGAGGCTTGTAAAGGCTTGAAGAGCTTTTTGTGATGGGACAAAGAAAAAATGATGAGAAATCAAATTCTATAACAATATTTGAATTAACTAAAGATTAAGATGTTAGAATTCAAAGAAAGGAATATACTTTTATTTTGCTTTAACCTTTAGGGCCGGAGTTGCGAACCTATGGCACACATGCCACAGGTGGCACGCGGAGCCATTTGTCAGGGTATGCAAGGCACTGCCCTGTCAGCTGGCCAGCACGCATGCCATTTTTTAAAGCCATTTTTCACCCTCCCCAGGCTCCAGAGGCTTTATAGGAGCCTGGGGAAGGCAAAAAGAGCCCTCCCCAGGCAAACAGGGGTTGACCATTATTTGCTATTTCAGCAAATCACACTCAGTGCCACTACAGGGAGAAGTCCCTCCGAGCTTCTCATGGGTCGCCGGCTAAGATCCCACTTAGACCGGCTACACCCAAACTATTCTGCCACATTGCCCCCTTACTCCACCAGCAAGCTTTGGAATTTTAGCATAGGGGATTCGGTATACGCCCACAACTACGCCAGGGGAACTCTGTGGATTCCTGCCACAGTGATAGGCATCACCAGGCTTGCTCTTACCTTGTAGAGCTCAAGGACGGTCAGAATTGGAGAAGGCACATTGACAAACTCCGTGGCTACCTTTCCAACTCCACTCTTAGACAACCAGAGGTAACTCCTGCACGAGTTAGCAAAAGCCCTACCCAAATGGAACAAACACTCACTCCTTCCACAGGCAGCTCAAGCCAGAGGGTACCGGAAAACTTATCTGGTAAGTTGCAGGCCCGCAGCGAGCTCCAAACGAACCGGCTCTAGAAGCTCCAGCCGCGGCCTGTGAAATGTTCCAGGAGCTTCCACCAGGCAGAGCTGTGGAGCAAAGAGGTCGGTACAACCTGTCCAAAGAACACCCTCCGACTGAACTACACAGGTCTGGCAGAGCTACCCAAAAGCCTGCCTACCTGCGCGACTATGTAACGAATAGGATTATTCCATCTAAGAAGGGAGAGGTGATAGATACTTGCTTCAACTATAGTGGGTTACACCAAGGTCCTCTGTTCCGGCGGGTTGCTGTCAGACTCAACCTTTGCTGGATTGTTCTTACTTGTTGTACTTTAATAAAGAGCTGTTGTTGCCTTTAGCCTTGTGTGCCTCTCCATTACCCAATCTAACACTTTAGACTTTAGTCTAAATACAGTTTAAACCGTATTAAAATGTCTATAGTAGTATCTAAAATTTTACAAACCAACTCAAAAAGCTTAGCTGAAAAGAATGATCTTAGTTTAGCTTAAAGATAGACTGGGTGGGAATTCAATTTAGTGTAGAAGGCTTTCTCGCATATGCCCAAGAACCAGATCTCTGAAATTGCAGTGATTTTTATGAATGCCTCTCATGCCAATGTACTGTTTTACAGGTTTATTCTATTCCCAAAAATTGAAGTTGTAGTTAGTCCTAAACTGGCTAGGGTTTAAAATGCAATATTTTAATTATCTTGTGATTGAAATGATGTACAAGGTGGGAAGTTAACCAATAAAAAAAACCTAGAAAATAATTTGCACCCATATTAGGCTCCTGCTGAATATACAAGGACACAACATAATCCTAGATAATACACTGAAAAGCAATCTAACAATCACATTTATACAAACTGAATCTTGTGACAGCTTTCAAAGTTATCCCCTACATTAGCAACACTGGGAAGAAATCCTGCATTCAACTATGGTCAGCATAATTCACAGGAATTCCCTTCTCCATTTCTTCTGATATAATGTTACAGAATGAGCGTTCAAAGACATTGATAATTTTAAGCCTCATTTTTAACCATTTGCAGGTATAAGCTTAAATCAAAATGATCACCATATGCTTCCTTAAGAAATAGAAAGATAAGTTGCTGATTTTAGGAAATGATCTGTTTATATTAATATTGATCATAATAACAAAACCGTCTTCTTGTAAAATTGTATTTTGGAAGGGTTTGCTTTTTAAAGTGTGGCGAAATATACATTTAAAGAGTTATTTGAATGTGTAACATTTTAGGATTGATTAAACACTCTAAGATCTTAAAAACTCATATTTTCTTTTCCTATGCATAAACACATCAGAAAATTTCGGAAAACCTACAAAAAAAATAGCAACTGATAGTAGCTATTTTCAGGACTCCACACGTATGAACCAAAGATGCCAAAAAAATAATGTTATTGTGAGACAGGTGCAGCGGACTCCAGAAGGTATGGAATTACTTTGCTGTTCTGTATCTTCCTGGATATTGAAGAATGCCATAAAACAGAAGCCAATACAATTATCAAAATACTAAGAGTTATTATTAATTTTAAAAATGATTATCTATTTTTTCATTGTTATCATCATCATCATCATACCAGCACTACTATGACTAGAATTTCTGCTCAAAAAGGTGGCAGTTATGCAGTAAAGACTAATTTGATCAATTCCTCCTGAAGTTATGAGTTACTCTAATATGTACCGTTGTTCTTGTCCAAAAGATTCTGGCCAATTCAAGCTTAATACATTTATCTACCATTGTTTTTCTCTCACAATTCTACCTGCTTAAATTCTCACTGCCTCAACCAAGTTCTGAGCAAGATAGGTTTTTCTGCTAGGTTTCTTGTGGAGCTGTTTGTTAATTAAATCTGCCTGATCTTTATCCATTTCACCACAGTTGGTGGCTTTCAGAGAAGCTGCAGATGGGGAAATACTTCGTTATTTTTATTGCTACTCTTTTCAGTGTTTGCTTATGATTCCTAAAACATAAATACAATAGCTCTAGTTATGCTACAAATTTAATGAACACAAGCCACTGTTAAACTCCAATGGATATAGTCAAATGTCAACGCAAAGAGAACAGTACTCTATTCGTACAACTCTTTAACCTAGAGTTAAAACCCATCTCATATATCAACCGATGGACCACACAGAATGACAATGCATATGTGGATCAAGTAGTGCAGTTCTTGTCATATGGAGAACATTCTAGACAGTATATTTAATATGCCAACAAAATAATAAATCAAAAACTATGTACATGCACATGACATTATTTGAAGATAACAACAGCTATTTGATACCTACTGCTTGTCAGAACAAAGTATGCTGTGCACTGAATCTACAAAGGATAAAGCTCTGTGCCAGAATTGCCTGTTGTAGTTGTAGACATCTATGTCTGAAATGTTTAAGAAGCAGGAAAAGTACTTTGAGCCCATTTTCTGGTATAGCAGTGATATTTAACTATTTGAATTTGAAGAACAGCTCTTGTAAATTTTGAGAAATAGAGTCCTTTTGTGTTTCTTTCAATTCACCTTGATACGTATGTAGACTGGGATGCTGTAAGAATGATTTCAGTATATTTCCAACTCCATTGTGATTCCCAAAACAAAGGAAATCAAAGACTTAATTTATTTTAATCACTCTGCTACTCAAAAATGCAAAGCTAATTATTCTCATAAACAATATTTTTTCCAATAAAAAATTCTTATCTCTTGTTTAAAAATATAACCTTATTCAAAACATGCCACATCATAAAGATATGAATATTAATCAATGAGGCTGCAAGGTCAGCACTACAACTATGTTTATGCCACACTGTGCAGTCATGTAATCTGCATAGCAATTTTATGGATATTTCATGTGATAGGCGTTCCAAACAATTGAGACCTATTTCCATTTACTCTTGATTTGACACCCATCTCTTAAAGAAAGGCCATAGTTTTATCAATGGAGACAAGGTTTGACTAATACTAGTAGAAATAATTTACAGCCTATGACAGATATTGTTACATGAATTTTTTCCAAAATTGTTTACAATAAAGGGCTATTTCTAACTTTGGGATGGGGCTTTCCCTGGGATATTCCCTTTAATTGTGACATGGAATAACAACAAATGTACTATAAAGGAATTATCTGGCCTCCTGGCAAAAGCAATACATTCACATCTCATATTTTTTCCTTGGCAATATCCAATGATTCTAAACATATGAATTGTCATATTCCATATACGGTATACTGCTTTTCCTAGAAGTTATTATTATTTAGCATATGATGAGAACATGTTAAGCCACATGCTAGCACAATATTCAGCTGTGGAATACACAAGCCAAGGCTGTTGTTTGAAGGGTGCCTAGCAGTAATCCAAGTAGTAAAATAAAATAAGGTGGCTAAGCTCCAGGCAAAATGATGTAGCACCACAGCATTACTACATTATTTCTTTTGGATGGGTACTATACTGCTGTACATAAAGTGCTGAAAATGTACATTTTCAATCATCTTTAAGATGTTTGTGAACTTTGGTTGGCAGGGAGTTAATGCCAATATATTCTGCTGACTGAAAGCAATCTGTGTGCCCTTAGGTACTGGCATCCAGTATTCCTTTCAGGCCTTTATTGGGGTTAATGTTGTTGGATCCATTGCCTGAATGTATTATAAACTTGGAGAATAAAATAGATCAGGGATATCAAACTTGATTACATTGAGGACCGTATCAGGGTTGTATTTCACCTCAGATGGATGGAGTGGGCGTGGCCAGGGTGGACATGGTCAGCTTGACATCACTCCTGTTGGGGGAGCCTGTGGTGGCCTGAGTGCTCTGCCAGCGAAAAGGGCCCCCCAAGCTCTATTTTCAGCTGTGATGGCCTCCTGCATCCTTCTGCCAGCGAAAACGGAGTTTTCACTACCAGGGGCACCGTGGGCTGGTTCTTCGCTGTTTCCAGGGTGGCCCTGCAGGCCAGATCTAAGCATCCCATGGGCCACATTTGGGCCCCTACGCCTTGAGTTTGACATCCCTGAAATAGATTCTCCAACAAGAGTTCACGCCCTCTTTCCCAATTTCAAACCAGGGAGATGGCAGAGACCTAGAACTCAAGAGATTGGTCTTCATCATAAAAACTTTCTTATCAATCCATTTAAGTCTACAATTAATGTATAATTATTGATACAGCACACTGAGAGTTTACATTTTAGCCTGCTCTTGGATGTTATTAAAAACAAATTAGCTGATTAAGTCCCTAAGTTTTAAAGCTGATACAAATGGACTGTTGACAAAATATTGTAAAATGAAGAATTTGCCTCTTCACCAAATGTTGCCAATAGGGGAAAGAGAGCAAACATTTCCAGTCACAAATCAGTGATTTATCAGAATATAAACTTCTACTCCCTCTAACCCTCTTCTCAGAAGATCGTATGCAATATTCAATTTACTCTTGTCCTTTTGTCTGAATAGATGGGGCCAAATCCAAGCTAAGCAATGGACTGGAACTCGCCAACATTTTTAAAGAAAATTTATGTAATCCATCTGGATCCAGAGGCATTCTTGGAATAAAAGATGATGTTGGAAACTGATGCTTTGTTAATAGAATACCAATTTCTAATTAATTTAAATTAAATTATTTTTCAAAAAGTATTAGGAAGTTTGGCAAGCCAGAAAGGCATACCCCAATTAAATCAAACACCAGGCATAATGAAGCTCTAGTTCCATTTGTTCATGTTGTACTATAACTGCCTGTCACAAATGCCCTATCAGAAATTTTCTCATTAATAAAAATATGAACAACATTGCTAGATGAGGTAGGACAAGAAAGGGATAAATGGGTATATGAGGGAGATGGTAACAAATATCCATTAATTTTATTTCGGCAGTATTTGCTAATCAGCTGAGAGGTTATCTTGCAAGTGCACTTCACATTCAATTGAAATAATCTTCCTTTTATTAAATTTTTTTAAAAAACCTGTTAGTCCCCCTGTTTCTCACAAACACAGATCACATCTAAAGAAAGAAGAATAAATTTCAGGAGCCTTTACAAGTCTTATTGTTAAAAAAAATAACCTAACCAACTCAAAAGAAAAGCATATTATTCTAAATCTATTTTTTTAACCTCTTACCAATTTGTAGGAGATTATTGCAGATAAATGCAATATACTTTGTGATGTGCTATTACATTTTGTTCTTCAATTATTTGGAGAATAAAAAGAAGGTTGAAATCTTCCTTATACTTACATCCAGCCCTATTTTATGCACCATATCTACTTTTCATACTAATCCAGCTGCATATCTTCCCTTATCAAGGAAATAGAATATTGTGCAATTGATGCATCTTATACTCTTATTCTTATAATGATACCGCTCCAAGTAGTATAATGTCATACTGACACTAAAAAATATAAGAACAGCCCTTCTGGATCATCTTACATTTGTATTTTATTTTTCAGAGTAGTCAGTCATATATCTCTGTTCGCAGAAAAGATATGGAGACTTAGCCCTTGCTTCTGCTTTTCCTCCATAAGTGATATTTGGAAGCATACTACAATATATCAAAGAAGATACTGAATCTTCAAGATATATAGTCTTTGATAGATCTATCATTCATGGATTTGTTCAATCCCCCTTTAAAGCTATTAGTACATCTTGTGACAATCAGTTTCTCAACTTAATTTATTAATTTATTAAGAAATGCTTACTGTTAAATGCCCTTCCAAGCATCTTCATTTGGCCGCATTGTTTTGAGAAGACAAATTCTTTTTATCTACTTTTTCCATCACATACCGGTACATAGTTTTATAACCTTTGATCATATCTTTCTTTTTCCCAAACTAAGAAAATCCCCAAAGTCCTATTTGTTTCTTGTGGAATATCCATTCAAAAATGCATCAATAATTTTGATAACGTTTTCTTCATTTTATAGCTCTATCCTAACATTTTACAAATATGCTACTACGAACCAGATACTGTTGTAAAATGAAGGCATACGACAGATTATATATGTCAGGGTTCCAAATAGCATCCAAAAGTAAATCAGAGTCGAAGGCAAAGTATTGGTCAAAGTTCCAATTTATTAAGAGAGCCATGTTGGCACATCTGGGAAAACCCGAATCTGAAATCTTCCCTGTTTTCACCACTTAGTTGAAGTTCAAGATCTTGCCCCCACACCCACAAGTCCATCACATGGTCCAATCTCCCACTGCCATGCTGGCAGTTCTACACATCCAATTCCGGTCAGATGCAGAGGTGCAGAGACAAAGAATGACCTTGGCTTTCTAGAAAGAATTTTGTTCTTTCTAGGGTATGTGACTCCTTACAATCCCTCTCCCATTTTCTCACAATAGAAAATGCAGAGCAGAATAATAGAAAGTGTAGCAGGCCAAAGTCCCAAAAGAAAAGGTGGCTGCTGGCCTGACAATATAAGGACATCACAATGTTGCAATTTTATATTCAATATCCCTTTTCAAATAGACACTGACATGGACTGTTTCATTTTCATAATTCCACAACCTGACATATTCACTGAACTGAATATAATGACCTCAAAATCTTTTCCCCAATTAATTAGGGACAACTCAGACTTCATCAATGTGTATGTTAAGGACTTTTGCCCCAATTTACTCTTTACACTTAGTAAAACTGAATTGCTCTTACACTTGGTTGACCATTCAATTACCATATTTTTCGGAGTATGACACCTCAAAAAAGAGGCTGACAATCTGGGCGCGTCTTCTACACTAAATACAGTATTTTTTGCCCCCCTTCACCAAAATGGCCATGCATAGCCTTTAGGAGGCTTTCAGAGTGTTCCTGGTGGCCAAGAAGGGCAGAAATGAGTGAAATTTTTCCTCCCCCAACCCCAGAAGCACTCTGCAAGTCTCCTAAGGCCTATGCATGCCTTTTGAAAAAAAACTGGCCTGTTTTTGCGAAAAACGGGCCACTTTTGGGAGGTTTGCAGAGTGCAAAAACTTTTTTTTAATTTGCCTTTTCAAAATCTTGGTGCATCTTATACTCTGAAAATATGGTAGTTTAAAATTCTTATTAATACAAGTTTTCCGTTACCACAAGAAAGACTTCTTGACTTTCATAGTTTCATGGACACAGTTAGAAAACCATCATGGTGACTTCCTGGTTCAAAGTTTCTTACATTGTGGAATTCATTCTAATTGCCAAAGTCCAAATACTGCAGTTTCAAATACAGTAACTTCCATGACAATGAAGTGATTTGGTCCTCTTTCGGTGCCTTTTTCACTACACAGTCTGTTCATTTTTTCCAGAAATCAAGAGTGTCCTCTTCAGCCTGGCCTTTACATTCTGAGTTAGTGATTCAGCTGTTCCATAAGATTTATTTTTTTTAAATGTCTATCATCTTTTTTTACTGTTAACCATCCTGAATGGTCTATGGCCAGAAAGGCTAGACATAAATAGTATGAATAAATAAATACCCAATGCTTTATACCTTTCCTTTTATCAAATGGCAAAGGACACAATAGCTAGAATATAAATCCAGGAAATAAAACTCACATATTACCCTTCCCATTTCTTTTTGTGAAAATTCTAGCTTCAGCAGCAGAGATGGGGGCATAAATGAGCAAATAGCTATTCTTTGTTTAAAATAATAATTAGTATTATTAATACCTTGTGTCAGTTAAGGCCTGTCAGTTTTTTACAAGCAAGTATAGTGTAAATTTAATCAACTATATTCATGTACAGAGCAGACTAAAATGATAATCATAGTTATTCAACTTTAGAGACCGCTGGCATATGATTACTGTTGGATGAAAACAAAAATCTTCAGGATAGCCAAATGGGTTTATAATCCCTTGATATCAAACATAAAAGCAAGGACGTACAAATAATAAAATCACTTTTGTTTTTGTCACTTGCCTTTGACAAATGCAGAATACTTTCTTGCAGCTACGCACTACATTTCTCCAAATCTGATATTCTCCGACTACAATTAACACATAGCTTTACAAATAGAAAACAAAAGACTCATGGAAAGAAGTAAGCCTTTGATCAAAACATATCTATAATTTTTTATCAAAATATCCCATTTATACCATTTAATATTTTATTATATTTTATATTCTTAGTCCAGTTTTACAATTATTATTATGCTTGTGATTTATAACACCTTTAAGACAGCTATGATACCTCAGTATTACTTGCGTATGCATTCTTTGATCTGTAGGAAACTGCTAAATTATATTAAAATGGACCTGAATCTGTTTTTGTATATTGAACCCACGTTTGATTTATATGATTAAACAGATAAAATAAAAGAACACTATTCATATTTTCACCTGTAAATAAGCCCTATGCTAATATAACATAGCTGGATGCCCATGCTTCGCAGCTTATGACCATTTTTCACACTTATGACAATTGTAGCATTCCCATGGTCTTGACAGACCCTCATTGTCATCATTACCAACTAAGTATATCTGGAGAAATGAAGACTGCTGCTTAAGCCCTGCCATGATTCTCCCTATCCTGTGGTAGACCTGCCCCTGCACTTTGAATGTTGGCATAAAATTTCCCTCTTTCACCTCTCTCGATCCAAAAGATGTTATTTTGAAGCATCCATTGTATTTCCAGGCAGCAGAAAGACAATCTTTTCCCTTTAACTGGTGTTACAGTAGAAGGAATAGATTCGTCTGAACTGAGGAGATCAGTGTAAGAAGTGAGTTGTGGTTGGGACACTATGCAGGAAAAATTCAGTTTACAATCCGTTGGCTCAGTGGTGGTCGGTGATTGAAACACACGAGGGAATATCTCCCCCACTGCCTTGAGTTTGGAAGCAGTTCCATAGACATTTTGGTGAGATAGCGATGTTTAGTACTGTAAGGAGCCCCAGACCACTCCTGAGTGAAGGAGTGAAACGTCTGCCCAGTTTGACCTAAGGTAACAGAATGTGAAGCAAGTGGAAGTTGGAACTTTTCAGGTGGGGAGGGGGAATAGAACATTTAACTCCTCACCATCAGAGCTGTTTATATACTGTGTATGAATCAGGGGTGGGTTCCTGCCAGTTCTAACCACTTCTATAGAAGAGGTTCCACAAATCTACAGTGCCCTTTAGAACTGGTTTCAGCTCCCTCCCCCCACCTGTCTGCACACCATCAAGATGAAGAGCGAGAGGAGGAATTCTGGGAGTTGAAGTCCACAAGTCTTAAACACGTCAAGTTTGAACACCCCTGGGTTTTTTTTCTAACAAGTTAGGGGTGCAAGGGTCTTGTAACTTGACAGCTTTAAGACTTGCATGCTTCAATGCCAGAGTTCCCGAGCCAACATTTTGGTTGCTAAGCAAGAGCGTTGTTAAGTGAGTTTCACCACATTTTACAAGTTGGCCATACCCACCCAGTCACATGGCCGGCAAGCCACTCCCACCTGGTCACATGGCCGGCAAGCCACTCCCACAAAGCAGGTCACACCTACAGAAGAGGTTCTAAAAAAATTTGAAACCCACCACTAATATGAATATACTGTATATGAAATACTAATGATCTGATCGTCATTTCAAAAAATCATTTCTTAGCAAACACCTAGAAGCCAAGAAGAAAGTACATGCCAAATTTTTAAGTTTGTAAGCTTTACTGTTCTCTACATTTCGTGGTGAGTGAGTGTATTTCGCTTTTATATAGAGAGATTTCTACACATAAGCTTGCATACCAGTCCTACATTTATGCATTCTGAGAGCCGTATATCTCAGTATTTGAACAAGTTATTTGGCTGCACAAATTCCAACTTCCTTCTTCAAGATTATAGGGAGACACAGTCAACATAAAACCCTATTGGATTAGGGGTCTAGGACAAATCGCTGTGCCTTATTTGCCCTAGCCCTCTAACCCTGGCTGACTTGCCTGGCCAACTCACCCATCACTCACTGCAGGACAACTCATCACATGCAACTTGCCACAGGAAAATTCAACTGAAGAGAGGGACAAGTTAATTGCAGTGGGCCTTGTCTTGCTTTAGATTTGAACTTTCTCAAGTTAGAAGTCCTCAAGGTTGAGGTGAGTTGCAATTCTACTTGCCCCTCCCTTGAGTTCTTCCACATTGAAGTGTCCTGAGACTAGTTGTCCCATGGCAAGTTGGCTGTGGTGAGTTGTAATTACTCTAGATTTTGTAATATTCAATAATTATAGGATCTACATTGGTTTGTAAATGAAATGTTTCTACACAGTTGTAAACACAACCATACTGTATATATTTGGCAGGAATAATAAGGTTACAGACTTTTCCTGCAGGCAGCTACAACGAACACACATTTTATAACAGTCAAAGACCAGGTCATAAAATTTAAAACAGCTAAATGCAATTTGAGAGTGCAATAAAATATCATTAAAATAAATCACCTTGTTGTTGGTCTAAACTACCAAGTGAGGTCTTATGGCTTCAGCACAGAATTTAACTATTATATAAGTAATCCTGCTATGAGTCCTTCTGTTATTCCTTTTGAGCATTCTTTTCCTATTTTTCCTACACCAACTCTGTAAATACTGTAATACAGTTAATTAAAGGAGAAACAGTTTTAAAAAGAGAACAACTTCTCTGTCTTCTAGGCCTTTACTACAAAATGGGGAAATAGCTCAGACTCTTCAATTGACCAATTTTGCTTTGTTTACTCATTCCAGGGCAAGAGGTCAAATAGGAAAATCAGAAAGGCCACCTGTTTGTTTTGAAACTGCCAGGGATGTCAGTATTTTTAATTGAGAAATTCTGTTAAAGAGAGGGTAATCACATTTCCTATGCAGACCACATGCAGTGGAGAAAGCTTCCATTCAAACATCTTCCTTGCACAATAGCTTGAATTGTTGAGTGGAAGCCAAGGAGGGAGGGAGCAGCTGTAATCAGAAACTGACTTAGATCCAATATGCATAAATATCATAATAAAAAAGGTAGAAAGAAATGTGTTTGCTTAAATCAACTAGACTCAATCAATATCTAATCCAATTCTACTTCACCCAGTTCAATAATTTCAAGGAAAAATCTACAACCATGTCATCCACAATACTAACAGTTAAGTTGCTTTTGTCTCCTTAAGTATGTGAGCTTTAGTTCATTTAATATTTTGTTTCTATTATCTTACAATTAATGAAGAAAAATCTTGCTTACATTTAAAGTGTCCTTGTAAAGAGTTTGCATTGTATTAGGATATGGATATTGTTTTTATCAGATGATTATATCAAAAGAGTTAGCCAACCTAGAAATATTGTGTTTTTTATCAAGTTGTTAAATTAATTTTAAATCTCTTGCTAGTCAAATGTGGCCTACAAGGCTAATAGATATGTCTATCTCTTTGTGGAATAATGTACAATTTAATATAGAAAAGTAAACTAGTTTTTTTAAAAAATCAATTTTCTACAACTTCAAATTTTATTGAAGTCTTCTATCCAATTACTAGCCAGTCTGAACCTGTTTAGCTTTTTCAGGATCAAGTAATATTAGTTGGTGGTGCCATCTGTTGTTTTTTAAATATAAAAGCATTCGAATAAATTTAGCCCAATGTAAATAAGCCATTGTAATAACCATTACAATGAGTTTGCTATGTTAGTTTGCAAGCATGTTAATCCGTGGAATGGGGAAAAGAAGACAGGGAGGCAGACAGGCATTAATATTCAAAGTATAAAGTAGCACTTTTGAATCTGAAAACCTCAATAAAATGGGACTTCTATAGCTTCAAAATTAACCATAAACTGTTGGGAAGAAGCTAAATTGTTCTTGGTTCATGTAGGTTCATGTGGGATCATTACAGATTTGGTAGTGAAAAGTACGTGGGGTTTTTTTTCCAGCAGATAGTTCTTTTTTAGCATGCCAAGAATTATGGCAGAAGGGGCTCTTCTCATTTTCCTCATGAGTAGAAATGGCATTTGTAAATTATTGAAAAGTTCAATATATGTGGATGTAAAAAAAAATAGGTCAATGTTGAGCGATGGTGATTCTTTTGTGTCGTCCCAATTTAAAATTATCTGTTACTACCAGAAGTAAAGAATCTGTAAATGGTACACAAGTTACACAATCCAGTTGCAAACCTTGTTTGGTGTTTCATTTTATATGTCCTCTTTCTTTTTATAAATGAATATATTTTCACTCGTTGTGAGTTCTTGAAGTCTATTTCTGAATTATTCTAATTGTGGTTTAGGACTACAAAACAAAAAGTGCTGTCAAACAACAATTTAAAAAATCAGATATTGAAGTGGGCTTGATTGGTGCCGGTTTTTAACCAAGATAGATTTTGGTTAAGATAATAGATTTTGTAGCAGAATTATCTGTCCCCAACTGGTCCTTCCCATTACCCAATATAGTGTGCCCATTGCCTCTGTAATTGAATCCATCCATCTTCTTCCGAGTCATTGTCTTTTTCTTTCTTTCCACTCTTTCTAGCATGATAGATTTCTTCAGAGCTAAATCTCTGAATGTGTCCAACATATAATTTGAGTCTGGCCATTGTGCCTCAAGTGAGAACTCTAAGCTGATTTACCCTACGATCCAAGTGTTTGTTTTCTTGCCTACCTATATATATTCATATTTTATATTATTGTGTGTGAAAGCCATTTTTGTGTTGCATTTGTGCTGATACATAAATAAAGGGAGACTAGTATAGATCTATTTCAAGCTATTTAGCTCTCATCAGCTAGCCATTCACTTACTGGGATTCAAACCTGGGCTGTTTTTACATGTTAGGCAGTTGTATTAGCCTCTAAGCCACAAACTCTCCTTCCTTATCAGCTGATAAGTATCAACAACTGCCTAACATGTAAAAGCAACCCAGGTTCGAATCCCAGTGAGGGTATGGCTAGCTGATGAGATCTAAATAGTTTGAAATAGATCTATACTAGTTTCCCTTTATTTATGGACTAGAGGACCGCCAAGGTCCCTTCCAAGTCTGCTATTGTATTGTATTATGTATCAGCACAAATGCAACACAAAAATGGTTTTCTGCCTGGAAGGCTCCTAGGGTGGAGCTGAAAGGCACAAGGGAAGCTCCCTCCCATATTTGGGCATACCAGGTGCTTTGACATAACACTTAATTATTTCTTTGGCTCAGCTGATAAGAGAAGAGAGCTTGTGGCTTAGAGGCTAATACAACTGCCTAACATGTAACAACAGCCCAAGTTTGAATCCCAATAAGGGTATGGCTAGCTGATGAGAGCTAAATAGCTTGAAATAGATCTATGCTTGTATCCCTTTATTTATGTATCAGCACAAATGCTATATATACAGTATATGTATTCAATTTTTTATATTTCAGCTATGTTTATTTTCAGGAATCTTCTCCAATATCAAAGTTCAGAAGCCCAATATTCTTTACAGTCTACATCAATTTCCATTTTCATATACAGTGAGAGAGAGAAATAGTCCAATTCTGACCTTTGCAAGTAGCCTTGAACTCCTGCAGAGTATTTTGTATTTTCTATTGCCACTAAAGGGATCATCTGTCTCTAGCATCTTTCTGTATTATGGCTACCCCAATATATAGTAGGTGTCTGCTTGCTGTAATGGGGCAGCTGTGACAATCTTCAAGCTTTGCATGACCCTCTTGGGATTATTTACTGTCATCATACACTCCTGACATTCTTGTTCATCCTACCGAAACATCTCTCTCTCTCTCTCTCTCTCTCTCTCTCTCTCTCTCTCTCTCTCTCACTCACACACACACACACACACACACACACACACACACACACACACAGAGCTACCACAATGAGGCAGCACAGCAGGACATCTGAAAATTTAAGTGGATTTACAATTGCACATTATGGTTGGGAGGCTTTTGATTTCAAACTAATGGCAATATTTAAATAAGCACCTGATGCATTCAGAGTACATATAGACTTGATATACAACAGTTCGTTTAGTGACCATTCAAAGTTACAACAGCACTGAAAAAATGTAACTTATATCCAATTTTCATAGTTACGACCTTTGCAACATCCCCACGACCATGTGATCAAAATTCAGATGCTTGGCAACTGGTTCATATTTATGACCTTTCCTGTGGTCATAAATATGGGCCAACTGATCACTTTTGTGACCTTCTAACAAGCAAAGTAAATGGAGAAGCCAGATCCACTTAACAACCAGGTTCCTAACTTATCAACTGCAGTGATTCACTTAACAACTATGGCAAAAAAGTTCATAAAATGTCCTTTAACACTCACTTAACAAATGTCTCACTTAACAACATAACTTTTGGGTTCAATTGTGGTCGTAATTCAAGGACTACATGTAGTCTTACCAAACTGGCAGTGGGCCTCAGTCTTGCAACTTTAATATAGCTAGAGAATATTAAGTTGAGAAAGCCTTGCCTTAGGCTATTACATAACAACCAAAAAGAGTTTGCATACCATTGATATCCAACCACTTCCAGACCTGATTACTATCACCACATATCAGTACATTAGGAGCATTCCTTTATAGGGAATAAAATATTACACAATATGTATTATAATTATGTCAGAAATAAAATACATATGAACTAATAGCTGAGAATGTTAAATGCTAAAATATTCTGTTCACTTATGGTTTGTATCTTAAACTCTAATTAAACATCAATCATAAGCCTTTTCTTCCTTTTAAATTAGCTCATTAAAAACTACAAAAAAAACGAATGGAAATAATAATCAAACACTGAACAGAGTCAAAACCTAAATGAACTTCAGGAAAATACAAATATAGAAAACTAGGTTATGCATATTGAACATTACAATGGCTTTACTGAGAAGAAATGTAATAAGATTTCCTAACTGTTTTGCATAGTATTGTTGTGATGGGGAGTAGGGAGCACTGCTTAATCTTTGAGCCTGACATGGAGGGAGGGAATATTTTTCTTTGCTGTTGAGATGCTGTTGCTCTACCTTCACTTTGGAATAAATATTTGCCTCAAACCCCACCCCCCTTTTAGCTTTAAAGGACCCCTTAAGAGAGGTTCAAGCCTGAAGGCTTTGCAGCTCTCCATCGGAAGTCCAAGAAAAAAGAGAAGGGTTGAAATTTACAACAGCTTGGTCATTTCTCTCTTCTCTGCAACATAAAAGGAGCTTGCTGTTTAATTGTTTTGTTACCTGCAGAAAAACTGATCATCAGTCATTGTCAGTATATGAAGTCAGCAAAGCAATAAAAAGATATCTTCAATCACTTTGGGGGTAATGAAATGGATATGAAATCAGCCTTTGCTGATAAGTAATCTGGTCTATTCCATTCAAAGCAACTGGATTTTCAGTTACACACATACCTCCCTGAACTTTCTAAAATCCATAATAGGTAGAACCTAATGTTACCCCAGAAAATGAGGGCTTTTTCTAAACCTGAATGTAGAACTATAGTTTGATTTTAGCCTGTCCAAACTAGTGCAAGCTAGAACAAATACAATTCCTGCATTTATATCCTGAAGTTACCATTTGTTCAAAACTGCAACCATAAATTTTTTACATATGAAAAGAAAAGAATTATAGAAAAAAAAAACTCTTCTTGGAATTCCATAACATCACCAGCCATTTATGTCAATCCTGAGATAATCCTGAAGTGAGCCTATGATTTAGGTATATGTTATCAATGGACATATTTAACAAAGGTATAGTTAGGATAGTATTATCACTTCACATTAAAAAAAACTTATTTGAAAATGACACTGATGAAATGATACATGATTGTTTTAGTAGATATTTTCAAAACTAAAACTTATTACAGAATTTTTTCGCAACACTATTCTATATAACAAAATAGACAATTATTTTTATTAGTTGGCACATTTGAAATTTTAATAATTTATATTAAAGGGAAGTACTTTATAAAGGACCAAACAAAGGGTGTGCAAAGTTACTAATGTAATATTCTGCAATGATAAACCAACATCAGCTACTTTGGATATTCATAACCAAAAAGATAACTAATGTTTTTATTCTAAATTGTTATTTGAATTATGAAGAATAATGTCCTTAGTAAAAAGAGCTGTTCCATCCCCCAAAAAGATACTTCTTAAGTTAGTTGTAAACCAGTTTGCATTTGTAAAGAAAGTTATATTAAAATAAACAGAATTGTTTATTATAAATGATCCTTTGATTAAAGTTATACTATTGCTGTCTCTGATAATTGGTAACTCAGTGTTGAAAAATTGGACTACACAGTTCAATTAACTAGGTCAGTGGTGGGCAACCCGCGGCTCGGGAGCCATATGCGGCTCTTTACACCCTTTAATGCGGCTCTTCTGTGTGCCGGGTGCCCGCTCCCCTCCCTCCTCTCGGGCTTCGGAGGGAAGCTTCTGCAAAAGCCCGGGCGAGTGACAAACAATTTTGGTCCTATGACTGCAGAATGCTGCAAAATACCATAAATGCAGGCCAGTTGTTGAGTGTTTCAAATGTGATTGGAACACTCAACAAGGTGACCACAGTGTGTGTGTGTGTGTGTGTGTGTGTGTGTGTGTGTGTGTGTGAGAAAGACAGACAGAGAGAGGAACAGAGAGAGGGAGTGAGTGAGGGAATCAGAGAGAGACTGACAGACACACACACACACACACAGACAGAGAGAGACAGAGAGGGGGAGGGAGGGAGAGAAAGATAGACAGACAGAGAGACATACACAGAGTGAGTGATTAAGTGAATGAGTGAGAGACAGACACACCCACATACACAGAGTGACAGAGAGAGAGGAAGGGAGGGGAGAGAGACAGAGGGAGAGACAGACAGACACACACACACACACACAGAGAGAGTGAGTGAGAGACAGACAGACACACACACACACAGAGTGACAGAGATGGGGGAGGGAGGGAGAGAGAGACAAAGAGCCAGAGAGAGAGAGAAAGAAAAAGAAAGAAAAAAAGTGGGAGAGAGAGATGAAATTAAAAACAACAACATACAAACCTGACTTACTCAAACTATCCAAGGAAATGCAAGGCCAATGTTCACATTAGTGGTTGTGACTTTTTCAGTCAATGTCAGGATGTAATTTTCTCTACATTGTAAGGCAAATTTTACGGAATTTAACGTTATCGATAAATAATATCGTTCTAAAGTTTTTGTTTTATTAGTTGTGTTATTTGTATCCTCCCGACCTATGTGGATACTTGCATGCAGAATATTCTCAATAAAAACTTATTGAAACTAAAAACAGTGTACCATCCTATGTATTTTCGGTTTTAAAAATGTGGCTCTCAAAGTAAATTTCAATCGTGGTTTTGGCGAGATTTGGCTCAGTTGAAAAAAAAGGTTGCCCACCACTGAACTAGGTCAGTGAAACATGTGCCTCATACAACATCCTAAGGTAGTTTTTGTGTTTAACTTCTAATACAAACCCAAACTACCTGGTTATTATTAATTCACAAACTAGACTGAATATATATGTTCCACTGTGTTTTGGCCCTGTAGTTAAAAACAAAGGTAACAACCTACAAAAGACTGCCTCACCAGGATTCTCAAATCCAACATAAATACTTCATGAGGACTAGTTCATTAGCCTAAGGAAAAAAAAACTATAAAGCCTCTTCATATATTAATAGTAAAGTTTTTACTTACAAGAGTAGAGACAAGAGACTACTGCTATTGGTAGCCAAAGGACTCTATCAGTGGTAATAGTGGAAGGATCAAAGATGTAGGTTGAGGCACCTTGATGGAGGAGTAGAAACCTACTCTGACTGAAGCTGGTGGCTTAGTCTGTATTGAATGTGGTGGATGCCACAATGTTGTATTTTTCAGCAAAAGGCAGGGCATGTTCTATTCAGCTACAGCTCTAGGAATAACGCCTGGCTACAATTAAGCTACTGTCCTAATCTCAACAATCCTTCTCTGACTAAACAATGAGTGAGCTGTTTTTTTAAAAAATTTGTGCCCATCAGGCAAGTTGCCCATCCTCTTCTTTTTATACTTGACTCTGCCAATCCATTCATCTTGCTTGTTGCACTCACTAAAAAAGGACAAGAAGGAAGATGGCTAACTTTTGGGCCAGCTGAAACATACAAGCTTACTTATTCCTCGAAGTATTGTTCAGACCAAAAAAAATCTGAAATACTATTGAATCATGTTTCTGAGTTCTGCTTGAAGGTCTAATCAACAGTGTGGAGACTAGAACTGAGATCTTTTCAGTGATGTTACCCCATATATAGATCTCTACTAGAAAACCTTAGCCTCGCCTTAGTACTAAGCCTTGAAAGTCATATTTGCTCACCCAGGTGTTAATAGCCCAACTCAATAGACACCTATTATTAAAGAACTGTTGCCCCAGTAACTTAAATGTTACATATTTGCATTTATTATGCTATTATTGTAAACTATTTTCTCTTTGTTTTTCCTCTGTACTTTGCTGGAAGGAACAGTGAAAAATAACATGTTGTTGCTGTTAGTTGTGAAATTATGTCTGACCCATCGCTACCCATGGAAAACGTTCCTCCAGGCCTTCCTGTCCTCTACCATCCCCCGGAGTCCATTTAAGTTCACGCCTACAGCTTCAGTGACTCGATCCAGCCAACTCATTATCTGTGATTCCCTTCTCCTTTTGCCCTCAATCATTCCTAGCATTACGCTCTTCTCCAGTGAGTCCTTCCTTCTCATTAGGTGGCCAAAGTATTTGAGTTTCATCTGCAGGATCTGGCCTTCTAAAGAGCAGTCAGGGTTGATCTCTTCTAGAACTGACCGATTTGATCGCCTTGCAGTCCAAGGGACTAGCAGGAGTCTTCTCCAGCATCATAGTTCAAAGGCCTCAATTCTTCGGCGCTCAGCTTTCCTTATGGTCCAGCTTTCACAGCCATACATTGCAACTGGGAAAACCATAGCCTTCGCTATACGCACTTTTGTTGGCAGGGTGACGTGTCTGCTTTTTAGTAGCTGTATAGATAAAAGTAACGTACATATCAAATAAATAACACCATGGTCCTTTGCATGCATGCCAAGGCTTGCACGCTGAACTAACCTTGTACAGATTTTAATCTCAGGAAGAATACACATTGATTATATCCTTGGTATACTGTGAACACACTTGTTGCATAAATTAGCCAACCCAAGGATAAATTCACTCTTCAAGTGCACAGACTGCATTCTGCCATGGTTTATAGACCATGGTTCACTGAATAAACAATAATTTGCTAAGTGTCCAGAATGAAACCAGAGTTTTGTTTAGTGCAATATGTGAACTCAATCTAGCGAAATATTGAATGTACAGCTATAGGAGGAAGAAAATAAAAATGTCTATATCAGGTGAAAGGTTTAATCATCAACTGACTGCAATTTTGGTCAGTACTGTGAAAAGAGTAGGAAATGTGTGCCTTCATTTCTGCCTGTAGCAATAATGTGATGCTGGTGGAACTGCTCTGACATTAATCATCTGCAGCTTTTAAGTCAGCCTGTCTCAGAAGTGCCTGCAATAATGTGACTTAGCAGATCCACTGGAAAACTTTTTTTCCCTCACACTCTCCGCTTCTAGACAGAGATCACAATCATCAAAAGAAATTCAGAGAAGCAGCAGAAAGAGGAGCTTCAAGGCAACCATTTATAAAAGTACAAATATAGAGGAAATGGGGCTTTGTGCATTCTTGGAAGATCAATTGCTGTATTTATTAAGACATGAACTCCTATAATTTGGATGGAAACATCCCACTGAACAATGATGGATTTCACTCCAGTATTGCAGTTTAATTCACTTAAGAGAGAGGGCGGAGGGGATTTTTTTTTTTCCTGGATAGGCACAAGATTGTACCTTAGTCCGTCAAGTGTTTTGACATCTAAAATCAAAGAAAAAGAAAACCACGGGCTGATAGCTGGAGACTGTTTTTTTTCAAGATGCACGGACAAACAGCAACATCCTCCCCCCCCCCCCCCCAAACCACCTTTGCGAGCGTCTCTTGACCCTTTCAGCAGAGATGAGGGTGAATCTGGCCACGACCGTTTCTAAACCTGGAGGATCCGGAAAGGTAAATAAGGAATTCCCCCTCTCCACCCCCACCCATATAAAGGCACTGAATTCCACCACTCTGCACCAAGACACAACCCAGGAGACCGCCGACCACCGCTGCCTCCAAACTTTCAAGGACAACAGCGAGACCGCCCTTCAACCTTTCCCCGTCTCGGGCTCCTTCTTCCCCGGGAGGGTCTGATGATATCTGGCTTTGCTCAACCCAGATCAAAAAGAAGAAGAAGAAGGGAGTGGCTGCCTTCACACACGCTCGCTTGTCTCCCGAGCCACACACGTTCATTTTCCAAGGTAAAAAACAAAACAAAACTGCAGGGCCGTTAGCAACTGAGCAACAGATCAGAGTAAGAGCTTTCCTATACACATGCACGTAAACCGGCGGCGAAGAGATTTCAGACAAGGGCGGACGGACACCCGAAAGAGAGAGGGAGAGAGAGAGAGAAAGTCACTCACCCTGCGATCCTGCACCGGTGCTTGTGGGCGCAGCGTCCTCGTGGCCAACCTCTCATCAGGAGCTTCCCTGCCGAACTTCATCTGCCGCCCTTACGGCTGCCGTAAGTGTTTTTCCCCCGCGCGTCCTTATCTGCCCTGACTCGTGAAGTCAGATCCGAAAGCGTCCGAGGTGAAAGAAAATACGGGACTTAAGAACCGCTGCCTTCGCTCCTCCGCCCTGCCGTCATCGCCACCCACCAGTCACGGTAGAATGAAGAGCTGCGGATGGTCCGCACACAAAGCTCCCACCGGGTCCTAGCGCCGGCATCATCCATTCGGAAGAGTCCGTAAAAGGGGAAAGTGGGGGTGGGGGGACAACAGAAAGGCTTGCGTTTGAATTGATGTAGTAGGAGAGAGACAGAGAGAGAGAGAGATAGAGAGAGGGAGGGAGAGGGAGAGAGAGAGGGAGCTTAAAACTGGCTCTTTTTCCTCACATCTTTGATGGACGCTTGTCTTTCCTCTAGGCTAGCGAGGGACTAGTAGTTCCATGCTTAAGGGAGGTAGGGATGGCATTGTATGATTGACCGAAAAATATTCTCCCTCAACACAAAATAGCTTTTTCAATATAGTCCTGTTATAAGGTGCCTTTTAGAACACTTTTGTTCTAAGGCTTTTGAGGCTTTTGTTATCAATGTATCAATGATGCTTTACACTTATAGGTCATTGAACTGTGCTGTTTCACAATTTTTTTCTTTGTTTAACATCTATATCAAACTATTGGGCAGGTTACTCAGATCTTCACAGTACCCTTAGATATGCTAGCAAGTCCTATCTCTATTGCTTTCTATCTTTCAAGGAAACAATTAGCATCTTAAGCATTGCCTGATTTTAATAGGATGAAAAGTGGAGAACAAGATGAAATTAAATTGTTAGTAAGGAAAAGACTGGGGGTCTGAAACTGAGGCGAATCTTCTTCAGGAAACTTTAATCCCTCAGTAAAAATGTTCCTTGAACCTCTTCCTGGTTGTCACTGGCTTTGCAGGGGTCAGCTGAGTCGATGAGCAAATTCACACAATTACAGTTAGTGCACCAATTGTAAATTGTACTTTAGCCAGTCAGACTTAAAAAGAGTCCTTAAAAATTCAGTTGATGCACAGTGGATCAGCCAGATTGCTGACCTATGAAGAGTTAAAGGATCCCATTGTTCCTGTACTGAAATATCTTGGCTACCAATTGCCTGCCAGATATCATTTAAGATGATTTTTTTTACCCCTAGTAGCTTACTGGCATCCATATCTCAGTTGCTGGGGTTTTTTCACAATTAAATGTCTTACTCAAATTAAAGTTATGGTTTAATAAAGCTTTAAAAGTATTTCTACCTGCTGAATGCCAGAACACTGGCATATAGTGGGTGTGGGTGGGTGTTGCAAGAAGATCAGCTTGATGAAAGCAACATCACAGCATGGCAACAGAAGCCTGACCTCTTTCCTGGATGCATCACATCCCACGTGTCTCAAGAGTGTGGAAATTGCATCGATATTCCATGGCATTGCTTTTGTCATTGTGATGCTGAAAGATCCTATAGGCACATGCATGGCAATACCCCAAGCCAACTCATTTTTCAATAGTTGTAAAGCTGAACATGCCTTCTTGATCCTAATGCTTTTCGCACACTCATTCTCTGAATCCCTTCCACACCTTCCATCCATTCAGATTTAGAAAACAATTCTTTCATAGATGGAGGATATTGAAAGCTTATACTTCTGGCCTCTTCAGCTGGAACATCTCACAGCCCAGCCTACATCAAGAATAACTATGAAGATAAAATGGAGGTGTAATCTGACGAAGTCCACTATGAATGTAAACTAAAAGGAGAGGAAAATATAATAAACTATTTAAAAAGCATATATTGTATGAATCAACACAAATTAATAATAAAACCTGGACTGTGAGGGTCAGAATTCACATTTTCACATTTTCTGCTCTGGAAACCTGAGAAGGTTGCACTGTGACGGAACAACTCATTCACCATCTGCTCCATAACAATCACAGTATGGAATTTTCTTGCATGTTTATGGCTATTTCTGCAATATTGGCAGCATGAGAAGCTGTACGTTCTTACTATATTACTGACTAATTGTCATAGATAGAGAAGTAATGGAAAATGTCAAAGAAGCTACAGTAAATATTCATGGAATCATGATGAAAAGAAAAACACATCTTCATATCTTTTTCATCAAATTAAAAACATTATGTACTTGAGTTCACTCAAATGTCTTTTGTGTCATATTGCATCCTTTGTGTAGTTTGGGTCCAATTCTCAGTGAAAGATAGGAATCTGAAGGCACCAAACTTAACTTTTTTTTAAATTCAGGCTTCTTCTATATGCATGTATAGAATAGAATAGAATAGAATAGAATAGAATAGAATAGAATAACAGAGTTGGAAGGGACCTTGGAGGTCTTCTAGTCCAACCTGCTGCTTAGCCAGGATGCCCTATACCACTTCAGACAAACATCATTCAATCTCTTCTTAAAAACTTCCAGTGTTGGAGCATTTACAACTTCTGGAGGCAAGCTGTTCCACTGATTAATTGTTCTGTCTGGAAATTTCTCCTTAATTCTAAGTTGCTTCCTTCCTTGAGAACACAAATGCAACTCCTTCTCAGATATCCATAGATCTGTGATGGCAAACCTATGGCATGTGTTCCAGAGGTGGCACACAGAGTCCTCTCTGTTGGCACACACACCATCACTCCAGGTCAGATCTCCGTGGCGTTTCTTTTGTGAGCTTATGTTTCCCTGAAACAACAAAACAGAAGCTCATGAAAGAAAAAGATCTTACCTCTTGCCATGCTGCCAGTGTTGGGATGCCCCGCCTCCCACTGGCTAGCTGGTCTTTGGGTCTCTGCTGTGCATGTGCACATGTCCAAGCATACATGCATGCACACCTTTCAGCTTGGGCATGCACGTGCAGTTTGGGCACTCAGTGTCTAACAGGTTCGCCATCACTGCCATAGATGTTTTTTTCAAGAGGCAACTGGACTTTCTGGTTTTTCTTTGAAGACATTTTACTTCTCATTCAAGAAGCTTCTTCTGCTTCTCAGGATATCTGTGCTAACAAACCTGGCCACCAGTGCAATTCACTTTAAGATTCAGACATCATCCAATTCAAGAGCAAATTCACTGGAGAGAGTACAGTCTCTCTATTTGCCATCTCCAGCGACCCAGGCCGCCAAACCACTACTGGTTAGGCCGAACCAGTCTGAACCAGTAGGAGCCCACCACTGTTGCAGATGTTTCATTACCCTAACTAGGTAACATCATCAGTGCCAGTAAGCAGTGCTGTTGCTATCAGTTTTTATTCTGGTGTCTTGCCTGTCTCTGTGAGACGGGGGTCTTAGGGATTCTTTAGTTGGGCTGTTTATTACACCCATATGCAATTTCCTGATACTAGATTAAGAGAAATTACACCTGTTAAGAAGGGGGACCTTGCAGACCAGACATTGGTAGTAGGAATTTATGAACATACTTTAGAATGTGACAGAGAGAAATTGATTATGTGCCATCAAGTCAAGTTTTCTTTTAGCAACCAAGTTCTGATAGATGATCTATCCTTCAGGTTTCCCAAAGATAAAACCATCACATTTTATAGTCCATCCACCTTGTTGCTGATATTATTTTTTCTTTCTATCTATTCTGGTATTATAGATTCCTCAATGGAGAAGGAGGGAAAGGTAACAACAATTTCAATCGCTTGATTATCCCCTCAAGCATACACATCACAATGTATTATGAAGCACAAAATAGAACAAAATAGCAATCAAATTCTTTCTCTCCCTCCCTGTTTTTACTATTTAAGATTGAAAGCACCCAAGAGCAAACATTTAAAATGTGTCATTTTGTTCCTCTTATACCCCAAAGATTCAAATATCTGTTGTTTTCATTTGTAGAAACAAAACTTCAGAAAACAGACTTAAGATTTCATAAATATTTCAAGAGAAGTAGTTCCTTTAGTGTCTTTCAAATTGATAGTCTTAACAACACTAATAACTTTATTTTGGCATAAACTCCCAAGATTAAAGGCAGATTTATTAGATATTTTATGTATTCTGGTATAGATGGAAAAGGATGAATATAAGAATCAAATGATAAGGAAAATACGATAATGTTTCATAATACTACAATATATACCATAATAATTACATTAAAACATATGTAAATGAAGCATAAAGACAATTTTCAATAGTAGAAAAACAGTTTTTCATTCAAGGACAAAAGCAAACTTAAAGTAAAACCATGTCAAAGCTATTACAATGTTCCTTTAAAGTTTGACACAATGAGAAAGGGTGGGAAAGCCATCCACGTTTCTAAAATAGCATACATGCCTTTCTGATGCCATAAGCCTGCTGTTTCTCACCCTGATGAATCATTCATGATGGAACTGATCAAAGCTATAGAATTTCCTGTCCTAAACCTCACCCCTGAAAAGGACATTTTCCATCCATGGAGGTGAGAAGTAAAAAAAAAATAGAGGCAGATCTTTTTACTTTGCAATTATACTTCGATAGGTTTTTCTCGAATGTTTGTACACCTTGTGATTTATATTAGAGCAAGTCACTTTTCAGCAGCCTGGGACCTCTTGTTAATTTTGCTTCAGAGGAAAAGGGAAGATGAAATGATGTCCACATAGGTTTTACTGTATTTTTATTTCCCAGTTTCTTAATTATGCTGAAAGTTTTCCACACTTGGAATTCTGTCAAAAACTTACACATCAGGTTTTTTTCATAATCTGCCCAAAACCAGTAGAAAACTAGCAGCTAATCTTTGGAAACTGGATGCCAGGTTTCATTAAACCAACCTTTTGGGCACTAAGGATGGGTGCTATGTAGAGGTTTCCCCATGGACTGGAGGCAGTGGTGGGTTTCAGACGGTATGCCCCGGTACAGGCATACCGGAGCCTGTCCTAAGCACTGGGTACCGTTCTGATACGGTGCTCAGGAGGGCCCACCCGCCCGAGCTCCTTACCTGTCCTTTAAAACCTAAGGTGCTTCTGCGCACATGCATGGCGCATACAGTGCCTGCATGACGCTCCACCGAGCAGCTGGAGTGTCACGGAGGCTTGCGGGGACATCACTGGCAGGTACAACACATGTGTGCGCCACATGTGTGTGTGTGCATGCTGCGTGCTTCCATTTGGGTGAAGCCGGGCCCATTCCAACCGGAACCCACCACTGACTGGAGGGGATGTGGTTTCACATGCTGCCTGCATCCCGCGGATTGGGCTTCACTTGTTTGCACAGCTGGGTTTCTGCCATGCTATGGCCCAGTGCCAGTCCATGGACTGGGACTTGGAGACCTCTGGAGTTGTGGGGGAGCCACAGAAGATTAGTTGGAGCATGAGAGGCTCAAGTGGCATGATATAGGTGCCAATTCTGTATAATTTAGTGTATTGTATCTGAGATTAAAACGGAAACTGGCAAGAAAATCAGTTGGCTACTCATACCTAGAAAATGCAGGCATAACATCCATAATACGGAAAAACGGAATGCACAGGTACAGTATAGGTGGTACCGTGCTCAATAGTAGTAACTGTGAGAGGGATCTTGGAGTTCTAGTGGACAGCCATTTAAATATGAGCCAGCAGTGTGCAGCAGCTGCCAAAAAAGCCAACACAGTTCTAGGCTGCATCAACAGAGGGATAGAATCAAGATCACGTGAAATGTTAATACCACTTTATAATGCCTTGGTAAGGCCACACTTGGAATACTGCATTCAGTTCTGGTCGCCACGATGCAAAAAAGATGTGGAGACTCTAGAAAGAGTGCAGAGAAGAGCAACAAAGATGATTAGGGGACTGGAGACTAAAACATATGAAGAACGGTTGCAGGAACTAGGTATGTCTAGCTTAAGAGAAAAAAGGACTAGAGGAGACATGATAGCAGTGTTCCAATATCTCAGGGGTTGCCACAAAGAAGAGGGAGTCAAACTATTCTCCAAGGCACCTGAGGGTAGAACAAGAAGCAATGGGTGGAAACTAATCAAGGAGAGAAGCAACTTAGAACTGAGGAGAAACTTCCTGACAGTTAGAACAATTAATCAGTGGAAAGCTTGCCTCCAGAAGTTGTGAATGCCCCAACACTGGAAGTCTTTAAGAAGATGTTGGATAGCCATCTGTCTGAAACAGTATAGGGTTTCCTGCCTAGGCAGGGGGTTGGACTAAAAGACCTCCAAGGTCCCTTCCAACTCTACTATTGTATTGTATTGTATAATAATGAAAGAAGAATATTATGAAGTATGAAGTAAGAGCTCCACATTAATTTTAGGAATGAAAATTTTAAGAATGTTGGTGCATTTCCTAATATAGCTTATTTCATTGGAGAATACATTCTACCCTTTCTAATATTTCAGATATTATATAAAAAAAGAGGAAGAAACGTTTCACGCTGAAAAGTACAAAATCATACATGTCTTCTGTACAAACCCGGATTCCAAAATCAAATTTCTCAGTGTTGTGTTAATGAAATGAATTTGACAATTCTTATAAAATATATTTAGAAATTCGTACATTCTTATATGTTATATTCAGATACTTCCTTTTTCTGACTCAGATATAATAAGCTGGTTACTGTGATATGTAGCTGAAAAAGTACACATGACCACTAGATATCACCACACATATGCCAAAAACCATAAAATCATGTTTCCATCTTATAAGAGTAAACAGTGACTAGAAAAAATGCCCTTTCAGTTAAGGTACCCTGATGGGGGAACACACGTCTTAAAAGAAACTCCTGATTACAGTTCTCTGTCCTTTTTTCTACTGTATTAGATTTTTAAGTTATGAGGCTGGAATATAAATACTGTAACATTCTAAAATACAATCTTTCTGTAGCTTGGTTCTAAAAAGTGTAAATTCTGACTGCATATCAATATAAACTACAGTTCCATATAGTTCTCCATAGTGAGGGGCGGACTATCCAGGATGGGTTAACTTTGTCCTCGTTGATTGGACTGAGTCCGATAAGCTCTTTAGACCACGCCCTAGTCACCAGGTAATACCCAGTTATCGACTCAGTCCCCAACTTGATGGCTGTGTCATCCTGTTTTCCTTGAGAAATTGATAGAAAGAAAGAAAGACTGATTTAAAGTGCAACTTGCTATTCCTCAGAGGCGTGAGTACTTTGGTGGCCAGCAAAACCCCAGCGGGGGTAGCGCCTATCACCATTAGCCTGCAAAGGCGGTGGACAGTTTTGGCCACTAGGAATAATCCTGCGGCCACTCAAAAGGCATTATAAAGCTCGTGAGAAAGAGAAAAAAGCCTCACAAGGCGCCGGCTCTCCGCTCCTTGAAACAGCGGCAAGGGAAAACCCCTGCAGCAGCGCTGGAGCACTCCACCGCTCCCTTCATGGGTCGAGTGATGAACTGCAGTGCTTGATTGTCGTGGAGTGCCCGTGCTTATCCTAAAACACCAGACGGGGCCGGTGGAGCAAAGAACGAGCGCCGAAGGCAGGGAGAGAAACAGAGATATCTCCACCTGCAGAAAGAGGCGCACGGCAGCCCGAGGGCACAAGCCGCTGTTAAAGCATGCCGGAGGAATGGAGCTTTGAATATTGGCGCGAACCGCCATTTTGAACATGTGATCCAAGATGGCAGCTGCCATGAACACAGAGGACACCGGCAGGAGCCAGGTCCTCATGCCTACAGCCAGCCCCACCAGAGGAGCGGAGAAGCCCTCACCAGCTCCAGCTAGTGAAGGTACTGCTAAGGGAGGGGGCAGCAAGGCAAAAAGAAAAATCAGGCACCTTGCCCCCAAGGCGCCTAAGGAGCTGAGCGCTGCTCCCAAACTTACCAAACCAGACTCCAAATATGAGAAGCAGAGGCATAAAGCTTTAGAGCAAATATGTCAAAAGGCCAACAGCAGAAAAGCCCCACAGGGGCTTGGGTCGGATGAGAGGCTACTGGAGCATTCCTTCCCCAGCAGAGCTATGGAAGAGGATCCCTTCCTGCAAGTGAGGATTCCCTTTGACACCTCGGGGATCTGGGGTGCCCCGCAGGGATGGCAATCCCCTCCATGCACCACGGGCCCTTCGCCACAACCTCTCCCTCCTACACCTGTGGGAATGGGAGCCGGACAGGTACCCATCTCAGGGGTACCTAATTTTCAGGACATGATAATGAGGACATTTCAGCAGTGCATGGTTTCCAACAGCCCCAGATTCAGACTCACATCATCCTTTAAGGGTGCCTACGTGATTTAGACATCACCATGTCAGCCCTAAAGAGAGCACGGATTCTCGGTCAACTTGGCCAAAAGCCATCTCTACCCCTCCACTAGGCTGATTCATTTAGGGGCCCTGATAGACACAGTGTCAGGTACGGTGTCCCTGTTAGCCGATAGGCAACACAATCTCAAGGAGCTGGCTTCCAGGTATACAAGGATACTCCTCCCCTCACTATGGAGAAAGGGTGTTGGTACTTACCTGATACGCCTCTTCTCATAGTGGGGGAGGAGTATCCAGCTCCTCCCTGAGGATGACGGTCTTGGAAATGTTTTGTTTTTGTTGTACATCTGGAGTGTAAAGAAATACATGAGTAAATAAAGGTTTGAAACTACATCATTGTCTAAAGTGGATGACACATCGAGTCTGATAGAGTCCTTTGTCAAAACTGGGTATTACCTGGTGACTAGGGCGTGGTCTAAAGAGCTTATCGGACTCAGTCCAATCAACGAGGATAAAGTTAACCCATCCTGGATACTCCTCCCCCACTATGAGAAGAGGCGTATCAGGTAAGTACCAATGCTCTTTTTAGTAATCTCATTCATTTGATTACTATTTATTTATATGCTGGTCTTGTTATATTCGGGTCTTTTCCCATGTAAGATTGAGATTGTCTTGGCAACGTTTCGACGAGGTCTCACTCGCCATCTTCAGACTGGTGTTTTCGGCTTAAAGCGTGGTCGGAGCTGCCGTCTTTCTATAAATCTTGGTGGGTGGGTGTGGAGTGCTGGCTTTGTTTCAGTAAGTGGATTGATTGGCTGTGTGGTTGTATCATGATTGGTAGATTGGTGCTGATTGGTGCTGGCTGTGTGTCCATTGTTGTTTTGTGTTGTAACGGCCTGGGTGGTGGGTGGGGCTCATTTATTGACTAGGGCTGGTTTCTAGATGTCTGGTAGGCAGGAGGTATCGTCATGTTTATTCATGTTGTGGGAATTTTTCTCTATTTCGATAGCTTCCATAATTATTCTCTTGTTGAAGTGTTCAGTTTTGGAGATTAATTTGGTTCCTTCAAAATTAATTTCATGTCCTGTAGCTTTAAGGTGCTGGAAAAGGGAGGAAATTTTTTCTTTTTTTCTTACTGCGTTCTTGTGTTCTGCGATGCGTGCATTTATTCTCCTGTTCGTTTGTCCTATGTATGTTGCAGGGCAGATTTTGCATGGTATTTCGTAGACTCCTTGGTTTTCTACCTGGATTTTGTCTTTGGGGTTTCTTAAGATGTTGGCTATTTTTTGGTCAGTGTTGAAGGCTGTCTTGATATTGTATGTATGTATGTGTGTGTGTGTGTGTGTGTGTGTGTGTGTGTGTGTATGTGTGTATAAACGGAGGCCAAGGAGCTTCCCCCCGCCCGGCTCCCCGGTTAGATTTTTGCTGGGAGGGGGCAGGGGGAAGCTCCTTGGCCTCCGTTTCTTTTTCTGCCTCCTCGCTTCTCGTCCCCGCCCGACTTCAGGATCCTCCCTAATTATTGTGGGTTGAAAAGAAAAAAGGGAAAGGGGCGCTTAAAGTTTCAAAATATTGGAGCAAAATATCGCTTCAGAGGCAACAGTTCTCATGGGGAATTAGGTCAGAGAGCCCTGGACTTTCACTGCCCCACCCGGTCAAACCTCACTTTCTGTGCGTGCCACGTGATCAGCTAATTTGCTACTGCCAGCCGGCTCCCTGATAAGATTTTTGCGGGGGGGGAGAAGCTCCTTGGCCTCCATCTCTTTTTCTCCCTCCTCGCTTCTTGGGGCTCCACCAATGGGGGAGCAAGGCCCGCCCAGCGCCAGGCTTTGGGCTAACACAGGGGTCTGCAAAGTTGGCTGTTTTAAGACTGGTGGACTTCAATTCTCAGAATTCTGGGAGTTGAAGTCCACCAGTCTTAAGAGCCAATTTTGCAGATCCCTGGGCTAATATGATTGATGCCCTTGAGTCGGAAAGAGGCGAGAGAGAGCCCGGTCACATGACATGACATCATGCTTTGTGACCACATTTCTTACTAATAAAAATTCCAGTCCCACCCACGTTGTAATGTTAAATCATTTGGAGCAAATTAAAATCACTACTTTATAAACAAAAGGAAGGTGTTTTTTTCCCTCTTATTTGTTATGGTAGAGCCATTTTAACACTCTATTTAATTTGCAAGTAGTATGGAGTTTAGAAATTTTTTAGAATTAAAATCTTAACTACAATATAAGTACTTTAAAGTCATCCACACAGTTCACTGGGTTGTAGGAGGAGTAAGATTTGAAAAAAGTGTGGTTAAAATATTTTTCACTTCATTTTTTTAGAGTTTTGGATAATGCAATTTCCTATTCTGTTTAGCTATTCATTACTTTTTCCAATAGCAAGCAACTTCTGTGTGAGCAATCATGAAAAACAATAAGATTTTATGAGTCAAATTATTTTTTCATATTAAAAATAATAAAATTTAATGTATTGCCATTAGTTTTGCAGTAGTAGTAGGTTACTGAAACCACCTGTATAGAGAGGAACAAATTCCCACAAATTTTTAAACAATCAGCAAGCATTGTTGAACATGCAGGCAATAAATCCTTGAGTTTACAAATTAATGATGGAAGAAAACTCTTAGATGTGAATGAGACTTTATGAATGGGGATTTTAATAATTTTACTCATTTAAAATAGCAAATTGCATATAATACATTCACAGAAACATACAGTGAGTGTATAGACAACTTTTGCAATTGAATGTGAACTCATTAAAATGAAGTATATCAAGTGAAATTCATTAAAATGAAATATATCAAACATTTACTATTTTAATATTACTGGTATTAAGTGCAATTTATATATTCATTTCAAAGCTGTTTTTTATTTAATCCAAAATGAATTTGAAAAGATAATTGTAATAACCCTATAGGTACATCAGTCAGTGTGGATGTCGAAACGTAAAGCTGGAGTAAACTTCATTACGAAGAAAAAGTGCAGCTTGAAATTTAAACAAGAATGGTTGGGAGAATTAGTAGAGACTGAACTGCCAACTTCATCTAAAAAACAATTAACAAAACTGGGTGACATCTTCATGTATCGTGAAAATAGTGATGACATTGTTTGCCAGGTATGCCAAGAAGCTTGTACAGGCGGCGCATTCACAATTGGAAAACGGTGGAATGATTGGAAAATTGATTATTTGAAGCGTCATATCAATCAAAAGAGTCACCTGGATTCAGTCATTAAGCTACGATGCCAGAAATCTGGAGGGCTGCTGAGGCTACTGACTGAAAGTGCAGAAGAGAAAGCAAACAGAAAAGAAGTTTCACTGCGCAGAAATGCCAGTGCCCATGAAGTCAAAGTTTTGATCGATAATGTGTTGCTGGCCATAAACATGAATGTGTCAATATTATCAGTCACAGCCATACATGACCACATAGGCAAGTATGTGTCCATTCCAGAGAGCTGGCGCAGCAAGAATTATGGCTTTGAGTTTGTGGAGTGCATCAATGCAGTTGTTCAGAAAGAAGTCATGCATGATCTATGTAATGCCAGTTTTCATACTCTTATTGCTGATGAAAGCACCGATGTATCAGTCACCAAAATGTTGATTTTGTATGCAAAATTCCACCCGTCTAATGCCGCAATTTATAAGACCGTGTTTGCAGGAATTTTACAGTTGTCAACGTGCGACAGCACAGCAATCACAGCAGCCATAAAAAAGTTCTATGCTACAAACAACATCAACATTCAAAAGATGGTCATGTTTACGTCAGATGGTGCGTCTGTGATGCTGGGTAAGAATAACGGTGTGGCTGCTCAGCTTCGTTGAGATGTATCCCATTTGCTTGAACAGCACTGTGTGGCACATCGAGAAGACCTAGGGATTGATGATGCGTGTAAGCACGTTTCACTGATGAAGGACATCAAGACTTTACTACGAACTGTCTACACTCTGTTCTGCCGCTCTTCTGTGAAGAAAACAGCATTTGCAGAACTAGCAGAAGTTCTTGAGTGTGAATCGGTAGCTTTCAGACCGTTGAATGAAGTACGATGGCTTTCCAGACATTTTGCATTGCGAGCATTGATGAGAAACATTACAGTTTTGGTTGAGTACTGTAAAGAGCAAGCAGAAACACACAGTGACCCAGTCTGTAAATATTGTTACAGAAAGTTGACGGATCCACAGATTCGTGCTGCATTGATCATGTTTGACGACGTTGTTCGCGAATTAGCCGAGTTGAACAAGCTGTTGCAAAGAAGCAACCTGACACCAATCGAAGCCGTTCGGTTTGTGAAGGCCAGAATAACCAAGTTTCGCCTGCAGTATTTAGGTGAAACAGTTTACTGGAATGACGAAGCTCGCGAATATATGCAGAGCAACCCAGACATTGACACGGCTTCTATACTCAGATTCATTGAACGTGTGTGCTTGCATCTTGACAGTCGTTTTCCAGACAACGAGCTGACAGATTGGAATATATTTGAAACTGCTGCTCTGTCAAATGTGAATTCTTTTAATTTTGGGGAAACTGAGATTGCAACTCTGGTTGGAAAATACCAGCATTTCTTTGAGGATTTGGATGAAGTCAGCATCACATCAGCTGTACAGTCACAATATCGTGACTTCAGATTTCTGGTGTCGGAGAAATTCAAGTCTGGATTAATGCAGTCATTTGATGATGTAGTTCAGTTTGTACTAAGAGAGCAACAGTTTGGATTGCTGTCACGTCTGCTGGACATCTGCGCAACATTCCAAGCGTCAAGCGCTGATTGTGAGCGAGGTTTCAGCCTGATGAATGCCATCAAGACCAAAGCTCGCAATCGGCTGCAAACTGAGCACTTGGATATGCTGATGCGAATCCGATCTTACCAGACTTCAGCAGCACAGATTGATCTTGACAAAGTGTACTCGGAATGGTTGTTAAAGAAATACAGATGTGAGAAACTGTAAGATGAGACAGACTTTCAGTGAATAACAGTGTACATTACCATATACAAGCATTTTAATATTAATATTTAATATTTAATAATAGTGCTATATAACACCTTTAATTAAGGGGGTACCTTGAATAAATATAACTTTGCGTTTCAAATAACACTGATTTTGTTGTTGTCTTGGGTGACATCTGTGAAAAAAATTCAGGTGCTCAGGCATGAAAATGTGCCGCTCAAACACTATACTTTTCCGCCCACACTGAAAAAAAATAGAGGGAACATTGGCCACAGGCTCTCCTCCTTTATCAGCTAAGTCAGAGAAATAGGTATGTATTGTGTCACAACCCCTGGTATGCCCAAATATGGGAGGGAACACACTGTTTCCCTTTGTCTGTCTTTCAGCTCACTCCAGGAGACCATCCAGGCAGAAAACCATATTTTTAATGTTGCCTTTGTTATATTTGTGTTGTATTTGTGCTGATAAATAAGTAGCCGGTGGCCTAGTGGCTAGTACATTTGCCTAAAATGTAATACATGTATAATACATACAAATATATGTATGTATGTATGTGTGTGTGCGTGTGTACACACACACACACACACATATATGTATATGTAAATATATATGTGTGTGTGTGTGTGTGTGTGTGTGTGTGTGTTGTATTTGTACTGATAAATAAATAAAGGGAGACTAGTATAGATCTATTTCGAGCTAATTAGCTCTCATCAGCTAGCCATACCCTTACTGGGATTTGAACCTGGGCTGTATTATATCTTAGGCAGGAGTCTTAGCCACTAAGCCACAGGCTTTAATGTTGCCTTTTTATATATGTGTTGCTTAGTGGCTAAGACTCCTGCCTAAGATATAATACAGCCCAGGTTCAAATCCCAGTAAGGGTATGGCTAGCTGATGAGAGCTAATTAGCTCGAAATAGATCTATACTAGTCTCCCTTTATTTATTTATCAGTACAAATACAACAAAATAAAAATATGGTTTTCTGCCTGCATGGTCTTCTGTGATGAGCCGAAGGACAGAAAGAGGGAGTAGTGACCTTCCTCCCATATTTAGGCATACCAGGGGTTGTAACACAAATACATACCTATTTCCCTGGCTCAACTGATAAGGAGGCGAGCCTGTGGCTTAGTGGCTAAGACTCCTGCCTAAGATATAATACAGCCCAGGTTCAAATTCCAGTAAGGGTATGGCTAGCTGATATTTAGGCATACCATATATATATTCAGTTTATTAATTTTCTAAGATTAATTAGAAAATTTATTACCAAGATTCAGAAAATAAAAACTGACCTGGCAAATAGGAACATACATGCTTAGCACTGCAGTATTATCTATAATAAGTTTAATAATAGTTTGCAAAAAGATCATTTTGACAGATTTATATCAGACTTTTGTACAAAGGACATTCTACCTAATTCCTTTGGAAATTGCTATAACATTTTCTCAATATTTTAAGGTAGAAAAGACTTTAAGTAGCCTTGTGAAAGAATTCCATACATTTCTTTAGAAATTATAACTGGCAACCTATCAAATCCACAAAGTGTCAAAGAATAAGGTAAAAATTTGCAAATCTTGGACCTTTTAAAAAAATAGAGCTGTTGTCTATCACAAAGCATTAGTAATGGTGCCTCAGTCTACAATGTGCAAAGGTTTAGAGGTTTAGAACATTTTAAGAAGTGATCTAGTTATATTTTAAATACTGTATTTTGTGGAGCTAAAATTATGGGCCTATTTCAAGGAAGTAAGCATGAAATAGTCTGTATTATAAAAATCCTTTTTTAGTTAAAATTGGTTTTTCAAAAAGCCAATCCCTTAGGTTCTTTTTTCATAGCAGTGTATTTTTGTCATTTAAAGTTATTATTTATCCTTGAGATGAGTTAGTTTTAACCGCATTTACAATCTTGGTCTAAAGCAGCCACTAATTTCTTTAGAAGCCTGTGCAACAACTCAAAAATAATACACTCATGCTTTCATCAGTAATAGATTTCTGAACCATGATTTCCAAGCGCTCTAAAATAAATTAGGGATGAACAAACCCACAAGCCCACTGAACCCATTTTAAGGTATATGCTTACTTGGGAGAAAGACTGTTGGAGGACAGGATCACATATTGTTTTTTGTACGAAGTATGTGAATGAGATAAAGAGATAGGATGGGCAAATAGGAATGGACAGCTGCATTTTGTGTAGGAGGAGATACATAAGACCTACAAGACGACTATGACCGGATCAGTGGTGGGTTTCAAATTTTTTTAGAACCTCTTTGGTAGGTGTGGCCTGCTTTGTGGGAGTGACTTGCTGGCCATGTGACTGGGTGGGAGTGGCTTGCCAGTCATGTGACTGGGTGGGCATGGCCAACTTGTAAAATGTGGTGAAACTCACTTAACAATGCTCTTGCTTAGCAACCAAAATGTTGGCTCAGAAACTCTGGCATTTGAAGCATGCAAGTCTTAAAGCTGTCAAGTTACGAGACCCTTGCACCCCTAAACTTTTAGGAAAAAAAACCTCCCAGGGGTGTTCAAACCTGACAGCTTTAAGACTTGTGGACTTCAACTCCCAGGGTTCCTCCTCCAGTCATGTTGGCTTAGGAACTCTGGCATTGAAGTGTGCAAGTCTTAAAGCTGTCAAGTTACAAGACCCTTGCACCCCTAACCCTTTAGAAAAAAACCCAGGGGTGTTCAAACTTGACAGCTTCAAGACTTGTGGACTTCAACTCCCAGAATTCCTCCTCTCGCTCTTCATCTTGATCATGTTCGGACGGGCGGGGGGAGGGAGCTGGAACTGGTTCTAAATGGCACTGTAAATTTGTGGAACCTCTTCTATAGAAGAGGTTAGAACTGGCAGGAATCCACCCCTGGACTGGATGCTATGTATAAAATATGAAGCACTTTCATATAGATTCATGGATGTGTATAGAGAAAGATAAATGAAAATGAAGTGTGTGAATGGAAACATAAGACCTGGTTCCTCCCATTTCTGGCTCTTGTGTTAGTCATTATGGACTTATCCACACTTCCGGTTTCTGACATACTTTCACTGCTAGTACCAACAGTGAAAAAGATAATGATGATTAATTTATTTAGATTATTTAGGATACCACAGATACCCAGCCATTTCAATTCTATTATTAATCACACATGATCTTTAGCTTTTAATGAAAAAAGAATAATATCCATACCAAACTAATTGTGCCTCCTTCAATATCCAAGAAAAAAAATCTAAACTCCATTTGAATAGAGATAAAGTACTTTTACTAGATATGAATTGAAAGCAGCGAAAAGGAAAACAAGATCTGGCCAAAAAGGCGCGAACATGTAGATATCAAACGTTTACCCAGCAGCCTCTCCCCAATTCCCCAACCCAATGTCCAATCTGCAACTCCCTAAGGTGTCATGTGGGGTGCATCTTCAAAAAGCCTCATCAAGTTGGTATGCAGGACGGTTGGCTTTGACCAAGTCCAAACACAGACAACCAGCATGCGCAGAAGACGGTGAGAAAAAAACTCCCTTCTTCATAACTCCTCCAGCACCAGTAATTCCCCCTCCCAAATATCTCAAGCCCCCTCCCTACTCATTTCCATGGCAGCCGATAGCAAGCAAGAAAAGTAGAGGCTGACAGTAGGTCAGCTTGCTTTATGACAGAACTGGCTATGACACTCATTTATATGAAAAAAAATGATGGAAAATGGAATCTGAAATAAATTAGGGAGGATAAGAATCCATAGCATTAAAATTAAAGTATTACATTATGCATATTTGCAGCCAGCAATCCTTCAGAAATAACTTGGTAATGAACCATGTGATAATGGTAATAAACATGTAATTTGTTATTATCCTGAATTCTGAGTTATTTACAAAGAAGAACATGCAATGTAATAAAGATGATGAAAAAAATGAAGGCTGAAATAATCATAAGATAAAGGTAAAGATTCCCCTTGCAGACACGTGCTGGTCATTCCTGACTCTAGGGTGGGGTGCTCATCTCCGTTTCAAAGTTGAACAGCCAGCACTGTCTGAAGATGTCTCTGTGGTCATGTGGCCAACATGACTAAATGCCAAAGGCGCACGGAACACTCTTAACTTCCCACCAAGGTTGTTCCTATTTTTCTACTTGCATTTTCCATGCTTTTGAACTGCTAGGTTGGCAGAAGCTGGGACAAGTAACAAGAGCTCACTCCGTTATGCAGCACTAGGGATTCAAACTGCCAAACTGCTGACCTTTCTGATCGACAAGCTCAGCATCTTAGCCACTGAGCCGCCATGTCACTATAATCATACAGTACACCTAATTATCTTAGGAGCCAGGCATTGCTTCTAAATACACGTGAACTCTATTGTTTGTTTTGAAACAGACAACTTGGCAAAAATAGAGAGTAACAAAAGAGATGTGATACTATATAGACATATGTATTCATGTGTGTGTGTATGTGTGTGTTTGTATACAGACCTGTGTGTGCACACATACACTCATACACACAAATGTTCCTATGTATTTATGTGTTTAAACCTGTACAGACATTTCCTAAAATCAAATAGATTGTTGAGCTTTTTTAGTTATATTAAGCAGAAATTATGCAGTACAGCTGTGAACTGAATACACTTTTAGCTGTCTCAGCCATTATAAAAGAAATATTTAAAATGCATTTCAAAGGAGAACAGATTAGTTTTTCAGCTGTCATAGTTGACTACAAAAGAAAGAAACTTCTTATAATCCAGTGCTAAGAAGACAAATTTCCAAGTATGAAGTCTTCAATAGAAAGCTAATTCAGAGTATGTCTGTCTCCATTTCTCTACTTTCTAATGTAAATATAAACTAAATAGAAATACTTGGCACATTCATTGCAAATAGGAATGCAAATATCAAGATTTATATTTTGTTTTTTTAACAAATAAATTTTTAGGCTTTATAGGATTGAAATGTTTAAATCATTTTGAAAATCCATTAAGATAATTCTAAGTAGTAAAGTGTGAATTAACACTTGATTTTTCTATGTTTTCTGCTTCTCGCATATATTGCTTGAGATAAGGTAGCCTTCTTTTTGAAATTTTCTATTATCTTTGCCTTTTCAATTTAGACTGTAATATGATAGGTTTGACTTGAATTGTCGAGAGAGATCATTAAATTATTTTTTCATGCCTTTAATGAAATGTTGAATAAATATGCAAACATCAGACAGGAAGATTAAATCATGTTCCCGTGCTTCCTGAATAAAGCAAAACAATAAATTATTAAACATAGTAGGTAAGGTCAATTACAGTGCATATAAATTCACAGAGCAAGGAAGAGCATGTCTCTTATCTGTGTCATAATGGATTTTTACAATGCAACTCTACTAATACATACATACATATACACACAGACAGATATCTATTTTTCTATGAGCAACGATTATTTTTGGTCTTAGGACAGTAGATAGGATCCCTTTCCATGGCTCATAAGAATATGTATGTTCATGATATTTGAGTTTCCTCATTCTGACTCTGGCTCTTTGTTTCAGAAAAGACACCATACATTGTCAAACAATGTAATATAATTTCTAATTTCACTGTCAGATTATTACAACATCCACTTCACCCATCTACCTGGAAATTCGTCAGATGGTACTTGCCTGTATTTGTAATGCATTATGTTACTCAACACACACTAATTTTGTCTTGAACAATGCACTGGAAATCTATCCTATTTCTGCAAATTTATGGTATTGTAGCGTCATAAAGATATGAGAAGTTATAGTGATGAGAATCCTGTTCTTACATAAGGTTCAGTTAAAAGGGAACAGGAGACAGTATTCTGCAGTTTAGGCTCCATCCTCCATCCTCTGGAATTGCCTATCATCAGAGATTTAGATCGCACTTCCCAAATGGTGTTCAGGAAGACAGTTAAAACAAAACTCATAGAAAGACAGAGATTTTGTACATCATTCAAAAGAAACAATACAAAAACTAAGAACAAGACAAAAAGGCCCAAACATATTGTCAGCGTTCCAAATATCATGCAGAATTAAATCATTGTCCAAGGCAAAGTAGTCCTTAAAACTCCAATTTAATAAGACAGGCATGTTGGCATTAAGCTGGTGAAATTTCAACTCTAAGGTACATCCGGTGAATTCCCCAAGTTAAAAGTTCATCATCTATCCCCACACCCCATAATTCATCACATGGTCCAATCTTCATCTTCCACTCTGGCATGTACACCCCTCTTCTTCCGGCCAGGTGTCGAGGTGCGGAGACAAAAGACGACCTTGAGCTTCTAAGAAATACATAACAATACATTCCACAATCCTACTCCTTTCTATTCCCCCCTCCCAACTACTATACCAATGAAACAGCATAATATGTATGTTTTAATTATGTGGCAGGCCAAAGATCCTAAAAGGAACAGAATTACAGGCCTGACAGGCGGCCTCTCCTCAAGAGAAAAACGTTTCCTGAAAAGAGAATAACATAAATGTTAACTATCAAAATTTAACCACCTCTTCCTCCCCCAGGGGGACCCTTTGGCTTATTAGGGAATTTCTCATGGAATTGCTTCACTAATTTATCTGCTTTCAGATCCCAACTTTTCACCCACGTAGCTTCTGACAAAGGGTATCCCTTCCAATGCACTAAATATTGTAAACGACCTCTATACAGCCTGGAATCTAATATTTTTTTCACTTCATAATGTGTTTCCCCTTCTACCACTACGGGAGGAGGTGGAGTTTGGGTGGATGGTCTCGTGCTAGACTCCCTTACCGGCTTCAATAAGCTACAATGGAATACCGGGTAAATTTTCCCTAAGAGTCTGGGTAGGCTGAGTCGAACTGTAACTGGGTTAATTATCTTTTCTATTGGGAAAGGACCTAGAAATTTTGGACCTAATTTCTTACTAGGCATCTTTAATCTTATGTATTTAGTAGACAAAAAAACTTTGTCCCCCACTCGAAAGGGGGGTTGTAGGGAACGATGTTTATCAGCTTGCTTCTTGTAGGCTTCTGCCGCATCTGTTAGCACCTTTTTGGTATTCTCCCATCCCTTCTTTAGTGCCTCCAGCCATTCATTCAGGGACATGGATGAGGGGGGTTCCTTAGGTAGTTCAGGCATGGGAACGAATTCCATGCCACTGGTAATCTGGAAAGGAGTTAATCCGGTACTGCTGTGAACCGTATTATTATATGCTACTTCAGCGAAAGGTAGCAAGTCCGACCAATTGTCTTGCTGATAGTCCACATAACACCGGATATACTGTTCCACCATCGCATTGGCCCTCTCTGCTGCCCCATTTGTGCTGGGAAGAAATGCTGAGCTGAGTCCCTGCGTGGACCCGATCGATTTTAGGAATTCTCTCCAGAACTTGGCGGTGAATTGAACTCCGCGATCTGAAATGATCCTTTTTGGAACTCCATGTAGGCGATGAATGTGTTTCACAAACATTTTCGCTAATTTCTTTGCGGATGGTAGGCTTGAACAAGCGATAAAGTGTGCTTGCTTGGAAAACAAATCAATAACTGTCCAGATTACTTTATTACCACTGCTATCTGGAAGTTTGACAATGAAGTCCATTGCTATCTCTTCCCATGGTCGGCTAGGGTTGGCCACTTGTTGTAGTAGTCCCGGGGGCTTTCCCGGACGGGTTTTCATTGTTGCACAAGTAGCACAGCTTTTTACATAATCTTCCACCTCCGACCTCATCTTTGGCCACCAAAATTGACGTCTAGCGAGGTGGAGAGTTTTCAGGAATCCGAAATGACCTCCTAGTTTCGCATCATGACTCCGCTGTAGCACTTGCAATCTCATTTCTGCAGGGACGTACAGTTTGGATCCCTTCCAGGCTACGCCATCATTAATCGTTAGGATGTCTTTGTTGTTGTTGAACCATGGGTCTGTCTGGAGGGCTGCTTTCAGTTCGGTTCTCAGTTTATCTTGGCTTCGACTGGTGACTTGAGCTGCCTTTTGGTGAGAAGGAGATATGATGGGGTGGAAAATTTCTTCCTTCTTACTGTCAAACTGGGGTTTTCTCGACAGTGCATCTGCTAACAAATTCTTCCCTGCGGGGATGTGTTTAATTTCAAATTTGAACCTTTGGAAATATTGGGCCCAACGGACCTGTTTGGGGGATAACTTTCGATGGGCAAGGAGAGTTTCGAGGTTTTTATGATCAGTCCATACCTCGAACGGTATATCCCCCCCTTCCAGGAGATGCCTCCAGGTGAGCATGCTCCATCTGATCGCGAATGCCTCCTTCTCCCAAATGGGCCACCTTCTTTCCGTAGTGGTGAGTTTCTTGGAGATGTAAGCACATGGTAAGAGGTGGCCTTCTTTATTCTTTTGTAGTAGCACCGCGGCTATCGCGACATCACTGGCATCCGTTTGGATTATGAAAGGTCGCTCTGGATCGGGGTGTTGCAATATGGGTTCTTGGGCAAAGAGCCGTTTTAATTTCTCAAAAGCCTTTTGACAGTCGATTGTCCATTGTCCATTTTAATGGTTGGTTTGCTTTTGGTTTAGTAGGTCGTTCTTAATAGGTCAGTCAATGGTAGGGCAATTTCAGCAAAGGTTGGAATAAACTGCCTATAAAAGTTTGCAAATCCAAGGAAGCTTTGTAATTGTTTGCGAGTGCTTGGAGGTTTCCAATCTAACACCGCTTTCACTTTTTCTGGGTCCATTTCTACTCCTTCATTGGAGATACGATATCCCAGATAATCTAGCGAGGTCTTGTGGAATTCACACTTTGACAATTTTGCATAAAGTTTGGCAGCTAGAAGTTTTTTCAGGACTTGCCGTACCAGTTTCACATGTTCTTCCATGGTCTCAGAGAAGATCAAGATGTCATCTAAATAAACGAGTACTCCGCGGTACAGGTGGTCGTGTAGCACTTTATTTATGTACTGCATGAATACTGCGGGTGCTCCTTGTAGTCCGAAAGGCATGACTTTATATTGGAAGCTGCCTAAGGGAGTATTAAAAGTGGTCTTCCACTCATCCCCTTTCCGGATTCGTATACGGTAATACGCCTCTCTCAAATCCAGCTTGGTGAAGATCTTGCCCTTAGCCAAGTGGTTCAACATATCTTTCATGAGAGGGAGGGGATAGGTATTCTTTTCGCATACCGCATTCAAAGCTCGTAAGTCCACACAGAGGCGAACCCCCCCATCTTTCTTTTCCCTGAAGAGCACTGGGGCCGCTACTTTTGATTTTGCTGGTTCAATAAACCCTCTTTTCAAATTGGTGTCGATGTACTTCCTCAATTCTATCATCTCTTTAGGCGTCATAGAGTACATTTTGGGCTTTGGTAAGGTTACCCCAGGTTTGAACTCTATGGCACAATCTGTGGCGCGGTGAGGTGGAAGGTAGTTTCCGTCTTCCTCACTGAACACCTCCGCCAGATCCCAATAGATCTTTGGGACTCGTTGGATTCCCGGAAGTTTAGTGTCTGCTGCGGTTGCTGCAGGTTCTGGATGGGTTGGGCTGTTAGGTTCCAATGTTCCTGGGTGGCCTTTTGGTTCCACTGGTGGTAACGGCCCAAGTCCAATAGTCACCTTTCTAATGCCATCCTCCCACTTTATGGTAGGTTCCCACTTGTCCAACAATGCAAGCCCTAGGATAACTGATTCCTGCATTCCAGGGGCCACGATGAATCTGAGGAACTCATAGTGGCGGCCTATCACCAGTTTTACTAACTCAGTGATCTTTGTAGCCGGAGCTCTCCCAATTAGGGTTCCATCCACTTGCTCAAACGGAATGGGTTGTTTCAGGGGTCTGGTGCGTATACCTAGTTGCTCCACTATTGACATGCTAATTAAGCATCGGGTGCAGCCGGTATCTATAATCACCCCAACTTCCCCTTCTACCCCCGTTTTCGGTATTTGGAGTTTGGCTTTTATTTGGAAGGGGCGGATAGGTGCACTCACCATTGGGTCATCTTCTGGGTTTCCTTCCTCTTCCTCCTCTGAAGTGTCCAGGGCGTTTTCAGTGGCTCCGCTCTCTGCCCCTGCTGGCTGTTGTGCCAGACGACTTTTTTCTGGTGGTTTTCTGGTGGTTTTCTTGACTGTGCTGGCAGGTGGTTGGCGTGGTTGTGGAACTGGGGCTGGAGCCAAGCATGTAGATGCCCGGTGGCCAAGCTGACCACAACGGTAGCACTTTATTTTGGGGCCCCAGGAACGAGGGGTTGGCGGGAGCTTTTCAGTTTGCTGCCTCTGCGTTTGGTGGGCTAACGTTTTTTTTTCAGGGGTTCTGGTACCAGGCTTTGGATAGGTATTAATCTCGTGGTCCAGTATGATTGCAGTGGTGTACCATTCTTGGATACGATCTGGGGTCCCCCTTACGGCACAAGCTTGTTTCAGTTTGGGATCTAAGGCCTTTTTGAACGTATAGACCAATAGTCTCTCTGGCCAGTAACGTAGTCTTCCAGCTATTCTCCGGAATTCCCAAACTAATTCTTTGACCGGCCGACCCCCCTGTCGTAATTCCTGGATCTGGTCTTCAGCATCTACCTGTTGGGCCACATCGTAAAATCGGGCCCGCATCAGTTGGATGAACCCCGTTATGTCATCTAACTCAGGAGCTGCTTCTTCATGGAGTTCCGCTATCCATTGTGCTGCCTCTCCTTCATTCATCCCCTCTGCTATTTCTTGGATCAGTTCTCGATCCGTCAGGTATTGTGGGCCTACTTGGTCAACGTATGCCAACACTCGATTCATGAAGTAAGCTAGTTTGTCTCGGCTGCCATCATAGGTTGCACGGAACCTTGGGGGTGTGGGAGGAGGAGGGGGTGCTGGTGGTTGAACCGGAGCAACCTGTTGGCCTGCTGCTTGGGGTGGTAAGCTTCTTTGTGGGGCCACACCCATCGGTTGGGCAAAAGCCTGCTGAGGCATTGGTGGGGGGGCTGGGCCCTGTGGTGGTCCCATTCCCTGGCTCTGCCTCTGAGCAGCTATTTGGGGTGGCACCATTGGTTGGGAAGGGGCAGGCGTCCACTGGCATTGAGCCCATCCATGACCCGGGAAGAAAGCCCAACCTGAATTGGCTTGATTGATGGGTCCAGAGCCATCGCTTTGCAGAGGGGGGGAGGTGAAAGTGTTCCAGGCCCCTTTCGGCTGGTTAAGTTTTACTTCCCAACTTTTTTTCACTCCAGGAGGGGGGGGTGCTGATTCGCTGGTGGCTGTGTGGAAAGACCCAAGGTCTCCGCTCCACTGCGCAGCAGTTTCTCTGCTGGGGAAGGATAATGTGGGCTTTGCTAGCCTCCACCCGGGTGGTTCTGGGGGCCCCAGGGGTTTTTGTTCACTCACATTTAGGCGTCGGAATTGGTCCTGAAGGCCCATCAAAGACTGGCTGCGTGAGAGTGACTGAGATCTCCATTCATTTGCTCTTCTCCCCCTGCTCCAGCCGTCTGTCAGAGTTCCCTTGGGGGGCCCCCCTCCTTCCAGCAGGCATTCCTGAGAAGCAATAAATCCCGAAACTTCCTCTCGCAGGTCTAACTCCGTCTGTGAGGAAAATCTTGGTTTCGGTTCCTTTTCCCTCGCCTCTGCCTGTTGAACTATTTCTTTAGAAGGTGCATAGATAGTCTCGACAAAAATAAATGATCCATCATCCTTAGCTTTCTCTGCTGCATTCTTTCCCTCCTCCATCTTCACTGAAATTTCGTCCTGCCCAGGGTTGGGTCAGAACTGGGATTCAGTACCCCGATGAAAGAAAAAAATTTATGGGAGAGTTGAAATAATGTCAGCGTTCCAAATATCATGCAGAATTAAATCATTGTCCAAGGCAAAGTAGTCCTTAAAACTCCAATTTAATAAGACAGGCATGTTGGCATTAAGCTGGTGAAATTTCAACTCTAAGGTACATCCGGTGAATTCCCCAAGTTAAAAGTTCATCATCTATCCCCACACCCCATAATTCATCACATGGTCCAATCTTCATCTTCCACTCTGGCATGTACACCCCTCTTCTTCCGGCCAGGTGTCGAGGTGCGGAGACAAAAGACGACCTTGAGCTTCTAAGAAATACATAACAATACATTCCACAATCCTACTCCTTTCTATTCCCCCCTCCCAACTACTATACCAATGAAACAGCATAATATGTATGTTTTAATTATGTGGCAGGCCAAAGATCCTAAAAGGAACAGAATTACAGGCCTGACACATATCTTCTCGAACAAATATCACTGATAAGCATGGATAACATCAGACAAACACTCAAACATGAAACAATATCCTACATACCAAAGAAATTACCAAGGACAAAACCACATCCTCAACTCAGTAGCGTGCAGTCAGGTGAGGCAAGTGAGGCACAGCCTCACCGCTCTCATCATGAAAAGAAAAAAATGTAAAAGGAAAAAGCTGAGCTAGTAGCTGCCTCACCATGGATGACTCTGCTTAACTGTTAAAAAAAGCCTCTTAAAAAGCATCCTCTACTATGAGGCAGGAGAACTGCATGCCTCATCTAGTCTGACTTTAGGCGTTTTATGATCACTCGAGCTGAGTTAAGCAAGGGTTAAAAGCCTAAAAATTCCTGACAGGTGAGGCACACAGTTCTCCTGCCTCATAGTAGCGGGCGCTTTTTTAGAAGCTTTTTTTAACAGTTAAGCAGAGTCATCCACGGAAGCCAGGCAAAGAGCCATGCTATAGCACACACACTTTCTCCCAGCCTCTTTCTTTTGGAAGGCTCGGATCGGCTTCCCTCCGGCTTCTCTGCCTTTCCTCTCACCCCAGCCTGCCAGCAGGAGGTGAGTGGGTGGGCTTTACTGTGTTCCAGGCATTTCCCATCCAGACAGCAGGCTGCATTTGCAATGGTGGAGGTCTTTGGGGAATGCAGCAGAGGAATGGGGGGAATGGCAGAGGAGTTGCTTTCAAGCCGCTGGAAAAGATATCCAATCCAACTTTTGTGTGTGTGTGGGGGGGGGGTTGTTTGAGATTGAGTGAGTGAGGGAAGGGGGTAGGACAGATAGTCTAATCCAACTTTTGTGTGTGTGTGTGTGTGTGTGTTTGAGAGAGGGGTAGGAAGGGAAAGAGGGAGGAAGGAGAGGAAGGGAGAAGAAAAAGGAAATGAAAAAAGGAAATTTATTTTGCAAAGGAGAAAAACAAATGCTGTTGTTTTAAATTGGAACTGAGCATGCCTGTGGAATTCTGGGAGTTGAAGTCCACAAGTCTAAAAATATTTGAAACCCACCACTGTGTCAGGGCCTCACCAGACATAAACCTCACCGCACGTCACTGCCTCAGCTGGCAGGGACAGTTATCCTATGTAGTTAAGAACAAACCCCATAGTCACCACCACTGATGATATTACCTTGTCTGGTAATGAAACCTCTGAAGCAAACAACCAAACAGAGAATGCCATGGAGTACCCAAAACAAAGGTTTTTGGGGGCCTCTTTTATTCAGAAAATCTGGCAGGATTAATAATATATATTTTAAAATTGTTTAATGCGGTTGCATTTAGTGAATATATCTAAAGCTAGTGTCCATTTTATGAGTCAGTATACACATATTTATATTATAATAAACAAATAAGAATATAACACAAATAGAATCATAACTGGCTTTAACTGAGTCCATAGCTATAATAAGAATTTGACCCACATGCAAAAGAAGGCAAGTATTACTTTTGTCCAGACATTGTAGTGATTGGACTAACTTATATCGATGTTATGCATGCTGCCCTGGGCAGTTTAATATTTTACAAATTCAGGAAAGTAATAAATAAATATTTGAGAGATTTTGGATTTCATGGGCATTAGGCAATCTACTAATACTTCAGAGTTCTTCTCACTCAAGAACTTAGAATGTCAAAAACAAATTAAAAATAATATGAACATTAATTGCTTCAGTTTCTTAAGTGCCAAATTAGATAGCACACATCACCCAGACAAGCAAAGGAGTAAAATTTAATGATGGCTCCTTGGAGAAGAATTGATTTGGGTACAGTTTCTTTCATGCTACTTTATTCAGTGAAATGCTATAATTTAAAATCTCCCTTGTTGATAAGTTAGAGGTATGGGAAAAATGACATAAATTAATAAGTGAATAGTAAATGCCCAAATGGTAATTAAATTGCTTCACCATAATTCTTTACCATTAAATGAAAAAAAATCATATTTAGACAGACATATATTTACTTAAGTTGTACTTACTACTGTATGAATGTATTGAAGGAAAGAATTTAGGAACCTTACAATATTCATTATTGTATGCCTAAAATTTTAAGGGTATTTAATTTTTTGATTCTATTTGTTTCAAGTATGGTCATTTTTAAAAAAAGAAACATGCACTTACTTGTAGTTAGAATTCTGGAAACCTGTTTTCTGAGTCTGAAAAGATTAATTTATTTTCTCATGTACCTTTATGCCCAAATATGGGAGGGAGCTCACTACTCCCCCTTTCTGTCCTTCAGCTCATTACAGAAGACCATCCAGGCAGAAAACCATATTTTTATTTTTAATGTTGCCTTTGCTATGTTTGTGTTGTATTTGTGCTGATAAATAAATAAAGGGAGACTAGTATAGATCTATTTCATGCTATTTAGCTCTCATCAGCTAGCCATACCCTTACTGGGATTTATCAGCACAAATACAACACAAACATAGCAAAGGCAACATTAAAAATAAAAATATGGTTTTCTGCCTGGATGGTCTTCTCTAATGAGCCGAAGGGCAGAAAGAGGGAGTAGTGAGCTCCCTCCCATATTTGGGCATACCAGGGGTTGTAACATAAATACATACCTATTTCCCTGGCTCAGCTGATAAGGAGGAGAGCCTGTGACTTAGTGGCTAATACATCTGCCTAATATGTAATACAGCCCAGGTTCTAATCCCAGTAAGGGTATGGATACATACATACATATCCTGCTTTTTCAGTATAAAAATGAGGTAAAAATAAATTACAAATATTTTTACTTAGACATAATTTGTCATGATTACTATTTTATCTGAAAGACTGTATTTTTTCAACTTAAATCAAATTGGATGAAGGCAATGAAAGTAGCTATGAATAACCTTATAGGTTACTTTAGAAACAGGTGTGCTTGGCAGTGGAATATTTGTGAGGGGTATAAGTGAGGGCACATTTGGAATTTGGAGTGCATATGGTGGGATCATTCACAAAGTAACTACCAATAGGAGACCTGCTGATTCAGAAAAGCCTTCCAAAGAAACCATGGCTACTTGAAAACCTTTTTTTAGTGTTAGAACATGAACTAACCTGACAATATACCCAGTGGTGGGATTCTAAAAATTTTCTACCGGTTCTGTGGGCATGGCTTGGTGGGCGTGGCAGGTGAAGGATACTGTAAAATCCTCATTTCCTCCCGATCACTTGGAAGGCAGAGAATAGATAGGGATGGTGCCAGTCAGAGATGGTATTTACCAGTTTTCCGAACTACTCAAAATTTCCACTACCAGTTCTTCAGAACTGATCAGAACCTGCTGAATTTCACCTCTGAATATACCATACATCTAGCTTTTACATTTTGACATGTCTTACTTCCCAGCCTTGAAATTTCCATCTAGGCAGTTAAAAGCATTAAATACCTTGGTTTTTCCCATGCTGTAGTAATAAATTCAACAGAGACCATTTGTGTCTTTTTCTAGATTTCAGATTCAGAATAGAGGTTTTGAAACCTCTTTTCTTTATGTCTTCCCTGTCTTTTTATTAAAAGAATCTTTTTGAAAGATTTTTAAAGGCACCAAAGGTGGTTTTGGGGGGGACATACTGGGACCCCAAAATTGATGTCCCACTGACTGAGCTTCTGTCTGCCCCACTTTCCAGTCTAACAGGAATCTCTCCAACAATGCCATGGCAGGTAAATGAAGCTTTTCTGTTATGAGCTAATTGCTTTTCTTTCATCTTACTGTGGCATTGGCATTCATGTTCAAAGGAATGTGGAGACACAATCTGCCTCTTGAATAACTGTGATTCATCTGCATGAGAATGAACTTCACTCATCTTACCACCCCATTTTTGAACTGCAAATCTACATTTCAGGAAACTGCAGACTACTCTTACCAGGAATTTGAAATAGCAGCCCATAATCTTCCTCTCTGTGTCAGTGTGGAGAAAAGGGGATTGAGGAAATGCAAACAGACCACTACTCTTGTATTTTTAATAAGCAGCATCATTATGCCACAAGTCATGAATCTTTGCAGCTGCATTTCTTGTAGAAAGTTGAAAACGGTCAGAGCTCGGTAAATTATCATGAAGAGGCCTGATTACTTTTCTCTGGGCATTCAAATATCTGGCTGCTACCCAGTTTTCCTTTTGTCTACCAAATTAACTCAGTTTTTTGTCTGCACAACATGCTGAGCCACAAATTTACCTATCACATTTAGCTGCATGACTTCAGCAAATGATTAGTCCATGCATCAGGAACTTCTATGTGGGAGATGAAAATTGGGTTAATTGAGTAATACATGGTTAACTTGACACAGCGTAAGTGTCACTTCACAGAAAATCTAATGCTGAAGTGACTTCAAAATGAGCTCATTTCTTGACTCTTCCTTCTCAGCTTTATATCTTTCACACTCTTAACAGCCTAAGCAAAAGGGAGTTAAATGAGCTTTCTGAGAAACTTCCTCATAGTCAAAATAAAGTTTTACCCAACTGTTCTTGAGTTGGTAATCCAAGGGGATATCACAGCGAAAGGTGCTGAATTTTATTGAGAAATTTAGAAGGGTTGCATTCCTTCCATCTAGAACAGTTGGACTTCAAACTTAGCATCTTTAAGATATGTGGAATTCTAGGAATTGAAGAATACACATCTTCAACTTGCCAAGTTTGAAAAACAATGATGTAGCTTGATGTAGATGGAAAGCATTTTTTTTTAAAGTCACATTTTGTCTTTTGCCAAGTCTGATACCCCATTGAAATGAATTAATATAATCAATTTTATCTGTAGAAATAGTTAAATACAGTATGTGTGAGAGGTTATGGGGAGGCTGATGAAAGAATGGCAATGTAGACATAAACATCCAAGATAGAGACAAAGTACATCTGTTGGCAGCTTCTCAAAAGGAGCATATTAGACTAGGAGGTAAGAAACACTGGGAAAAGTTGTTCAAATAATTCTACTTAATAATAATAATATATATAAGGCTGGGAAATACCTCATTGTTTCCAGAATTCTTATCTATCTTTTAGTATTAAATATATCATGTTTTCTGTATTTCTTCCTTCACTTATCTTGGCCAGTTGCATATAGCTTTACATATAGCCAGGCACTTGCACTAGGCTTTTCTTTTTCTTTTATAATCTTTTATTTTTTTCCCTTTCCTGTGAGTTATTTAGTTTACAGCAGTGACGTGCGGTGAGGTTTACGGCTGGTGAGGCTGGTGATGTCATCAGGAAGGCGGGGAATGGGACCACGTGTGCTGGAGCCTGAGGCTGCCTCAGCCTAAAGCACACGTGATCCCATTCCCCGCCTTCTTGAGCGCGCTTCGCCGGCTCACGTTCCGCGATCCCCAACAGCAGCTGCTTTTCTGTGCGTCTGGCGTTTAGGACATCCGGCTACCTACCTAAACGCCAGACGCACAGAAAAGGATCGCAGAGTGCTTCACCGGCAGAGCGCGCTCAGGAAGGCGGGGAATGGGATCATGATTCCATTCCCCACCTTCCTGAGCGCGCTTCGCCGTCTCGCTTTCCGCGATCCCCAAGAGCAGCTGCTTTTCTGTGCGTCTGGTGTTTAGGACATCCAGCTATCTACCTAAACGCCAGATGCACAGAAAAGCACTGAAAAGCACTTTGCCTCCAAGCCACTTCGTCTTGATGACGTCGCCGATGTCGCTGCTGGGCGTGGCCGGCCGGAGGTAACCAGAGTGGCGGCGAGGGGTCCGGGCAGACGAAAGAGCAAGCGCGCAAGCGATGGAGGATCAGGCAGCTTGATCCTCGGTTGCTCGTCCGCTAGACTGCCTCGGCGCCACTCTCGCTACCTCCGTCCGTCTGCGCATGGCAGCTGCGGCAACGTTATCAAGCCCCTGCCACTTCTGGACGTCTATTGCAGTTGCGAGGAGCGCGCAAAGTACAGCGGAGGCAGGAAGGTTATTGGCGCTTCCGAGAACCCTCCTGCCTCCGCCGGTTGCCCAGCTGGCACCGCCCCGCACATGCTCCTCCTCCTCCCTCCTCTTCCTCTTATATATATGAAACTCCCTTGTGGATATTATTATTATATATTATTATTTCATGATGAGAGGTGAGGCTCTGCCTCCCCTGCCTCCAATGACCGCACGTCCCTGGTTTACAGTTATTTATATAGAAGCCATATATAGTTAGAATGTCACACTGCACAATACTTCTGCTGATTGCCGGCTGCCAGAAGTTTGGCAGTTCAAGTCTCACTGGCTCCAAAGTTGACTCAGCCTTCCATCCTTTTGAGGTTGGTAAAATGAGGACCCAGATTGCTGGGGGCAATATGCTGACTCTGTAAACCGCTTAGAGACAGCTGTAAAAGCACTGTGAAATGGTATGTAAGTCTAAGTGCTATTGCTATTTCTATTATTTATCTCCTAAAGGAAAGAGAAGGAAGCACCGAATCCTCTTTTCACCAGGCCTATTATACTCCATGGCCATTATTATACCATGTTTTCCCGAAAATAAGACAGGGTCCTATTTTCTTTTGACCCCTGAAATAAGCACTTGGCCTTATTTTCAGGAAGGTCTTTTTTTTTTTTTTTTTTGAGGTGCAGGAGGCAGCGAGCCTAGTCACCTCATGGCTGCTGTTGTGTTGCAATATTTTTGGGGAGGGCTTATTTTCAGGGGAGGGCTTATTTTAGCACATGCAGTCAAAAGCCTGATTGAGCTTATCATCCGGGGAGGTCTTACTTTCAGGGAAACAGGGTAGAGATTATCCCATTGTTTTTATTTTATTTTTTAATTGGCAGAAAAAAAGTACAGAGTTTGAGAGACATAGCTATCTCATATATCAGGATTGAGGAGTGGATACAAGATGAGGTAGCCCTTGGAAAATAAATGGAGCAGCAGGAACTATCAAGTTGTTATACAAAGAGTGAGTAAGGAGGGAATGTCTGGGAGGAAAGGCATTGTACTTCAAGCAATTTGCTGGGAAGGGGGAATATTAATTCAAAGTATCAAGTGAGGTACAGGTAGAGCACAGCAAGATGACAAAACTGTCTTAATGAATTTATGCAGGTGTGAACAGAGATGTCCTGAACTAAGCTACTTTCGATATTTTTTAGAGAAAGGAATCAAACTTTGCTAATATAAATAACTTCTATGTGAAATAGAAAAAATGTTGGAAAAAAGAATTAGGAATAGGAAATCTCTATTCCAATTATTTTTTTTCATTTATCCTATCCTCTGCTGTCCTATCTAATTTGTTTCATGTGCAAAGGTAATAAAGTTTCCTTTATCTTGCCATCCAAAATAATTTATTAAAATGTTGAAAAGTATCAAATCCAGGATTAGTATTTTTGGCATTCTATTTCATGCCAGTTTGATAACAAATCACTAATTTATTCAGGACTTTTTCTAACCCACCTAGATATTCACTTAATTATAGTACAGATAGTCCTCAATTTACAACTACAGTTGAGCCCAAAATTTATGTTGTTAAGTGAGACATTTGTTAAGTGAGTTTTGCCTCATTTTACAACTTTTCTTGACACAGTTATAAAAATGAATTATTTCAGTTGATGACTTAGTAACCTGGTTGTTAAGTAAATCTGGCTTCCCCATTGACTTTGCTTATCAGAAGATCACAAAAGGTCACAAAAGGGGATCACATGACCGCAGGGGACACAGCAATGGTCATAACTATGAACCAGTTGACACACATCTGAATTTTGATCACATGATCGTGGGGATGCTGAAAAGGTCATAACTAGGAAAAATGTCACAAGTCACATTTTTCAGTGCTGTTGTAACTTTGAACATTTAGTAAACAAAGTTGTAAATTGAAGACTATCTGTATACTATCTTGCCATACAACTTGTACATACCAATGCTACACAGGTGGCTTCCTATCGGTTCGCACCGGTGCAGTAGAACCGGTTCGTCAAATCTGCCGAACCGGTTAGAAGAGGTTCCACCGGTGAACCCAGAAATAAGTTCTGGAACGCTGCCCTGGCCCTTTCGCTCGGTCACTCACCCCCACCCATCTGTAGACCGCTTGTTCGCTCGCTCACTCCTGCCCGTCTGCACTACCCTAGCCCCATCCACCGCTCATTGATTGGCTGGCTCATAAATCGCCTCTCTAAGAACCCTATCTAAACCCACTTACCTTTTTTGCTGCTTGGCTCTCTATTGCTGCCTGCCGACTCTGAGGAGGTAAGTAAGCTGCAACTAAGCACGGGGCATGGGGGGCAGCTGCAGGCCATCTGGAGCGGCCTGCTGTGGCCCTGCACTAAAAGTGAATCCGGTCACCTTTTGGGTCCTTGCAAGGATCCCGGGCTCACTTATATTGCAGGGCCACATGGCTGTCAGAAAGCATGGGCGCAGGAGTGGGGACAGCGGCGGGAGCTTGCGCGGGGTGGCCAGCATCTTTGACAAGTTTGGAACCTCGCAAGGCCTTTGCAAGGTCCCCAGACTTGCCTAAAATGCCTGGCTGCCAGAAGGTACGAGGGTGGGGGTGGGGACGGTGGTGGGAGCTTATGTGGCGTGGCCAGCATCTTTGACAAGTTCCAAGACCTCGCAAGGCCTTTGCAAGTTCCCCGGACTTGCCTAAAATGACTGGCCGCCAGAAAGCACAATCGTGGGGGTGGGGACAGCGGCGGGAGCTTACGCAGTGGGGATGGCATCTTTGACAAGTTCAGGGACCTCGCAAGGCCTTTGCAAGGGCCCTAGACTTGCCTAAGATGCCTGACTGCCAGTAAGCAAGGGCGCAGGGGGCAGCAGCGGGAGCTTAGGTGGTGCGGCCAGTCTCCTAGAACCCCCTAGGCACCAGCCACACCATGCAAACTACCGTCCATCTCCCCTTGCTCAGAAAAGCTACTCCGGGGAGGTCCTTTGGTGGCGGCAGGCACCCTAGAACCTGCCTGCTAGCAAAGGACTTACCCGGGCTTCCTTTTCTGAGCAAGGGGAGACAGATGGTAATTTGCACTGTCCGTCTCCCCGTGTTCAGAAAATCAACTCCGTGAAGGGCCTTTGGTGGCAGCAGGTGTCCTAAAACCTGCCTGCTAGCAAAGGACTTGCATGGGGAGATGGATGGTAGTTTGTGCTGTCCTTCTCCCCATGCTCAGAGAAGCTCAGGTGCAGCCAGACCAGAGAACTTTTAGTGGTGCGCCAATTCCAGCAGCTGCATTTTTCCTTGAAATTTGCTATCTCGGCAACCCAAAGGGAACATTCTCCCAGTGGCGTCTCAGGGGCTCCCACCCTTAGCAGGGGGAGTGAGGATGGCTGGACACAGTTTTGCGCCTCCCGGCTAGAATCAGTGCGCCACTGTGCCTGCAACTTAATGCTTTCCAAGAAGCCTGAATTACCAGAAGGAGCAGAAGGAGCAGCAGGGAGCGACACTGCAACCCCCGGTGTCCAGCGTCCTCCTCAGGAGCCTCGAGTTGCGACTGTTTGCACATCTCTCCCGAGCTTCTCTCTGGAAGTGAAATGGCAGGCCTCCAGGGGAAAGGCGAGTGAGCTGGGTGGAGGAAAGGGGAAACTGCTGGAACTGCATTGCCCCGCTGGTTTGGGGGCTTCTGCCCCCACATGCTGCATTTTGCAGCCACTGGAGCAAGAGGTCCATGCACGGCTCCAGTGGCTGCAAAGCACAGCACAAGGGGCAGAAGTCCCTGAACCCAGGGGACAATGCAGTAGCAGCAGTCTACCCCCTTCTTTGCTTACACTCCCCGCTGGATTCGGGGACTTCTGCCCCCTCGTTCCACACTTTGCAGCCTCCATAGCCCTACATGGACCTCTTCAGGCCCCAGGCAACCTGGTTCTGGGGATTTCCCCCCCAAAAGACCAACCGTCCATCTCTCCAGATCTTGCGGCTTTTTCGGGGGTTTCTTTTAAAAAGCACAGTGCAGCTAAGGGTTGAAGAAACCAACCAAGGAGGAGGAGCCAATGTCCCGATGAGACAATGTGCAGTCTCGATTGTCCGAGATTGCCATTGACACTTTTACCACTGCACGGTCCATATGGACCTAAACCGTCCCGTAGAGATGGTGAACAGGGAGACATATCCTTGCTGGTCTCAGGAATACCGCAAAGTCCCTGATTGACCCAAGGGAAGCTCTCCAAGCCGCCGGTAAACAGGCAGCCCCCAGCCTGACAAAGTCGGAGACGGCTCCGGAAACAAGGCAGTGAAAGTGAGTCCATCTGGTGAGATATTTTCTTTGAGAATGAATGCCCAAAGAAAATCCTTTTTTAAAGATAAATTAGTGCTTTAAGCAAAAGAATAAAGTGGCAAAATTTATCTCTATTGGACTGCTTTAGAAAGTTTTTTTCCCTTTTTCTTTGCAACAATGTTTTGTGGATTGAAGTGATTGTAATGCTTTCCGTTTCTCCTCTTAAGTGAATGAATTGATTTTTTTTCTTCTATTCTTTGCTACCTTATTTTTTGGCTGAACCAAAACCTTTTATTATTTTAATAATCCTTCCTTCTACTGCTTACTAAATTTTATTAAAGATATTTAGAGACTTTTGTTTTCTTTAAGCTTGAAACGAATAAGAGAAAGTTGAATCTGCCATTCAGAAGCCAGAACTTGGTTTTTTTTCTTTTTTTGAAACAATGTATCCTTTGTTCTATTTCCTTGGATTTATACTGATGTTGTAACTGGAGGGTTTGCAGCTTACTTGTAGAGACTGATAAGGATTCAAGGACATGGACTGTTTTTTTGCAGATGTCTTTGTGAAATATTTTGGGCATGGGAAGGAAAAGAAAAGAAAAAGATAGAACCCTTCCTTTTTGAAAAAATTAAAAGAATCTTGTGTTTAAGTAAATTCAAAATAAAAGTACTTTTATACATAAAAGAGACATTGAAGGTGAGAGTGGCAGTGGATTTTAGACTCTTTCTTCTCTTTTTGGGAATACATATCAATATGCAGATGAGGAAACCCCAAGTTCTGAGGATTTTTTTGGATGGAATTCAAAATATATTGGAAGGATTTGAGAGATTTGATAAGAAGTTGGATAGACTATTGTCTTGCACAGCAAAAGATGAAAGGGTTGGAGATCTAAAAATTAAAGAAGAGAATGAAGATATAGAAGATAAGATAACAGATGAATTTACTAATGGAGCATTCATGAGTGAAAGTGGAAAGAAGGGAATATGGAAAAGTAAACTTGATAATCTGGAGTTCTATCCCTCTTGTCAAGATATGGATTTGATGATGGAATTAAGAAGAGAAACAGCTTCAGAAATACGTCTGATAATCAAAGATATGTTAATTTCAACACCAGCTCAAGGGCAATGAGACTATATGAGAGATCTTTTAAGCAAAAAAGTGTGGAGAGAAGTTTTTAAAAACCTTATAAAGAAGTTAATATGAGAACTGATGCAACAACTGGCAAAAGAGATAAGATTGTTTTGTTACTGAAAAGATACAGGCTGATAATGAATGTTGATAATTAAAAACTTAGTTAATTTTTGGTGATTAACAAGTAGGATTTTGTACATGTTTTTAGAAGTCCACATGACTTAAAGTCACCAAGGTTGAGAAACACTGCCTTAGAGTGATTTAGAAAGAAAGAGAGAGAGAAAGAAAGAGAAATAGAAAGAAAGAAAGAAAGAAGCAGGAAGGAGGGAGGGAAGAGAGAAAGAAAGAAAGTGGGGAGATACGCACAAGAAAGGAAAGGAGAAATGGAGGGAGAGTGAGAGAAAAAAGAGAGAGACAAAGATAGAAAGAAAAAGAAAAAGAAAGAAGGAAAGAGAAAGAAAGGAAGAAAGAAAAAGAAAGAAAGAGAATTTATGACCACAATTGAGCCCAAAATTTTGGTTGCTAAGCAAGAGCGTCATTAAGTGAGTTTCACCAGATTTCCCAAGTTGGCTGTGCCCATGTCACATGACCGCCAAGCCACTCCCACCCAGTCACATGACTGCCAAGCCACTCCCACCCAGTCACATGACTGCCAAGCCACTCCCACAAAACAGGCCACACCTACATAAAAGGTTCTAAAAAAATTTGAAACCCACCACTGCAATGCTAGCAATCAGAATTCCAAATTTGCCTTGCAAAATGTTTTGCTGAAGTCAGGATATATTATATATGTTACATATTTGAACCACAGTGACATTATACAATCTTGAAGGCTCAGTGTGATGACCCTTTCATAACACACACACACACATACACACACACACACACAGAAACATCTGCTAGAATTTCTGAACTAAATTTTTTTACCATTGTAAAATCTTGAGCATTACATTTTGAAGAGCACTTTCCAATACTCCGCACCAATAAAAATCATATTATATTTATTTTTCATAGCATTCCCACATCTTCTTAGGAAAGCTGATAAAAATGTTTATTCTTGATAAGGTATCTACAGACTGATTATATTGTCACATACTCTATAGTTATTAAAATAATATGATGAAAATAATTCTAACAAATTTATTAAAGTATATTAAAAACAAAAGGCTATTTTTAGTCAAAATATAGCTGTTAATGTAATAATGAATACTTGGAAACTGATTTAAGGTTCAGTTATACCTATGATACTTTCTCACTGACTTCATTAGATTAGTAACCTATAAAAAAACTATGTCTAAGCCAGTGGTGGGTTTCAAATTTTTTTAGAACCTCTTATGTAGGTGTGGCCTGCTTTGTCAGAGTGGCTTGCCAGCCATGTGACTGGGTGAGAGTGGCTTGCCGGCCATGTGACCGAGTGGGAGTGGCTTGGCAGTCATGTGACCGGGTGAGAGTGGCTTGCCAGCCATGTGACCGAGTGGGAGTGGCTTGCCAGCTATGTGACTGAGTGGGAGTGGCTTGGTAGTCATGTACTGAACTACCTGTTCTTTATTTTGTTTACACAAACAGAAAGTACAATCAATGCAAAGTAACTTCTGGGCCCTGGGAACCAGCCCCGGCCCTGTCGCTCACTCCCCCGACCCCTCCGGTCACTGCTCGCTTGCTCCCCCCACCCGTCCCCGAACTTGCCTAAGATGCCTGGCCACCAGCAAGTATGGGTGTGGGGGTGGGGATGGTGGCAGATTACGCAGCATGGCTGGCATCTTTGGCAAGTTTGGGGACCTCGCAAGGTCTTTGCAAGATCCCAGTACTTGCCCAGCAAAGCACGGGTGGCAGGGTGGCAGTAGCTTGAATGGCGTGGTCTGGCCGCCAGCAAAGCACCTCCCCAGACTTGCCCAGCAAAGCATGGGGTGAAAGGGCAGCCCCTTGCTTTGACAGCCGCCTTGTTTCCAATTGGAGTGGGGAAGAAATCCATCTTTTCTGTCCGGAATGCTTGGCTCGCTCCCCCCACCCGACACGATCTCCTTTCATTCTCCTTCTGCCTCATTTACTAGTTCGGGCAGCAGAGAATGAAAGGAGATCACATAGCCAAGGACAAAGGAGCCTGCAGCCTCCTTTATTCAAACGTTCAGGTGGGGGGGGGGCTTTCTCACACGCCTTCTTTTTCTGAAGCCGTGCTGGATTCAGCAAGCACCAGGCAGCACGTGCCCTTGGGCTTGTGCAGGAGCCGAAGAACAGGAGGCGAGGATTCGGTTGCTGCACAAGCCCACGGGCACGGGCTGCCCTCTTCTCTCTGATAGCCGCCTGGTTAAAAAGAAGGAGGTGGCTCTGCTGGTCTGGAGCCCATCCAGGAAGACGAGGAATGCGAGGGGGAGCCCTCCCCCCACGGATGGGCTCCGTACCAGCGGAGCTGCCTCCTCCTTTTTAACCAGGCAGCTATCAGAAAGAAGAAGCAGCGCATGCCCGTGGGCAAGAAGTGCAAAGGAGGAGCAGAACGGCCTTAATCACGTCGAGCTGCCCAGTCAAAAAAAACCTTTCCCTTCTGTAGAAAAAAAAAGGAAAAAAAATCCAGAGACTAACTGAAGGAGGGAATTCCTCAGCCAGGGCACCCTTTGCTCCACCACAGCAGCCTTTTCAAGCAGGATCAGACTAGTTTGAAAGCCTCGCCTTCTACTTCAGCCGGGAAAATTCCTGCCACTCAGGCTCCATCCCACAGAAAAAATCCCCTTCGCCGAAGCTTGATAGGCGAGTGCTGCCTCCGCCCATCAGAATCTCCGGAGAGAACTTTGCAACTAGTTGAGGAGCGGCGAGCAGCGGACATGAGCATTTGCACACATTCAGCCAAGGTCCTGCTGAGCCCCACTACTCTGGATGACCTGATGGATTTTATGATCGGCGTGCATCCCCGGGAGGTGTTGAAGAAGGACAGGCAGCTCAGCCTGATCCAGGATGACAGGTGTGACAGTGGCTTACAGACAGAAAGAGAGGGGGAGAGAGGCAGAGACAGACAGACAGACAGACAGAGAGAGACACACACACAGAGTGAGAAACCACACACACACAGAAGAAGGAGATACAGAGAGAGAAACAGAGACAGACAGACAGACACACAGAGAGAATGACAGAGAGAGACACAGAGGGAGGGAAGGAGATAGAGGCAAAGAGCCACACAGAGAGTGAGAGACAAACAGACATACACAGAGAGAGACAGAGAGAAACAGAAAGAGAAAGAGAGAAAAAGAAAGAAAAAGAAAGTGGGAGAGGGACATGAAAGAAAGATAGATAGATAAAGGGAGAGAGAGACAAAAGGAAGGAAGGAAAGAGAGAGAGAGAAAGAAGGAAGGAAAGAAAGAAAGAAAGAAAGAAAGAAAAAGAGAACTTATGACCACAATTGAGTCCAAAATTTTGGTTACTAAGCAAAAGTGTTGTTAAGTGAGTTTCAGCACATTTTTCAAATTGGCCACGTCTACCTGGTCACATGACCGCTGAGCCACTCCCACAAAACAGGCCACACCTACAGAATAGGATCTAAAAAAAATTGAAACCCACCACTGGTGCAACTGTTAACTCTTTATACTGTATATAATCTCTGAAAATGTAAAAGAGAGAAAACATAGGACTCCCCAGTCTGTCCCAACTGCATTTCAGCTTCTGCAACTTCCCTCCACCAAGGCCAATAAGTTATATTCCAATCCTTCACAATAGAAACAACCCCCCTCCAAACACACACACACACACACTCAGTGTTTCCATTTCTTTGAAGGATTTTTCAGCACCTGTTCCTGCATAAAGAGGCTCAAGGAAAGATAATCAATTTCTTATTGGATTTGGAAGTACTTAGAAGTAGCAAAAGTTCCCACTGCTTTCCAGTGTCTCAAAAGCCCATCATAAAGGTGAGAGTCCATCCTTCTGCTTCTCAGTGCAGAAATCCCTAATATGTTCCAGTAAATTTCAAAAGCATCACTTGGAAGCAAAAACAGCCAATGTGGACCCTCAAGAGTAGTCACTGCTTTATAAAGTTTCTTTAGTGCTGTGAGCTATACAATTTAAAGTTTCTGCACACTGCTATCAAGCAATTTAAGCAGGAATATACCTCTGAGAGTAAACAGGTATTTTGCTTATGGCATTTGTACTTTACTGCAACAAGCAAGCACTCACCCTCTAAATAAGTTAGACAATCATAATATTAAAATTTGATAAGTATTCTTAACAAGAAATTCACAATGGTAGCATCACACATACATTCCAAAAATACTTATGATATATGCACACAACCATCTGCTTTGCAGTTCTTGTCTTCTTAACTGATGGAAGACTGAAATCCAATAAATATATCCCCAATAAAAAAAGAATAGTATGTCGGAGTACTGAAAAACTCAGCCAAAAGGGGAAATCCAAAGAAAAAAAATATTGGACTTCCTGCTAAGAAGTAACAATTTATATATAGTATGCACAATTCTTTTAGTTAAATTATTGCTGAACAATTTATAATAGTTGCATCACAATATTATTCTAAGATATTTGCTACTGCTACCCTACTTCCTAGTTGTTCACTATTGTCTCTCCCCCCCCCCCAAGATTTAAGGGCATGTGAAATAGTTTTGATGAAAATTGCATGATATGAAACTTCTCTCCTTTGAAATAATGTTTGGTTTTAATTCCCCAATGAATCAAAAGGAATGTTTCACGCTTCCTTGTTACACAGTATTTGTTTTAGCTTTCCACAGTTTTCCCCAAAACCAACCAGGCAAGATAAAACCACAGAAATCTAATACTGTTGTGCATGGCTTTGCACTAAATTATCTGTATAGTAAGCCAAAAATAGTTTAAGATTATAATTAGCCCACCTGTTTCCCCATTAACATGCAAATACATTTTTCTTGTTCAGAGATTGCATGAGAGATTTCCCAGCCCTTGCAAAATATCACATTACATCCACATAAAGGGAGCAGCAACTCCTCTGTGAATGGGGGGGGGTCGGCTTCTCTCTGCCATTTAAAGGCTGTAGCAGGGAGAATCCCAACTTTTTTCCTCTCCCTCCATTCACAGAGGAGCTGCAGCTCCCTTTATGCTCCCCCTGGCCCCCTCCCTCCCAGAGGTCAAAGCACCTGAAAGGGACAGACAGGCTGCCACAGCTTCACTGAGAAGACATTTCTGAGGAGAGAAACTTCTCCGGTCCAGCTGCACCCGAGCTGGTGGAGCGCCCGTGCGATTGGAGTAACCGCATGGCTCACCTGCACTGGCTGTCTCCCTGGTGATGAATGGGCGGTTGCAGGCGCTCCACCAGCTCGGGTGCAGCTGGACCGGATAAGTTTTCCTTCTCAGAAATGTCTTTTCAGTGGAGCTGTGGCTGCCTGCCTGTCCCTTTCAGGTGCTTCAACCCCTGGGAGGGAGGGGACCAGCCGGGGGGGGGGGCATAAAGGAAGCCACAGCTCCTTTGTGAATGGTGGGGAGTTCGGCTTCTCTCTGCCATTTAAAGGCTGCAGCAGGGAGAATCCCAACTTTTATCCTTTCCCTCCATGTAGAGTGGAACTGCTCCAGCCTCACCACACACACACACGTTGTCCAGTAACCTTCATGCTCTTCTCTGTGCTCTCCTCGGCTCCTCGTGACTGCAATAGATGTCCAGAAGCAGCTTTGGGGGCTAATGAGGCTTGGGTTTCCAGCCTGATAGCCTCCGCCACTGGGGAGAGCGCAGAGAAGAGCGTGAAGGTTAGGGTTACTGAGCAATGTGGTGGGGGGAGGCTGGAGCAGTTCCGCTGTGAATTGAGGGAGAGGAAAAAAGTTGGGATTCTCCCTGCTGCAGCTTTTAAATGGCAGAGAGAAGCCAACCCCCCCCCCCATTCACACAGGAGCTGCGGCTCCCTTTATGGCCCTCCTGGCCCCCTCCCTCCTTGGGGTCAAAGCAGCTGAAAGGGACAGGCAGGCCGCTACAGCTCCACTGAGAAGACATTTCTGAGAAGAGAAACTTCTCTGGTCCGGCTGCACCTAAGCTGGTGGAGCGCCTGCAACCACCCGCCTGTCACCAGGGAGACAGCCAGTGCAGGTGAGCCACGTGGTTGCTCCAATTGCATGGGCGTTCCACCAGCTTAGGTGCAGCTGGACCAGATGTCCAGAAGTGGCGGGGGCTGTCGGGCTGGAAACCCAAGCCCCATTAGCCCCCAAAGCCACTTCTGGGCGTCTATTTCAGTTGCAAGGAGAAGAGCGTGAAGTCCAGAGGAGACAGAAAGTTTCTCGGTGCTCCCGAGAACTTTCCTGCCTTTGCCAGTTGCCGGTTGCCCAGCTGATGCAGCCCCACATGCATCTCCTCCTGCTCCCTCCTCTTCCTCTTCACTCCCCAAAGGTTCTTCTCCTTCTTACCAGAGCTCAGTGGGAGCCGGGCACAAGGGATGGGAGGAAAACCACACCTTAGCCGGGGAGGGAGGCGGGGAACCAGTGAGGAGGGGTGCCCTGGAATGCCCCCATGCTTTGCTGGTGGCCATGCCTCCTAGGCAAGTTCGGGGAGGTCCTAGGACGCGGCCGCACCTCACAAGCTATCGCCCACGAGCGGCGACGGAACAGGCAGGGGAAGTGAGCGAGGAGGCGGGGCAGGCACTCCATGACAAACCTCTTCTAACCGGTTTGGTAGATTTCTAGAACCTCTTCTACCAAAGAGGTTAGAACCGGCAGAAACCCACCCCTGGTCTAAGCTTGCTTATTATTTATTAAATATAAAATTATAAATGTGAAAAGGATGAAATTAATATATTGCATACATATACCAAAAAATGACAGCTTTCAAATGTATGCACTGTAAAATATTACTTAGCTATTGATTTATACAGTCTTTAATCAGACTCTTTAAAGTTCATTTGAAAGGTTAAAAATTTCAGCAAAGGTAATAGAAAGTGCTAATACTTACAAAAGAATGGATATTTTAAAGGTCTAATATAATTGCTACTCTAAAAATGCAGGGGAAAAATCTTAAAATGGGTCAGATCAAGAATTAACCATATTACTTCTGTACCAAGAGGTATGAAAGGATGATATGTCAAAATGCTATATGAAAAGAAACTTAAGTATAAGGAAGTTGAAAAATATCTTAAAGAAGAGCAATTGCAAACTAGTTCCTTATCATTCAAGAATTACACATATGTTTCCATGTAAATTATCAGGCTTAAACTCATTGGAGATTTACTTTTTAAAAAAACTATGAATCCCAATGTGTTTTGGACCAAATTCTTCTTCTGGGACTCATAGGGATACAACACTTTTTGGGGAAAAAATTATAAAAGTTTCACCTCATGGCTAACCAGATGCCTCTGCGATATCAAAGCACAGCATGAAATTAAATCCATCTGCAGTAAATCCATCTTCTAAGACTGCTATTACAATAGATACTGCAAATAATATATAGTCTTTGTGATTAACAGCTATAAATAAGCTCCTGTTTTGTTAGATCTATCCTGTCTAGAGTTGCCTTGGCAAGATAAGTGGCATAGAAATTTAAGAAATTTAGAAAATTCGTAAAGAAGTTTAATAATAAGTAAAAAAAACTTTTACTTTTTACAAATTATAATGGGTAGTTCTCAATTTATAAACAGTTAATGATCATTCAAAGTTATGACAGCTTGGAAAATATGCTTCATGGTCTGTAAAACATTTTGATCATCATAAAAAAAATCCACCACCACCCCCAGTCAAGTGATTGTGCTTGGCAGGTCCTTACACTGGTTGCCACACATCCCCACACATCATCTAATCACCAATTACAATCTTGACTGCTGGCTTCTCCAGAAAATCAATGGGGAAGCGGCTGGGGAAGGTTGCAAGATTTCCTTTACCCTTCAGACATTCATTGAGCTGTATAAACGAAACTCAGATCTTGGATCCCTGGCTCTTTTTTCTAGACCAGCACATAATTTTCTCTCTGCACATGGAGAGAAGTTGCCTGCCCTCTTTTAACAGGCAGCTCTTTTGGTCTATCTACTTATTGACACCCACAATCACTTAACAATCGCAACTGGAAGAAAGGATTGCAGTCATCAACCTAAGTGGTCATGTGGGTATCTTGCTTAAAGACTACTTCACTCATTGAATGAAATCTTAATCATAAGTTGGGGATCATGCATTTCTAAAAATAGCTTGCTAATATTAGTGGCTATGGGGCAGCAAGATCTTAAATTCTGACAACATTATACTACTGTTTTTTCAGTTCTACATCCAGCTAGTAGCTCAAGTTGCTTGTCTCTTATACACAATCTTTTTAGCAATGAGCATCTCTGAGCAGAGGACAAGGGAGGAAATGCAATAAGTGCAACACACAAATAATGACGCTCACATATTTGTGTCAGATATCATGACACAAATAGATAATTGCATCCATGTGATAACATCATAATTCTAATGTTGTTTTGATATCATCATGGCATTTTACAAAAGTCTATGTTCACCTTTACATGTTATTTATATTTTCTTCCTTTTGTTTTGTTTACATTTCACCTGTTAATTGTGTTGATGGCAGCAAAACATGCAAGCTCTTTTTACCATTCTCCTTTCTGCTTTGTTTCCATAATTATGGAACAGATACAATTCCATTGTACCTGCCTATGTTAATCACTAATATTGTAAAAAAAAAAAGTCAAAATGGCAATATATAAAAAGGCTTTGATCACTATCATGAACTTTTTTTAACTCTCCCCCAGATGTTCCTGGGTTAATTTTTAACTATATGGAAATTGGGGCAATGCATTCAAGTAAGAGAGCCAATTTAGTGGATTGGTTAAGGCAACAAACTACAAGCCAGAAGACTATGAGTTTCAGTTTTACCTAAGGCGCAAAGCCAGCAGTTGCCAAGAGTCAATACTGAATTGAAGGCAAGCATGCAAACATACATGAATAAATAGATAAATGCTTCAAATAAAAGATGGTTTTGTTGCCTCTGTTGTTCTCTATTTCCCTCACCTGACATTTGCTGAGACATTTCTGTTAGCACATTCACTCCATAAAACATGTCAATGGCAATGTTTTAGTGACATTCTTGTGCAAGTTTAACTAAAGACCTGTATTAATACAATACAGGACAGACAGATCTTTCCAATGAAATAATACACTACAGGCGTTACATGCTTATGTAATACTAAGTTAGCTGCATTAAGTCATACTTTTTCAATTGTGGTTTGTTGAAAAGGTAGAGGAGGTGGAATTTACCCAATTAAACCTAACTAGTAGAGATCATGTGTAGGCCTATACTTGAGAACTTTGTGGTGCTCGCTTGTTCTCATACACATCAAATTGCTGGTTGCAACTGCAATATCCCGATTGCAAGATAATTCATTTCAGTCTTCTATGAGACTAGTGTATTAGTGAGCAACTCAAGGAAAGAAAGTATGAATTCTAATGTTTCACCAGACATTGAAAGTTTCAAGGATCATCATTTCTGAAAATATCAATATACAGACCCCACAGTAAAGGAAACTCACTGCATTTACATTTTTCCATAATGACTATGTGGTTTATCAAGACAGAACTGTATCTCGAAGGCAAGCTATAATCATCAGATTCATTCAGAAGAAACATTATTGTTAAACCCACAAAGTTTGCCGACTACCAGAAATATTGAAAATTGAATTTAATCATTGGGATTATTAAGGGAGGCAGAAACATTTTCTCTTGAATTACTACCAGTTACCTTCTTGATTTCAATCTATGCTGCCCAGTTTCAGGAAGCTATTTGCCATGTCTGTGCTTCTAATCCCATCAGGTTCCTCCCCCTCCAACTCATATATAGCACTTAGTGTGCTGAATGAACCCTACCATCAATTGTGGCTTACCACTTAATGCTATTTGGGACTCAAGCAATTTTGGCTAAGCTGCAGTCTTCCTAGTTTGTACTGGTTTCTTTTCATTATACCCAGCCATGATAAGAACCTGGATTAGCTTGTTATGTGAACCCATGTATTGTGGGTTACCACATTTATAAACAACTATGAGTGCCAAATCAGTCACAAACATTAGTTTTATCAAAAGAATCTACTTTGGTTATGTAATAATTGCAGACTGCAAATACATCTAATCCATTCTATGTATGCATCGACTTCTGAGCCACTGGATACCAAAATTGTCTACCATTCTTGCTTGACATGGCCTCAGCTGCTAAAATGGAAATCAAACTGCTTCTCATAATCAGCCATGAAATCAAATGTCACAACATTAAATGCATCTGGATTACAGTTCAATAAGTTATTTTCCCTTTGATTGTTGAACAAAATTCAGCCTTGGAGAACTGCAGGATAGATCCTGCAATCTATTATCTACCACTGATCAATAATAATTTTTGAATCTGAAGAGTTTCAAATTATCAAGGTAATCAAAAACAATAAACTTATCCCAATTCTGAAGGTAGACTGTATTTTCCTTTATATTGCCGGGTAAAAATATTTTTAAATCTATACCAATCTATATACTTTTTTAATGTTGTTTTCTTTGAACTAGTTTCTTCTCAGGAGTCTGGCAATTGATTTCATTCAAACCTTCCTTGCCTTCATTGCAATATAAATTCTGAGTTTGTCTGGGATATGTTTGATAAACAATAGCTTGTTTTCCCTTGCACAAGGCTATCTTGGTTTTAATTCTCAAAAGCACCATCAAGACAATTTAAATAAGGAAATCATACATGGCATTTTAGAGAAAGTCGAGCAAGGCTACCATTTCTGATAATTTAAGATATAAGGAAAATATGAAGAGCACTGCCGTTACAAAAACTATCTAATGCAACTGTGTTTTAAAAATTCACTTTTCTTTTCAGTGAAAAAATAATGCTATACCATTCTTTGCTTACTTAATAAACCACAATTGGCTCTTTTATTTTGCAACTTATTAAATCATTGCCTATGTTTCACATAGTTGGGTTCATAGAAGTAACAGCAAAAACTAAGCTAACTATTTTGTAAATCTGTAAATGCAGAAACTTGTAGACTGAAATGCCATGGAGATTTTATTTTGAATTTAATTATGGTGATAATATTGTCATTAGTACTGAGGGTTTAACTATGGACAACAGGTCATATTCCAACAGTCTTTGAGGTAGCCTCCTACACAACCCAAGTCCAGTAAAATAATAGCTACAAAGACAAAACACTGTAGAAAAGAGCTTATTTCTCCTTCACATGATCCCCAATTATTATCTGATCTTACAAATGATTGCAACTCAATTTTGTAAATATGCCCTTTAAAAATAATTACACATTAACATCATATATAGTTAAGTCTGAAATAGAGCCAAATGTCTACTTTTCCCCAGCAATTATGAAAAGTGGTTTGAAATAGACTTTTTAAAAATATTTTTAAAAGGCATAAATGCAAGAAGCAATTCTTCAAGAAGTTTCTTCAAGGCTAAAATATATAAAAAATGGTTGCAGAAATTGGGTATGTTTAGTTTAATAAAAAGAAGAACTAGGAGATAGTAGTGTTCCAATATCAAAGACTTTACCATAAAGAAGAGGCAGTCGGTCAACCTATTCTCCAAAGCACCTAAAGGTAGGACAAGAAGCAATGGGTGGAAACTGTTTCCTAACAGTTAGAACAATTAATCAACGTAATGACTTGCCTCCAAAAGTTGTGGATGATCCAACACTGGAGGTTTTTAAGTGATTGGATGACCATTTGTCAGAAATGGTATAGGGTTTCCTGCTTGAGCAATGGGTTGAACTAGAAGACCTCCAACTCCGATACTTGTTTTTCTGTTAAGATTACTATTTGCTCATAGAGCATTAAATCTGCCAGAGATTAGGGTTTTGTGATTTCCTTGTAAGCAACAACTGTTTTGTCACTTGTGGGCAAACTCAGAACCTGTCTTTGGCCAAAGAGAAATTATTGAAGTCAGTTTCCTTGCCAGCTCTTCATTCCACCACAGTTGTTAACTTCCCTTTTTGTGGGGCTGTCTTCAGTCCACCATTTATTGCCCAGAAGTTGGCAAAATAAACATTTTCCCACAACAATCACAGTAGTCAGGATGCCAAAGGCCACCCTTTCCTTTTCAATTGCAGTTACAACTATGACATGTGCACTTCAATATTCCAATGTCCATTATCATATTCCATCTTTAGCAGAGGACTATTGATTAATTTATAAATTAAATTTATATGCCACCTAGCTCACTAATAAGCATCACTGATGTTTATGGTCAGATTCTTTCCTTTCAGTGATTAAGTTGTCTGTCTGTCTGTCTGTCTGTCTGTCTGTCTGTCTGTCTGTCTGATCATCATCCCCTTCTCTTGTGTCTGATCTCTGTGCTTTAAAAAAATACTATGTGAAGTTTAGAGCTTTCTTTTCAGCAGGTTTATCATTTAATGACAGGATCAATAGATAGCAGTGTCTAGCTGCCAGCTAATTTTTTGCTTGATTGGGCAAAGCAATAATCAATCTCCCAAAATGTCTTGTTTTCCTTTAGTGTCTGCATTCTATAGAAGTATTCTATAAAGAGAAAAAACAAAAGTTTTGTTCAGTATCTCAGAAGTTAAGGTACCTCTTCAGTTATCCCCTCAGTAATTAACTTTCAAAAATTCAAGATTTATTCAAGGAAGTAACTTGTTAAGCTCTGCTGACATGGATTTCTGCATTTGAAATTCTGCATATGGATTTCTTGCCTTTTCAGTCTTTATTATTTGTTGAATAAACTTTTCTGTGATTCAGATTTTATTTCATTGGTTGGAAAATGAATTTTCGCATTGAAAATGTCCTCATATATAAGACCCCATGGTTACATAGCTACCCCTTGTGTTGCAGAATTGTTATGATCCTTGCTCAGCTCCATATTTCTGGAAATTAAGCCAGAAAATGCTTTCTCTTTTGCATGAAGAAAGAACTCTTTGGTAAAAGAATATAGGGATTTAAATTGATTGGGGAATGCTTGAGTCTGCCCATGAGATTTAACATCTGCTTTCCTGAATTAAAATTATTTAGTCTAATTTTAAGGCAAAAAATATGATGTGAAGACATATGAGAGTATGATTTCCATGAACCACAAACTAGCCAACCATATTTTATGTATTGTTTTATGTGAATCTAGTCTTCAAGTGAATCTGCTTACTCAAAGGTGATTATAGCCTGTCTCAGCATCATCATGAGCTTTACTTGGCCACATGGAATAAACATTGATTAGCTATGAATTTTTCCTTTACATTTGAAATATTCATACATTTCCCCTTAGTCCAGGGGTGTCCAAACTTGGGAACTTTAAGACTTGTGGACTTCAACTCCCAGAATTCCCTAGCCAGCTGGCTGGGGAATTCTGGGAGTTGAAGTCCACAAGTCTTAAAGTTCCCAAGTTTGGACACCCCTGCCTTAGTCATTAGGATCCACAAAGTTTAGTCAATATAGTTGCTTGTTTGTAAGGAATTCTAGGTGTGCCCAACTACTAAGTAATACAGACCAGGTCACTTTATTATAAAACAACTCTTTGTACTGCTGCAGCTATCAACATTTCTCTTAGCCTGAATTGTGCAACATCTACCACCTGGCATAATGAATCTTCAACATGACACAGATAATGTCTATTATCACAATTTAAAGATGCAGCCAAAGTAACAAGAACATCTCATCTTAAGTGATTCAGAGTTTCGATCTATACCCAAATTGTCTGCTCTTTGCTACATACAGCACAAAATTGTTGCCAGCAATCCAAACACTCAAACCACAGTTATTCAGATAGATATTTTCTCAAGTCCAACAAGGAATTTGGGTTATCTAATGGTTAAAAATAGTTTTTATGACAGTTTATGGACAATTAAATGCCAGATTATGTTTAATAGTTACGTTTAATAGTTAAAAAGAGCCACGTTATGTTTAAATTCACCAAAGAAAGACACATTTTTGTATCTGGAGAAGAACTAGATGTAGTAGACCACTACATATATTGTGGCCAACAGATCTCATTGGAAGGTCAATACAAAAGCTATGAGTGGTGTAAAAAGCATGCTCGGCATTACAAGACAAGATCGAAAGACCTCCACATGGATTAGAGAATAAATGAAAGTATACAATATTATCAAGATAATAAAAGAATTGAAATGGAAATCATAGTCATAGAATGGGTTCCACTTGATAAAAAGTGTCTATGAAAACAAGATGGATCAATAACATCAGAAAGTATTGTGGTCCCAATTGCCAAAAGAAAGCTTAAGGCCATATCGGTCAGAAAGATGCGGAAGAGGCCTTCATCCTGCAGTGGATAGACAAGAGGAGAAGGAGGAGGAGGAGGAGGAGGAGGAGGAGGAGGAGGAGGAGGAGGAGGAGGAGGAGGAGGAGGAGGAGGAGGAGGAGGAGAAGAAAAAGAAGAAGAAGAAGAAGAAGAAGAAGAAGAAGAAGAAGAAGAAAGAAAGAAAGAAAGAAAGAAAGAAAGAAAGAAAGAAAGAAAGAAAGAAAGAAAGAAAGAAAGAATGGTATCCAAAGGATATAAGCTACTTCTTTGCTCCTAGCTATTCTAGAGGTTAGGATAGTGTTGTTTGTACCTAGTTTCTGGACAAAGGCAGAGAAAAGGCTATAGTATTGGAGTGCCAGATGCAAGAAAATAAAATACAGGTAATCCTTCTTTAGCGACTACCTTGGACAGTGAGCATTTGTAGTTAAAGTGATGATAAAAAAAGAAACTTTACAACCAATTCCTGAATTTTTTTTTTAGAAAATTCATATTGCCCCCTATTCACATATGGTGACTCAAGGTGGCATATATATATATATATATATATATATATATATATATATATATATATATATATATATATATATATATATATATATATATATATATATATATATATATATATATAAATATAATAAAATAGCCCCCCACAATGCCAACAACATCTCACATAAGCCATTTAATGGGCTCCATCCCGTTCTGGGTTCCCAGGTCTTCAGCGCCTTCTGGAAGACTGTTAGAGTGGAAGCCATTCTAATCTCAGGAGAAGAGAGGGAGCCACCACAGAGAAGGTCCTTCTTCTGGGTCCCACCAGGTGTATCTCCCTGGGACATTCCTTGCCTCCCCGCTCTAGTGGAATGGGTAGAGTGACCAGCAAGAGCCGGTTCCTCAGATAACCTGTTCTCAAGCCATGAAGGACTTTAAAGGTGACAACCAGTACCTTGACTTGCACCCAGAAGCAAATCGGCAACCAATGCAGTTGACATTCATCTGTGAAACAAAAGAAAAGCTGAAGTAAGATCACAAGCATTTTTCACTTAACCACCACATTCCATATAATTGAGTTGCCAGGCCCAATTGTAGTCACTAAATAAGTTCTACACATAATTTAAAATGACTCGAAGTGCAATGCCTCTCTGTTGTTCCATTTCTCTCTTGGACATTGGTACCTGCAGTTTCAACCAATGTGAGGTTCACTGGCTTGAAATTTGAGAAAGCTGCATAAGATGTTTATTTATACATTTATTTATTACCCTGCTGGTCCGGTTTGACTTAATGAAAGTATTCGATCTCCCCAATTTCTACCACACTGATCTGTTTGAAAGGTCAGATAAAACCAGTATTATTGTCTACATATTTCTGCCCGGTTTTATTGTGTACATATTTGCAATAAGGAATGTCTGCAGGTTATGTAACAAAAATCAGGAATATGGCCACAACAGTGAGATTGAAGGTCCATTTTTTTAAATGTACATTGTAACCCACCTTGCTATGCTCAACATTGCTTATAACAGTGTAGAATTGTGTGCAGTGTATTGTTATGTTTGTATCACACAGAATTCTATTTTTTGCCAAAAGAAAATTTTGTTCCATTATTTTTTCCCACACTTTGACAACTTTGTTTCATTCAAAGAGTAATATGCAATTACTTGGTGATGTATTTGAAAACAACATTCCAGCTGTAGATTTTGTGCTGCAGAATAATGATAAGAGTTTCCTTTTTTCTTGCCTTTTCATTTTTTAAAAAACATAACGTGCCCAAAATAGATGCAATTCTGAGATATAAAAACACATTTTCCTTTATTTTCCGCTGTTTCTTGTGGCATTATGAATAGATTGGGTTTGGTAAGACCAGCACACAGGAGATCAGAAACTCTGGGCTGGATACACATAGCATGTGAAATTCTTAACCTAGATTAAAAGAATACAACTACTGTGTTCACAACACATGTTATACCTAAATGAATGAATGGTATTATAAATGAATATACTATATACTATCTATTATACTGTCAAACATGAGTTTGACAGTATAATAGATTATTATGAAATGCCCCATGACATACTAAAGCCACAAGGAGGCACTGTTCTGCTAGAAAATATACTGAGTTTCTGTAATATACTGAATCACAAATTCCCCAAAACCGTGTTTGGATATTCAGACACGTTATGTGAAACTCAGTCTAGAAGCCTTTATAAAGAGGCTGTTTAGTTCTGCCAACTCAGTAGGGGCTGACTTTCCAAAAGCTGGGTGAATGATTTTCTGTTGGTCTGCAAGGTTAATGGAAATAGTATGGAAAAACTTATTCATGCACACTGGCAGAAGATCCATTAAGTCTGACAGTTTTCATTCTCAATTAACTTTAAGTATTTAGCTCAGCTGATACTGAATTTGAAGGTAGGACTGAAAAAAAGAGAAGGCTTTGAAAGCAACTATTTGCTTGCAGGATATGGATTAACACCAACAGGTATGTGCTTACTCAGAAGGTCCTTCTTGTCTTGAAAAACAGTTACTGTTTTGAACCAAACCCAGCAGTGCCATTGAAAATATAGTTATAGTTATAGTTTATTTAATTTATAGACCGCCCCCTCTCCCCGTAGGGACTCGGGGCGGTGTACAGACCATTCATAATCAAAACAACAGAAAATAACATAAGACATAGAGCAGAAACAACACACACACACTGTCTGTATATAAAACCCCAAAACCAATTGAATAATTAAAAAACAATTTTAAAACCCGTTTAAAACCCCAATATAAAATTTAAAAATTTAAAAAGCCATCCAGGAAAGTTAGTAATAGATGTTAAATACAGTTACGATTATAATTATAATTAGGCCAGACCAGCTGCTCGAAACAGGTGGGTCTTGAGTTTCTTGCGGAAGGAGCGGAGATCAGAGGTGGTTCTAATATAATCTACTGTGGGTCAAAAGGCCAGGCTATCTTAAGTAGCAACAGATATTCACTCCCATAGTGTTAGGTATAAGCTTAGCCACTGGCCATGATACTGGGAAGCTCTCCCAAAAATATTTGGATGCAAAAAAAAAAGTATATTTTACCACAGTGAAAGAAAGAAGAAAGAAAGGAATTACTGCAGAGGTGGTATTCAGCAGGTTCTGACCAGTTCTGGAGAACTGGTAGTTGAAATTTTGAGCAGTTTGTAGAACAGGTAAATACCACCTCTGACTGGCCCCACCCCCATCTATTTTCTGCCCCCCGAGTCCCAGCTGTTCTGGAGGAAATGAGGATTTTGCAGTAACCTTCCCCTGGAGTAGGGAGGGAATGGAGATTTTACAGTATCCTTCCTCACGCCCACCAAGCCACGCCCACCAAACCATGCCCCATCCATCAAGTCACGCCCACAGAACTGATAGTAAAAAAAAATTGAATCCCACCACTGAATTAGCGCCATGATAAATATTTGGCCATTGCAAACAATTTTAAAAAAAATGAATCTTGCTTAAAACTTACAGCTTGTGTCTTTACAGCTCTAAGTAAATTAGCAGCGCATGCATATGCAACGGCTCAAAGCTCTAGAAACTGGTGTTTTTTAATTAATTTATTGTTTGTGTGTTTTTTAGTGAATGCTCTGCATGTTCAGGCACAAGTAGTTTACAGCCGACAAGAGTTACTAATCATTGGCAGAGAGGGCAGAGAAGGCTGCATTTTTGAACCAGGGGTTTCAAGTTACAACATCCCAGCTGAGCTGGTTAGATCGATGCCGTGGATTACTCTTCCTGCTAGAGAGCAAAGGAAACGGAGGAAATGAAGAAAATGCAGTCAGAAACAAGGTTGTAGAGGTGGACTACTTTAACGATGTTTAAGTTAGGTAAAAATCCTCATAAGCCTGCATTACTAAGTCTTTTTCTTTCAAACGTTAGATCTCTCTCTCTCTGTTAAGATTGAGGAGCTGGAACTTACTATCTCTCGGCAGAAAAACATTCGGGACTACTATGTTATGGTCTTTATAGAGACGTGGCTTGTCCCTACTATTCCAGGAGAGGCTATTGAATTATAAGGACGCTCAGTATATCGCGCAGATAGAACCATTGTGTTAGATATTAACATATATTGGAGGAAGTCTCCTCTCTGGTCCGCTGCTACAGCGGGAAACAGGTATCGCTCTGATTGGTCGAGAGGCATACCCGAGTACTATAAAAGGGGAACCCTCCGGCCACAGAGCAAGCTGGATCACTATTACTACTAATAAAGAGCTGTTAAGTCACTTCGTGTCCGCAGTCTGTTCTCTCGTTGCCCAGATCTAACATTGGCGACGAAGGTGGGATCGAGAGACAGATAGGACGAAGAACGCTACCTCCAGAATCTCCGGATTTGATCCAGCCTAGGAATTCGGCAGAAATTCCGGCAGCCATCTCAGGCCACCACAGCGCGGCAAATTCAAACAAGAGAAGATGGCGATGCACACTCCCCCTGCTCCATTCGACCCAGCGAACGACGAATGGGAAGCCTTCATGATTCGTTTCGAGTGTTTTCTCGAAGCGAACGAATAAACGGGGATCACCGACGCCCGGAAGAAAAACATCTTCCTCAGCTACTGCAGAAAAGAAGTCTTCAACACAGCCAGAGACCTCACCGCGCCTATTCCAATACAGGCAGTATCATGGACGGCGTTGCAACAGGCTCTACAGACTCATTACGCGCCAAAACCTTCCCGCCATGTTTGCCACAAGGAATTCAACACGCGGAACCAGAAAGCGGGAGAATCAATCAATCAATATGTTGCGGTCCTGCGTAAAGCAGCAACTCACTGCGAGTTCAGGGATCTGGACGAGCATATCTTAGCGCAGCTTATCTGTGGGTTAAGAGACATTTCACTACAAAAGAAGCTGTTGGCAAATCCAAATGTAACCCTACAGATAGCTCTAAACGAAGCAAGAGCGTCAGAGTCAGCGGAGAAATCATCGGTAACCATACAACGCGGTTTCAGTGTAAACCAGCCAGTACCAAGGCAAACCAGAGTTCACTACGAGGACACAAGCCCCGACTACGAGGATCCCGAGTTCGAGGACAGTCACCTGATGCGGAGCAGTCACTTGAGGCCTGGGGGGAGACCCGGATTCCGTTTGCCGCCCTGCGCAAGCTGCGGAGGGAATCACCCCAGGTCTACCTGTAGGTTCAGGAACGTTGTTTGTTCGCACTGCAACAAACTTGGGCACATCGCACGAGTGTGCTGGAGCGAAGTCCCTGCCTCACGGCAGCCACCCATGTACCACCAACAGAAGCCCAACCCAGGGGCTTGGCGAAATCAAAAAGGGCGCCCAGAGAGAAATCCACAAGTGTTTACCCAGAGAGAAAATTCCCAAAGAGCTGAACGAGCGTATCCCCAGAGAGATTACACACAAGGAGCTGAGCGAACGTATTCCCAGAGAGATTACACACAAAGAGCTGAGAGAGCGTTCTATCAAGACGCTCAACGAGAGTATTTTCAGGATACAGATGCTGAGATAGAGTTGACCCAGAGAGAGGAATTGCGAACGTATCTCACAACAATAAGCCAGGTCCGCACCAAGCGGCCTAAAAAGCTGAAAGTCACAGTCCTCTTGGAGGGCTCACCTTGCGAGCTGGAAGTTGACACAGGATCGTCCCTGACGATCATTTCATGGGCATCCATGAAACAGGCTATCCCTAGCCTCAAAAAGAGCCAACTACGAGCTCCAGACATCCTGCTACGAGACTACCAGGGGAACCGAGTCCCCATCGTGGGCCAAGGCATGTTCCAGATCCGTTTCAAGGACATCGTAGCCCAGCTGCCCGTGACCATCGCCAGCGCACCATTACAAAACCTCCTAGGACTGGATTGGTTCGAATCCTTGGGGCTAGAAGTCACCGGAATCAACGCCGTGGAAAACAGCAGCGCTGAGCAGATTTTTAAGGAGTTCGAGGATGTGTTCAGCCCCGGTCTTGGTAAGTATGTGGGTAAACCGATCTCATTCAATTTAGACCCCAAAGTGGTGCCAATCCGACTTAAACCGAGACGAGTGCCTTTTGCACTCCGCCCAAAAATAGATAAAGAAATAGATAAGTTAGTGGAGCAAGGAATCCTTGAGCCGGTGGATCACACGCGCTGGGAAACGCCCATTGTGACCCCAGTCAAACCAGACAGATCAGTCCGCATCTGCGCGGACTATAAATGCACAATTAATGTCGCGCTACAACAAAGTGCATATCCTGTGCCTGTAGTACAGCACTTATTGCACTCGTTGGGGCCAGGAAAGGTATTTGCTAAATTAGACATGGCACAAGCTTACCAGCAGCTGCCCGTAGATAGCGCCACAGCGGAGGCCCAAACTATAGTGACGCATAGAGGAGCATTCAAATGCAACCGGCTACAATTCGGTGTGAGTATTGCTCCAGGATTGTTCCAGAGCGTCATGGAACGGCTTTTGCAAGGGATACCGGGAGTCGTCCCCTATTTTGATGATATCTTGGTGTCCGCTGCAAATGAGGAGCAATTAAATAAAAGAGTCAGAACTGTTTTGGCCAGAATCAGAGAAAAGGGTCTCCGCCTCAAAAAGGAAAAATGCCAAATCAACGTGACTAGCATAGAATTCCTGGGATATAGAATCGATGGTCAGGGAATACACCCCACTTCAAAGAAAATTAAGGCGATCCAAGAAAATTAAGGCGATCCCCACACCACGGAATCAGACCGAGTTGCAGGCCTTCCTCGGACTACTTAACTTCTACAGCGTTTTTCTGAGACAGAAGGCGACCGCCGCTGAGCCACTACACCGTCTACTCCAGAGGAACACACCATGGAAATGGGGACGATCCGAAGCAGCAGCTTTTGCCGGAGTAAAGCGCCTGCTCACCACTGACTCGCTGTTAGTCCAATACAGCCAGACACTACCGCTGGTATTGACCTGCGACGCATCACCTTTTGGAGTCGGCGCAGTCCTCAGCCACCGGATGCCAGACAGAAAAGAAGCACCCATCGCCTTCTACTCCAGGACTCTTTCATCGGCCGAGAGGAATTACAGCCAGATGGACAGGGAAGCGCTAGCTGCTGTAGCTGGAGTAAAACGTTTCCACGAATACCTCTACGGCCGCGATTTTGAACTGATTACAGATCACAAACCGCTGTTGGGACTTTTGGCGGGAAACCGCCCCACTCCAGTCTCCCTTTCTCCACGCATGACCAGGTGGACTGTTTTCCTGGCTGCGTACTCATACAAGTTAATTCATCGACCGGGCTCCACTCTAGGACACGCAGACGCACTCACCCGTTGCCCACTACCGGACCTTTTGCCAGACCCCACTCCCGAAGTACCGGTGCTGCTTATTGATTGTTTGGACTCAGGACCGGTTTCTTCCTACGATGTTGCAAGGTTTTCTTCTAAAGACAATTTAATAAAGCAAGTTCAAACTTGGGTTTGGAGGGGGTGGCCGAAGGGAAACGTGGGCCCGGAATTCAAAGTGTTTTGGTCAAAACGGGACGAACTCTCAGTGTTACAAGGTTGTTTATTGTGGGGGGATCGAGTTGTTATTCCGTATGTTTTACGTAGGAATGTACTAGATGCTTTACATGTTGGTCATCCGGGGATTGTTAGGATGAAGGCGTTAGCAAGAAGTTACGTTTGGTGGCCAAACATGGATAAAGAGATAGAGGAGTGGGTGGCCACTTGCGATCCATGCCAAGAATCGAGACCAGCACCCCCGGAAGCGCCCGCCACAGAATGGGAAAAGCCTAAAGCACCCTGGTCGCGAATACACATCGACTTCGCAGGGCCATTCCAAGGTCAGACCTTCCTCATAGTTGTGGATGCATACTCCAAATGGCTGGAAGTAGTCCTAATGACTTCAACCACGGCAGAGGCAGTCATTAAGGTTCTACGGCGACTTTTCGCCACTCATGGCCTGCCCGACCTCCTGGTTTCCGATAACGGGCCCCAGTTCACGGCCATGCAATTTGAGACATATCTAGCAGGTCAGGGGATTCGGCACGCCCTCGTCGCGCCATTCCATCCGGCATCAAATGGACAGGCGGAGAGAATGGTGCGATTCGCAAAAGAGGCCCTCGCTAGGATGGGTCCAGGTGATTGGCAAACACGCATTGACCATTACCTATTGATCCAACACATTACCCCCAGCGCAACGACGGGTAAGAGCCCCGCTGAACTACTCATGGGCCGCCGTCTACGGTCTCGCCTGGAACGTCTTCACCCAAATTACTCTGCCACAGCTCCCCCAGACTCTACGAGCAAAATTCGGAGTTTTAGCATAGGGGATTCAGTATACGCCCACAACTATGCAGGGGGGACATTGTGGATGCCGGCAAAGGTCATTGGCATTACGGGTCCACGATCGTATCTGTTGGAACTAGAAGATGGGCGGAACTGGAAAAGGCACATCGATCAACTACGGGGTCGCCTGGCGCACTCAGACCTAAGAACAGAAAACGAGAGCTACAAAGCCAGCCACTCGAGAGCCCTAACACAGAGAACTACGACACCTGCGAGCCAAGGACAGAACAAGAGGTCGAGCGCGAAACGGAACAACCCCCAAGCAACGAAAGCGAGCAGATTCCCGAACGCCAAAGCAACGGGAGCCTGCAAACGCCCGGAAACGAAACGCAGGAAGAAACCAATCCTGCAACTACTTCTAACCAACCCGAGCTGCGACGCTCCTCCCGAGTAAGACAAACACCAACGTACCTAAAGGACTATGTTACTAACCGCAACGTTCCGTCTAGGAGGGGAGGGGTGTTGGATATTAACATATATCGGAGGAAGTCTCCTCTCTGGTCCGCTGCTACAGCGGGAAACAGGTATCGCTCTGATTGGTCGAGAGGCATACCCGAGTACTATAAAAGGGGAACCCTCCGGCCACAGAGCAAGCTGGATCACTATTACTACTAATAAAGAGCTGTTAAGTCACTTCGTGTCCGCAGTCTGTTCTCTCGTTGCCCAGATCTAACACATTGCCTCCGGGAAGAGCAGAAGAGGGGGGCTTTGTGTTTACATAAACAACAACTGGAGCACAAATGTTAAAACAATGGACACTCACTGCTCTCCTGATCTGGAGTACTTGGCAGTGAAATGCCACCCCTTTTATCTACCTCATGAGTTTAATATTGCAATAATAACTGCAGTATATATACCTCCTGATGCTAATGTGACTACAGCCGTGAGTCACCTGTTAACTGCTATTAGCAAACAGCAACAGGCCTACCCAGATGGAGTGCTGGTGGTTGCAGGCGATTTCAATCAAGCCAATTTAAAGACTGTCCTCCCTAAATTCTATCAGTACATAGACTGTCCCACCAGAGGGAAAAATACCTTGGATCAGATATATAGTAACATCATGCATGGATACAGGACTATGCCTTTACCCCACCTGGGACAGTCAGATCATATATCTTTGTTCTTGATCCCATCATACAGACTTCTTGTCAACAGAATTAGACTATTGATTAGAGAGATACAAATGTGTCCAGAGGGTGCATCGGAGCAACTTCAACATTGCTTTAGGAGCACTGATTGGGCATTGTTTGAGGAAGACAATATTGATACTTACACTTCAACAGTACTGTTTTATATCAAAAGCTGCATTGATATTGTTACTACCATCAGACAAGTACGGGTGTTCTTTAACAATAAGCCCTGGATAAACAGAGAAGCGTGTCTTTTATTAAGAGCTAGGAATGCTGCTTTCCACTCTAGTGATGCGCTACAGTATAGCGAGAGCTAAATTGAAAAAAGGGCATCAGGGATGCTAAAGCTACGTACAGTCAGAGGATTGAACATCTTTTTGAGAACTCGGACTCTCGTCAGGTATGGCAAGATCTGCGACAAATCATGCGGCAGAGCAATAAAAAGAGTTTGTCTAGCAGTAATGTCTTTTTGGCAGAACAGCTAAATCAATTCTTCAGCTGTTTTGAGGTGGAAACCGGAACAACCATCATTCCAGCATCTACCACTCATAGTATACCACTAACATCTACCATCGACAGACAACCACTTTTACTGCAGATCATGAGACATGCTTTCCAAAATGTGACCATCCGGAAGGCAGCTGGGCCTGATGGAATCATGAGATGAGTTGTTAGGGACTGCACTGCAGAGTTAGCTGGAGTGTTCACAGATATTTTCAATCTATCCCTGTTGCAGTGCTCTATCCCTACCTGCCTGAAGACATACATTATAGTGCCAGTCCCTAAGCAGACAGTAGTGGTATCTCTTAATGATTATAGATCAGTAGCTTTAATATCTGTTGTCATGAAATGTTTTGAGAAACTGGTGTTGAATCATATTAAGGCTTGTCTTCCATCTACTTTGGACCCATACCAATTTGCATATAGGAGTAATAGATCAACTGATGATGCTATGTCTATTGTTGTCCATACTGTATTGAATCCCCTGGAACAACAGGGAACATATGTAAGATTGTTATTTGAGGATTATAGCTTTGCCTTTAACACCATTCTACCCAACAGGTTGTTTCATAAAATGTCCAATTTGGGTACAAATCAGAGGATTTGTTTGTGGATAAAGGATTTTCTGACAGATAGGCCACAGTCAGTAAGGATGGGATCTCATCATTCTTCTATTCTGATATTAAGCACAGGAGGCCCCCAGGATCATGTGCTAAGCCCCTTCCTCTATTCTTTGTACACACATAACTGTACCCCATTGTATAACACCAACACAATTATTAAATTTGCGGATGATACAACATTGGTGGGCTCATTGATAAGAACAGTGAGTCTGCTTATAGGAAGGAAGTACAAAGGCTGACATTGTGGTGTAAAGAAAACAAACTTATACTTAACATGAAAAAAACTAAAGAACTTATAATTGACTTCAGGAAGAAGAGAGGTGTACATTTACCATTGTACCTAAATGGCGAGGAGGTGGAGAGGATTGGTAGCTTTAAATTTCTGGACATTTATATCTCAGAGGACCTCTCATGGACCATGGATGCTAACATGCTTGTGAAGAAGGCACAGAAGAGCTGTACTTCCTGAGAATGCTAAGGAAGATAAATCTATTTCAGCATCTACTTCTGTCCTACTATCGCAGCACCATTAAGAGTGTCCTGACATACGGCATTCTTACATGGTATGGAAGAAGCTCTGCAGCAGACAAAAAAGCTGTACAAAGAATTATTAAAACTTCCCAGAATATCATCGGGCTCCATCTACCAGCCCTGGAAAACATCTTCACATCTTGCTGTTTGAAGAAGTTGCATAACATCCTCAGAGACTCTTCCCATCCTAATCACAATCTTTTTAGACTTCTGGCAGAAGATACAGAACAATTCAAACTAGGACCACACCTCTTCTGAATAGTTTTTATCCCAGAGCTGTAATTGCACTCAACAATGAACTAAAGGGTCACCATCAGTGAGCTATTGGACAGCACTACTTGGTCTGATTTGTGGATGTTTGGGTGGTTCAGGGGCGGATATTTTTTGTTTGTTTTTTGTGGGTGGGGGTGTGTTTTGGGGGTTGTTATGGGTGCTGCGACCGGTCTCTAGGTGTTACGTGAATTTCGTTGTATGTGTAAATGTACAATGACAAATAAAGTATAAATATATTCTGGAAATAGAATCTAAATTGCAAGTTGCATCTTGTTGCTTCCAGTTTTAATTCTACAAATGTAGCATAGTTTTGGTGTTAAGATTATATGTAAAAGAATGTACTTTCAAGCTTCCCTGCTACTGTGTAGCCACACAAAAAATGTCATGCATGCAAAGTAAACTACATAGACTCTTGCCTGTGAAAGTGTATATCCAGAAATATGGAATACATTCCATTGCCTTTTGAGTCATAGGAAAAAAGGAAGACATGATTTGTACTCATCTCCTATTCTTTCATCATGTTGAGACACATTATCAAACTGAAATATTTTAGATCTTTGTCATCCAATTTTGAAAAAACAATTTTAGAATAGGACAGTTCCTAAAAAGGAGTTTCTGCAGCATTTATTTTTGCTTTGTTTTAGTTTAGAAAAATAGAGAAATGATAGAAAGAAAAAAGATAGAAAAGTGAATGCAATTACTATGAAGTAAAACAAATTGTATACTACAATGCTTACGATAAACTATACTATAATCGAGAAGCTTACTATCTTACTTAATAACCGGCGCTTTGCTATTAACTAGCATTTTGGCTTGGATTTCCCCCCCACCCCAGTCAATATAATGTTATCATTTCTGTAGCATAATTGTAAGCATAAATCTAGAGAAAGAATGTGCTCCAAAGAGTACAAAAATCTAACAATTTTGGTTTCATTATACTGCCTTTTTATTTTTATTGTGCTTATTATAGTTTTAATCAGTTTTTATTATTTAAGAGGTTATTAAGAAGTGCAAAAAGACTCCTTCTTAAACTAAATAAAATACTTTTAGTATTGATAGAAACCAAGAGAGAATGCCATCTAGGTAACACATCTAACTTTTCTCCTCCATATGCATGCCTAAATCATAACTGACTTGCTAAAGTCATCCAATCCAGTCAGAGTTAATACCTAATGCCCAATTCTTTCAATACAATACAATAGCAGAGTTGGAAGGGATCTTGGTGGTCTTCTAGTCCAACCCCCTGCCTAGGCAGGAAACTCTATACCATTTCAGACAAATGTCTATCCAACATCTTCTTAAAGACTTCCAGTGTTGGGGCATCCACAACTTCTGGAGGCAACTTCTGTTCCACTGATTAATTTTTCTAACTGTCAGGAAATTTCTCCTCAGTTCTAAGTTGCTTCTCTCCTTGATTAGTTTCCACCCATTGCTTCTTGTTCTACCCTCAGGTGCCTTGGAGAATAGTTTGACTCCCTCTTCTTTGTGGCAACCCCTGAAATATTGAAACACTGCTATCATGTCTCCCCTAGTCCTTCTTTCTATTAAACTAGACATACCCAGTTCCTGCAACCGTTCTTCATATGTTTTAGTCTCCAGTCCCCTAATCATCTTTGTTGCTCTTCTCTGCACTCTTTCTAGAGTCTCTACATCTTTTCTACATCGTGGCAACCAAAACTGAATGCGGTATTCCAAGTGTGGCCTTACCAAGGCATTATAAAGGGGTATTAACACTTCACGTGATCTTGATTCTATCCCTCTGTTTATGCAGCCTAGAACTGTGTTGGCTTTTTTGGAGCTTTTCCTGCCTGCCTTCTGTGACCTAGCTTAACAGGGACAGTTGGAGTGAAAAAATCAGAGATAACTTCAGGCAGTAGATAGAGAATGAGCAAGTGACAGTGCTGATAAATGCAGCTCCAGCCATGGTGATCAAATTCATTATTCTCCATTGTCACCATGGCGCAAAAGATCTTTGCATAGCATTTCCAATATTTATAGTGCTTCCAGGGCCTTGTTTGTTAGTTTTATTACATGTGCATCACATCTTTTTTTATAGGAGCTCAAGGCATCATAAATAGTTCTCCCTCCTCCTATTATTCACACAGGTTTGGTTAAGTAAAAAAACAGAAGGATAGATTCATGATTACAAGAAGTGCTAGTAATGCTGTATACTGCACTGGTGAGGCCACACCTGGTATATTGCATCCAGTTCTGGTCACCATGATACAAAAAAAAGATGATGAAATCTTAGAAAAGAGTGCAGACAAGGGCAACTTACAGTAAATGCTAAGGGGTCTGAAGTCTAAATTATACAATAAACGATAGGCAAGTTTAGGTTATTGAAGAGAAGGCTTAGGGAGACAATACTTGAAGGACTGTCATAGAGAAAAGGACATCAATTTATTCTCCATAGCACTGAGGATAGGACAAGAAGCAATGGAATGGAAGGTTGTCAGATGGAGACCCAACCTGAAAACAAGAAGAATTTTCCTGAAAGTGAGAACAATTACTCAATGGAACAACTTGGCTCCTGGAATTGTGGGTGAAAATATTGGACAACTTTTTGTCTGGGGTGGAATAGGGCAGAGGTGGTATTTGGCTGGTTCTCTCTGGTTCGGGTGAACCGGTAGTGACAGCTGCAAGAGGCTGCCCCAACATAATGTGCGAGCACTGCACATGCATAGAAGGCAGTGCACATGTGCAGCACGTGCGAGTGAAGCAAGCATGCACACTCTCACATTTGTGAACTGGTAGGGAAGGTAAGTGACTCCAACCTCTGGAATAGGGACTCTGTGGGAGTCCTGGGCAGGGGTTGAACTAGCCCTCCAAGGTCCCTTCCAGCCCTATGATTCTATGAGAGATTAGTCTCAAATCAAGTTGGGATTAATTAGAAGCTGGGTTTTCCTGTTCCTAGTCCATCACCTTAATCCAGGGGTGTCCAAACTTGGCAACTTTAAGACTTGTGGACTTCAACTCCCAGAATTCCCCAGCCAGCTCAGTTGGCTGGGGAATTCTGGGAGTTGAAGTCCACAAGTCTTAAAGTTGCCAAGTTTGGACACCCCTGCCTTAATCGCTATAACATAGTGACTGAGGGACACTTCCAGGGGTTTGAGTCCAAATCCTAATGGATATACTCCTGATACATATGCTGAAAACGAGGGCCAGAAACACGGAGGTTGAAGAAAGTAGATTCTAAACCTCTATAACAAAGCGTTGCAGATAACACATTGAATAGAGTTTTTTATAAATTTTACTCTTTTGTTTTTGTCTATAAATCACTTTTGAAAGAAATATGGAAACACTGTTTATAAATATTGCCATGCGCAGTATGCTATGTTTCGGGTGACCCGCTCTCTCTTATTACAGAGGACGCGGGAAGCCCCTCTACAGGGCAGAGCAGAGGAGTTTGGGGAATATCTGCAGGACAAAATCGCTCAGATCCGGAGTGGATGGACCCCCTTCAGTGGACCAGAGGAGCCGCCAACAGTGAGTCTTGTGAGACCACTCTGGGAGGAGTTTGCGTCTGTTTCCCCCGAGGATTTGGATAGGTTGCGTGGACGGCTGCGACCGACCACATGTTTAATGGACCCGTGTCCCTCCGGATGTCCCTTGGTACTGGCATCCTGGGAAGTGACACGAGGCTGGCTACTGGGCCTGGTGAACGCCTCTTTGAGTGAGGGGTCCTTTCCTGCCGCCTTGAAAGAGGCGGTGGTGAGGCCCTTACTCAAGAGGCCTTCCCTTGACCCGATGGAGCTAGCTAATTATCGTCCAGTCTCCAACCTTCCCTTTTTAGCGAAGGTTGTAGAGAATGTGGTGGCACAGCAGTTTCCACGACACCTTGAGGAATCCGAATATCTAGACCCATGCCAGTCCAGCTTCCGGCCCGGACACAGCACGGAGACGGCCTTGGTCGCGTTGGTCGATGATCTCTGGAGGGCCAGAGATAGGGGTTGTTCCTCTATCCTGGTCCTATTAGATCTCTCGGCGGCTTTTGATACCATCGACCATGGTATCCTATTGCGCCGGCTGGGGGGGGTGGGAGTTGGAGGCACCGTTTTGCGGTGGTTCGGCTCCTACCTCTCCGACCGGACGCAATGTGTGTTGGCAGGGGGGCAGAGGTCGACTCTGAGGCCACTCACTTGTGGGGTGCCTCAGGGGTTGGTCCTCTCGCCCCTTCTGTTCAACGCATATGTGAAGCCGCTGGGGAAGATCATCCGTGGTTTTGGGGTGGAGTATCATCTGTACACTGACGATACGCAGCTGTACATTTCCACCCCAGACCACCCCAACGAGGCTGTCGAGGTGATGACCCAGTGTTTGGAAGCTGTCGGGGTCTGGATGGGGGACAACAGACTCAAGCTCAACCCCTCCAAGACTGAGTGGCTGTGGCTACCGGCATCCCGGTTCAGTCAGTTGATTCCATCGCTGACCATAGGGGGCGAGCAATTGCCCCCTGTGGAACGGGCGCGCAATTTGGGCGTCCTCATAGATGCCCGGCTGTCAATGGATGACCATGTGGCAGCCGTGGCAAGGGGGGCGTTCCACCAGGTTCGCCTGGTGCGCCAATTGCACCCCCTACTGGACCGGGATGCCCTACGCACGGTCACTCATGCACTGGTGATGTCTCGGCTGGACTACTGCAATGCCCTCTACATGGGGCTTCCCTTGGGACGCGCTCGAAGACTGCAGCTAGTCCAGAACGCAGCCGCGCGGGCTATTTTTGGGAGTACTAGGTACTCCCACGTAACACCGCTCCTGCACGAGCTGCACTGGCTGCCTGTGGTCTTTCGGGTGTGTTTCAAGGTGTTAATCACCATCTTTAAAGCGCTCCATGGCTCAGGACCTAGGTACTTGCGGGATCGCATCCTACCACACACTTCCCTGCGACCGATTCGCTCTCACAGGGAGGGGCTCCTCCGGGTGCCGTCCACTAGGCAGTGCCAACGGGTGACACCTAGGAGTAGAGCCTTCTCTGTGATGGGCCCAACCCTCTGGAATGACCTCCCCCCCGATATCAGAACCACCACCGACTTTCTCTCCTTTCGACGAAAACTGAAGACTCACCTGTTCCGTTTAGCCGGCCTGGACCATTCATAACCTCATTATACCTCTTGGCAGATATATTTTAACTGGGTAATTTTAATTGGGTATTTTTTAGGATTGTTTATATACTGTTTTTATCTGCTTTACCTGTACAGTGTTGTATTGCCTCCTCTTCTATGTTTTTATGTTTGCATGTTTGTAGTCCATTTTATCTATTTCATTTGACTGTACACCGCCCCGAGTCCCTTTGGGGAGAGGGGGCGGTATAAAAATCGAAATAAAGGTAAAGGTAAAGGTAAAGGCTATGTGCTAAAAGGATAGAAACGATGACCTGAATAAAGAAAGTGGTCTTAACTTCAATATGAGTTACAAATATATGCCGTATACTATTCAGATAATCATTGTTATAAATAATGAACGTACTGATATTGCAGTGTTTGCAACTCTATCATTGTCCAATTTATGAATATTATATCAGTGAATTCCAGCTCTCTGTCTCCTTACTATGCACTTGTGTATTGTGTAACAGACATAATTGCACTACTTACATTATTTGGAAGTTAGTCCAACAGGGTTTAGTGATCTTCAAGTAATAATTTTGCTAGTGGAAAAAGCTCATGGCACACTAGAAATGAGTCATGCATGGTCCATTAGCATGAAAAGTACCATAGCTTTTATCTCTTGTGAACATATTTGAATATCACATTTGGCTAGCTGGGACCTGTTAGTCGACTGCAAGAGACTATCTCAGTTTATATTTACCAAATCATTACAGGTAATAAATGGTACAGGTTTAGTAAACCAATGGTAGTAAAACATAGCCATTTTTGTTTGTGTAAGTATAAGGCTAATGTTTTTCTCCTTTGTCTGGACTAATAATGTTTTGCTGACTCTGAATTAGAACATTAGTACCATATATTCAAGAATTTTAAAAACATTCTTATTAGAAATTCCAGTGAAAGCCAAACTATGAGAAGCCTGAATAAAACATAGCTATAGAAATGCACACAAATAATAAGAGAGATAAAATGTAAATGAACTGCTTGGTTTCACAGGATTCTCCAAATCCCAGAATAAATTAATTAAACTTTGATAACAAAAGCAAGCTTATCCATAAGCTGACTCTTTTATTTTATAAAATGATGATAATTTACTCCAGTGGTGAATATTATTAAATAGTTTCAGGTACAGACAAAATTAAACATGCAAGACAACTGTTTTAAACCATTAGCTGTTTCACTGTCAGTAATTACAGGACTTTTTAAATTTCCTTTTGGTACTGTGATAGATAGATGGTTGGTTGGTTGGTTGGTTGGTTGGTTGGTTGGTTGGTTGGTTGGTAGGTAAGTAGGTAGGTAGGTAGGTAGACAGACAGACAGACAGACAGACAGACAGATGATAGGGAGGGAGAGAGAAACAGAGACAGGCAAGCAGACAGATGAAACACTTCTGGATCATGATGTATCATACTTTGTCACCTTAAGCTGACATTGTTCTTACCTAGGGCCCTGGGCAATCCACTCCCTTCACCTGGATTCTCTGTCTCCTTTCCATATTATTTTATGGTCAGTGAAGATTTTCTTGATTTCAAGTCAAACCCTCATTCATATTCTATCCTAGCCTTGTTCCTATCATGCTTCATCCCAGGGATTGGGTTCTGGCAGCCACTACTGCCGGTTCACTTGTGGTTGCATAGCATGCGCACTTGATGCACGCTGCACATGCATGCACGCTGCATGTACATGCGCAGTACTATAAAAATGCTTCTGCTCATGTGCAGAAGCCAAAAACAAGATGGTGGCACCATAGGCGCCACCTGGAAAACCAGTTCGGAGGCGTGGCAGGCCTGGGTTGCTGCCAGTTTCAGCAACCCAGGTTGCCAAACCACTACTGGTTCAGCCGAACTTTCCAAACTGGTAAGAACCCATCACTGGTCCATCCCCTCAAAACATTGGTTGTTTCCAGTTTCCATCTTGCTTATATCCTTAAAGCAGTCTTTCTTTCTTTCTTTCTCTATGTGTTTTTCTCCCTTTATTCTTCCAGTGATTGCCCCAGCTTCTTCAATGTTCCAAGAGAAAGGTAATTTTTTTCTCCAGTGGGTATGCTAAAGAGAATCAAACTTTTAAAGTATCAAGAGAACTAAGTTTATGTCCTTAAATCTTACTTTTAATAACAGATTCATCAAAATGGATGGGAATATTTAAGCTGTCACCTGTAACTTCCTGAAGAAATTCAAATTAAAGAATAGCAATAGACTATGTATAAATGTGCAGTAGAACTCAGTTCATCAGCTTTACTGCAATGGATTTTACATAGAGCAAATCAATTCTGTGAAACATAACCTTGCATAGTAATTTGCAAATGATGCAAATTAAGTCATTACTGAACTGACATGATGGTAATTGACACAAATAACATACTCTCCCATTTAACAGATATTCATAAGTAAAGAACATCCCAAAGAAGTTTGTTAAAACAAGGTTTCACTTCAATGTCTTTTGGTGGAAGAAGGGGCTTTTTCCCTGCCAAGATGGAATTGAGATTCTTTGATAAGAATTGTTTTGTGAAATATAATGTTCAAAAGATTGAGACTCTTTCTGATTATCACTACAGAGTGGGCTACAGATATGAGTGGCATTCAGCCTTGTAGAAGATTTTGCTTTCTTTTTTTTTTAATCTAAGAAAAGCACATTAAATGCAAGGTTCTACATTTTACAAACCATTATAAATATTGGGCTGATTGTCTCAAGCCCTCAATAATGTATGCAGTTGCTACATGATGCCTTCCATTTGCATTTTAGTTTGTATTGCGTTTTCTCTGCTTCAACTTTTTCAAGTTCTCATTGAAGAAATATTGGTAATGCCAGAAACCTTAGACATCCTATTATATTTAGCTCATAATTCACATTCTGTGTATAATTCAGGTAGTGTGTACCCAACAATAGCAGATATATGTTCTAGGAGCATCTCTTTTCTGTCATGTTCCCATGGTGAATTTTCATCTCATTTCTACTCTATTCATGAGGAAGATTTAAGTCATCCTTAGCTGTTCCAGTATTAAAGTAATATTTTATCTTTGAACCACAGTGCATTATCACTTGAGGTTGCTATGTCCTCTCCTTCTTTGCTCCATCAATTCAAGCTCTCCGTATGATTGTCTGCTGGGCCTCCAAGCTGTCATCAGCTCTGGTTCAAAAACTTATGACTAGAGCAAAATCTGTCAACTATAGAACTTAACAGTGTGGTTCTTTCCATTCTCATATAACTTAGCTGGGATGATTATGAACTAGTAATTAACATTTACATTAATAAACACTTTGACACATTCCTTGCTAACTTAACTTTATTCATTTGAGATAAAAATGATGAGGAAATAATCACCAGAATAATATAAATGTACTTTACTGATATAGGCTGTAACGACAGAATCTAAATCCTGACAGACTTTTATTTCCCTCCCTCTAATCCTATGAGAGTCAAGGTGGACTAATCTTGAGTTCCTTCCTCACACATTCTTGTTTTTCCAACTGAATTCATGTTTTTCTAATGCTGCCATGTACTTTCTTCAAGTCTGTCTCCATTCTCCTCTACAACTGCTGCTTGTTCTTCTAGGACTGGATCAGACAGGTGGATTTCCAGTCTTAGAGACAAAGCTCTTATTATCTAATTCTGGGTAAAACAAAGTAAAACATTTTCCCACCTGCCACCCATACATCCGCTGTTATTTGAGCCCAGCATCTCCATCATTAGTCAGCCCCCAATAAAATCTGACACTATGATTTCTGGGGCTTCAAATTTGCTTTATTCCCTGGAAGTATAAGGAGGCATGGTAAGATTTATAGTAAAAGATAGACGGAAGGTAAAGTACAAAGTAGTACAAAAATTATTTCTCTTTGGCTTCTTGAATTAAGACTGGTGGGAATCTGGCATACTAATCTATCACTTTGGAACTGTCTGTAATGACATATATATGTATTTATGAGAGGGAGGCAAAATTTTAGTTCTCGGAAAAATATCTAGAAAATAAATAACCTACTAAAAGTTTGTGATTTTTCTTTCAATGACATTACTACGCACAATCTTATTTTCTTTCCCTTAAGTATATATATCCAGTGGGGAAGCTCTAATGTAGATCTTTTAGATTTCAGAAAACAACAGGCTAAGGCAACTTGGTATATAGGAAGGAAGAGAACTGCAGAAATATATTTGTGTTCCCAAACACTGCTAGAATGGTATCTAAAATTAAAAGCAGTGTGTTATCATGTTTATATAGGTCTAAACCAAAATAAGTTGCACTGTTTATTATGGGTTGTATGTATTTTACCAGATGATGTTAATAAATTGTGCAAATTTAATTAATTATGGTTTACACAATATACAATGGTTAAACAATCGCTTTGTTCTATGCTGTACTATAGTCACTCAGAATTACTGCCAATAGCAATTCATAACTACCATTGCCATTCATAAAACATTAAAATACAAAGGGACGGGTGATATTATTCCCTAACTTACTATTGAAAAAGCTAAATATCTACTGTGTCCTTTTTTTAAACATAAAAAAAAATCTAAAGTGATGGTATTTAAGTATGTGAAAATGTGAAATATAACTAGCAGATAATTGGGAACCTATTGAACAAGTGAATTGTTTTACTTATTTAGGAATTGCTTTTACCAACACAGAATTGTGGTAAATCATTTAAAAAGATGCAAGGACCAAAGTAAATACCAAAGATTATATAAATTATGTAGCTACAATTATCCAGGTACCCTGATCCAGAGGTGGTATTCAGCAGGTTCTGACCAGTTCTGGAGAACCGGTAGTGGAAATTTTGAGTAGTTTGGAAAACCGGTAAATACCAACTCTAACTGGTCCCGCCCCAATCTATTCTCTGCTTCCCGAGTCCCAGCTGATCAGGACGAAATGGAGGTTTTGCAATATCCTTCCCCTGGAGTGGGATGGGGGTGGAGATTTTACAGTATCCTTTCTCTGCCATGACCACCAAGCCACGCCACAGAAATGATAGTAAAATCTTTTGAATCCCACCACTGCCTGATCCTTATACATCGAACAAATTGAGTACCCTAGACTTAGACTAACTTTATTGTCACTTTGAATATACACTAATCAGCATACATTAAAATGAAATTTTGTTGCATAAGATTAAATGAGATGCATTTATCTGACTGCTGGTCCTTGTATTTTATCTCTGCATTTCATTTTATCTATTTAATCCCAGACTGTATTTTATTTTTTCTTACATTTTATTAGTAAGGTTGTAAGACAAATCAATTAATAAACTATTTTATTACCCACCCATTCCCTCTATTTTCCTAAATATTTGTGATATCTCAGCTTCCTTCTATATTCTTTTTGAACATGTAGAGATATTTTCAAGCAAAATACATTTCACTTTCTAAAAATTCATCTCGCAAAGTCTATTTGCTCCAGTACAAGGGCAATGCAACTATCATTTCTGAAGGACAAAAATGCACATTGTCAGTTTAGGGCTAGTCTGCTGACAAGGCAACTTTTATTTATCTTTTCCTGCCTTGGATGAAAAGTAATGTTTTTCAACCATTGATTGTGCAAGTAAGGCTGAATGGCCTGTCTGCTCTGTTTCATTTCATTGCAGGCAGATGCCTCTGTTCCAATTAGCTAGTATGTCTAGTAGAGGGCAGGCCTCCTCTCCTTTTTTCCAGGGCTATTTCATCTTGTGCTGCCAAGCAGATTCAGCCCTTCTAAAGGAGCCTTACTCTGTAAAGCCCAAAGAAGTGGATTTTGATCAGTAAGGAATGCTGAAATGCTGAACCCTCTCCCAAACACACAGTATACCTATTTTTTAAAAATAATAATAATACAGGTAGTCATTTAACTATGGTAATTGGGACCAGTTTCCACAGATGCTGTTATAAAGCATGACTTCATGTGACTATGCCACTTAGCAACGACAGATGCAGCAGTCCCCAGTTACTATTAGTAAGCATTAGTAACCTACGTGACGTTTGACTTCCTGATGAATTTCCAATGTCTTTGTTTCTGGGAAGCAGCATAGAGGTTTGCAATTCACAATCATGTAACTGTGGGATGCTACAATGGTCAGAAATCTGGGCTAGTTACCAAGAACCTAGATTGCTCTTATACTATGAAGCTCCTCTTATAACTGGTAACTGCTCTTATACTATGAAGCTCCTCTTATAACTGGTGTATTTTCATGTATTATTTTGTAATTTCAGCTCCTACTTACATTCTAGCTCTATTTCATCACTTCTGGTTTGTCAGAGAAGGATGCCATATTCTAAATAAATAAATGTCACCGAAGGAAAAGGCTCATCAGGTTCAATATTAAAGAAGGAAATGCCTAGGAATAATTGTGGCTCAGTGGCTAAGACACTAAGCTTGTCAATCAGAATGGTCGGCAGTTCGGCTGTTTGAATCCATAGCGCCATGTAATGGCGTGAGCTCCCGTTATTTGTCCCAACCTAGCAGTTCGAAAGCAAGTGTAAAAATGCAAGTAGAAAAATAAGGACCACCTTTGGTGGGAAGATAACAGTATTCCATGCGCCTGCGACATTTACCCATGCCAGCCACATGACCACAGAGACATCTTCGGACAACACTGGCTCCTCGGCTTTGAAATGGAGATGAGCATCGCCACCTAGAGTCGGGAACGAGTAGCACATATGTGCGAGGGGAATCTTTACCTTTACCTAATTGTATCAACTGCATCTCTCAATAACAGAAATCGGCGAAATCCTTGACAGAAGTTAACACTTGTGTAAACTGCTTCATATCCTCAATAAACAATCCATTCATAGCAAGTCATTTTAGCTGGTTCCCATCCATGGGGAGTTTGGAAGCTCATGTAAATTTGCATCAAAGAGTATATAAATGTAATAGCAAAATAAAAAATAAAAGCAATATCTAATAATGAACTGAAAATGGAAGGGATTTGAAAACTCTCAGGCCTCACTGAATCTTTTCCAATCTGGTCTTCTTAAAATAACTCTTCCTTTTTTTTTTACTGGGAATAGGAAAACAGAAGCCAGAAGTATTTTATGGGAATCGGATTGATCAAGTCTTTTAAACTAGGTTGGGAAATTCATCAGAAATATGAAATAGTGTTTTAATTGGACTTAGTCCTACTAGGAAACAATCTCAGAATTGCCATTTATCTATGGGCTATCTACCTTTTCCAATTTCACTATTATCAAAGAATTAATTCCTGTCCTGGAAACTTAGAGATAAAAATTGGGTGCTAAAATGAATATAACCAGTTGTCAACATAAACCAAATGTCTTTCCCTAAATCTGATTAAACACGACTTTGTGAGAATCTTGTATTTTGTTGTGAAAAGCTTGACAGTTCTGATTCCCCCAAGATTAAAAGCTACTTAGAATTTATTGTTGGTTCAGTGATTTTTCACAAAAGAGAGAAATACCATAACTATCATTAAAACAACTCTCCACACTGTTCACTATTTTTTATTGATTGGATTTAAAGCCCACTTTTTCCCTATGAGCTTAAGGTGCTATGAATAGATAGGGAATTTTGTCTATTCCCCCCCTCCCACAAGAGTAACTCTGCGATGTGTCCTAGGGTGAGGAAAGGGGCCTCTCATTCATATTTGTGTCATGTTATAAACCAACTATATGTAATTTGCAAACTCAAATCTAAAAATATAGAATGTAAGCATAATATGGATATTAATCACAAAAAAGATTCTGTCACATTTAATACCAAATTACAACACACACATGCACACATGCACACATACTCTTTTGATTTAGTGAAAAAGCATTTTTTTTATTATTACAAATTACATTGCTATTATACAGGAATTGTAAGTCATTACATATATTGTGAGTAGTATGCAAAATGCAACATAATTATCACAGCCTAGAAGATGTAGAAAGATGCCATCAAGTGTTGTTCATAGAACTGTTCCATCCAGTACTGGTAGAATGTTCTAGGATTTCAGAAAACACTTTTTGCAGTCCAAAAGTTGTACATTTCTTGTTACTTACAAGAGCTATCTTCAAATATTGCAAGTGTAGCTTACGTAGAAACCTGGAGAGCAACTACAGGTAGCCTTCAACTTAAAATCACAATTGGAACCAGAATTTCCATTGCTGAGCAAAGTGGTTGTTAATTGAGTCACACCAGATTTTGTAACCTTTTTTCCATGGTTGGTCAGTGAATCACTGCTGTGGTTAATTTATTATTTAGCATAAGATGAATCACATGGTCATGAAGCAACTCGTTTGTCCCATTGACTTTGTTTGTTGGAGGTCAGCTGGGAAAGTTGCAAATGATGATCACATGACTCTAGGGCAGTGATGGATACGTTTTTGTCCTTGCATGCCGAAAGTGTAATTGCACACCCATAATGCAATGGATTAAATAATAATGTACAACCATAATGCAATGCGCGTGCAATATCCTCCCCCATGCGCCCCTCCCTCATGCATGCGCATGCGTGACCCTTTCGTCCCCCTGCGCAGCACGTCCCTCCCCCGGGCATTGTAACCCTTTTTAAATACATGCTGGTTGACAAGCTCCTGATTTTGTTTATCATGGGACCATGGGGATGCTGCAACAGTAGTAAGTGCAATGATCAGTTCTAAGTCACTTTTTCAGGGCCATTGTAATTTCAGTCACTGATGAATATACAGTATGTTGAGGACTATCTGCATAGAGAAAACTATGGTTCTCGCAATTTTGAGCTTCTCAGAACATTTGGGAAACTGGATGTGTATCTTCTAAATCAGAGGTGTCAAACTTCTGTCATTATGGTATTGTCACGTGACGAATCGGGACTTTTCCCCCCTTCACTAAACTGGACATGGGCATGGCCAGCGCATGACGCATCTGGCCCATGGGCTTGGAGTTTGACAGCCCTATTCTAAATGAATAGACAAGAAGGCCAGTATTATTATTTAGATCACCAATCACTGTCTTGTCTATGGAGATTCTCAGTCATCTAGGTCATGGTTATCGCAAAGGTGCTTTTTCAAGAGTCAACTGAACATTCTGAACCAGAAAGTTAGCTCTTGAAAAAGCACCTCTGGGTCAATTACTGTCTTGTTTTGCTATACTTGAACTTCTACGCAGCTTTTAATGAGGTTTTTAACATTAAAACATTGATTGCTGCACTTATTTTATAAACTGTGTAAATAAATTAGGTTAATAACTGGGTGGTTTGGTTTAAACGTCATAAAATGTTTGTCAATATAGAATTTGATAGACTGCCCTTGAGATATACATTGATTTCAGGCCATGTAGCACATTTTCAAAATTCTAAGACAACTGGGTATTCAAAGTAATCATATCAAATAAACCACAGTTAGATAATTCTTAAACAAAATATATCAACAGTTTAATTAAAATAACAATTCAGATGCTAGACACTAACATTAGTAAACAATACTTATACAATAATACAATAGTAGACTTGGAAGGGACCTTGGAGGTCTTCTAGTCCAACCCCATGCCTAGGCAGGAAACCCTATACCGTTCCAGACAAATGGCTATCCAACATCTTCTTAAAGACTTCCAGTGTTGGGGCATTCACAACTTCTGGAGGCAAGCTGTTCTATTGATTAATTGTTCTAACTATCAGGAAATTTCTCCTCAGTTCTAAGTTGCTTCTCTCCTTGATTAGTTTCCACCCATTGCTTCTTGTTCTACCCTCAGGTGCCTTGGAGAACAGTTTGACTTCCTCTTCTTTGTGGCAACCCCTGAGATATTGGAACAATGCTATCATGTCTATCATTATAAATCAGCCAAAATGAATTACAGTAGTATCAATAAAATATTCACGATGAATGCCAAACTAGTGGTTATGCTAAACCTGTTGAATCTACGTATGCATGAAAAGGACCATAGAAATCATATCCTTGACTCTGTTAGTTGTATTTGGAAAGTAACCAGGACTATAGTACGACATAGCAGCTTTTAACACAGTTCAGTGACCTTTTTCTTAAGGCACGTTGTCTTTGAAAAAAAAATCAGAATAATATTTTTCCTTTCTGAAAAAAATATTTATGATCCTACAGTGTTTCAGTAAGAGTTCTCAACCAACATGCCAAAGACTGAAATTGATTTTCATTGAAATTTATACAAGCAAATTATATACAGTTGACTATTATCCCTGTAACTTCATAATGGGGGTTCTAGATGTTACACAATGCACTTCATTCTTGCCTAACCATAACAAGCTGGCAGCCACAATCTCACCAGGAAGGAAGGAAGGAAGGAAGGAAGGAAGGAAGGAAGGAAGGAAGGAAGGAAGGAAGGAAGGAAGGAAGCTTTTGAGAGCAGAAAATAAGAGGAACTATTTGAACTTTAAAAAGCAAATGAATCAAAATTAGGGAGGAAAACTATCAGGAAAAGCTAGTTAAGCCAAGATGAATATGGTACAAAGCCGTGCATGGCAGTTAGTAAATATATTGTATACAGAAGATCTCCAATTCACTTGACAGCCTGGAGAAAGCTGTTAGCAGCTTTGAAGGCGTAGAAGTCAGTATTTTATGCATCTCTTCTCTACTTTAGGTGACAAGAACTTTCATACACTCACCATTCCCATAACCTGTTTGCATCTTAGAATTGTAGAATAGCAATATGGTTCAGTTTTTATACATTTCATATTTATAGCTTCAGTATACAGGTGAAACTCGAAAAATTAGAATATTGTGCAAAAGTTCCTTTATTTCAGTATTGCAACTTAAAAGGTGAAACTAATATATGAGATAGATTCATTACATGCAAAGCAAGATAGTTCAAGCCGTGGTTTGTCATAATTGTGACGATTATGGCTTACAGCTCATGAAAACCCCAAATCCACAATCTCAGAAAATTAGAATATTGTGAAAAGGTGCAATATTCTAGGCTCAAAGTGTCCCACTCTAATTAGCTAATTAAGCCATAACACCTGCAAAGGGTTTCTGAGCCTTTAAATGGTCTCTCAGTCTGGTTCAGTAGGAATCACAATCATGGGAAAGACTGCTGACCTGACATTTGTGCAGAAAACCATCATTGACACCCTCCATAAGGAGGAAAAGCCTCAAAAGGTAATTGCAAAAGAAGTTGGATGTTCCCAAAGTGCTGTATCAAAGGACATTAATAGAAAGTTATGTGGAAGGGAAAAGTGTGGAAGAAAAAGGTGCACAAGCAGCAGGGATGACAGCAGCCTGGAGAGGATTGTCAGGAAAAGGCCATTCAAAAGTGTTGGGGACTTTCACAAAGCTTGGACTGAGGCTGGAGTCAGTGCATCAAGACCACCACACACAGACGAATTCTTGAAATGGGCTTCAAATGTCATATTCCTCTTGTCAAGCTGCTCCTAAACAACAAACAACGTCAGAAGCGTCTTACCTGGGCTAAAGAAAACCAAACCTGGTCTGTTGCTCAGTGGTACAAAGTCCTCTTTTCTGATGAGAGCAACTTTTGCATCTCATTTAGAAACCAAGGACCCAGAGTATGGAGGAAGAATGGAGACGCACACACTGCAAGATGCTTGAAGTCCAGTGTGAAGTTTCCAGAGTCTGGGTTGATTAGGGGAGCCATGTCATCTGCTGGTGTTGGTCCACTGTGCTTCATTAAGTACAGGGTCAACGCAGCCGTCTACCAGGAGATTTTGCAGCACTTCCTGCTTCCTTCTGCAGACGAGCTTTATGGGGATGCTGACTTCATTTTCCAGCAGGACTTGGCACCTGCCCACACTGCCAAAAGCACCAAAACCTGGTTCAATGACCGTGGGATTACTGTGCTTGATTGACCAGCAAATCGCCTGACCTGAACCCTATAGAGAATCTATAGGGCATTGCCAAGGGAAAGATGAGAGACATGAGACCGAACAATGCAGAAGAGCTGAAGGCCGTTATTGAAGCATCCTGGTCTTCCATAACACCTCAGCAGTGCCACAGGCTGATAGCTTCCATGCCACACCGCATTGAGGCAGGAATTGCTGCAAAAGGGTCCCAAACCAAGTACTGAGTACATATACATGCTTATACTTTTCAGAGGTCCAATATTGTTCTATGTACAATCCTTATTTTATCGATTGCATGTAATATTCTAATTTTTTGAGATTGTGTATTTGGGGTTTTCATGAGCTGTAAGCCATAATCATCACAATTATGACAAATCATGGCTTGAACTATCTTGCTTTGCGTGTAATGAGTCTATCTCATATATTAGTTTCACCTTTTAAGTTGCATTACTGAAATAAATGAACTTTTGCACGATATTCTAATTTTTCGAGTTTCACCTGTATATTGCAATGGTACGATTTGCCATTCTCATTTTCTGCAATCCCATCATCTCTCTCTTTCCATTTTTTGAATTTAGTTGATTTTTCCTTGTTCTATTTGTAAGTGATACGATTTTTAAATAAACACTGCTTGCATTTCCATGGCTTTTTGAAAGGAATTACACTGATGGATAGTCAAGTACAATATAATTATTCCTATTTTTAACTTTCACTATCTGGATAGGCAGCTGTGTAGGCTTTTTTTCCCCAGGGAAGTAAATTTTCATGACAATTTTCATAAGCAGTTTTCACAGGTATTGGCCTAAACCACAAATTCATCATTCTCCCATGTCTCTCTTTTCCAGGCTTAACATTAATAAAATATTGTATAATAATAAAATATTGTAAGGGATTTATTTCCTAGTAGAAGTACTTCCAAACCTTTTCAGAGATTGAATTACTCCCAAATTGCTTAAGGGACTTCTATTAAGGCAGACACTAGGTATGCTTCAAGATTGGAGAATATGGTTTAAATTATTTCCAACATAAATGATCTATTATGATAACCAAGCAGCCAAAAATGACAGCTATTTAGTTATACTATAGGTGGTCTAAAATCATGACTTTCTCCATGGAATGAATTCAAACTTACTTGCAATTTTTGGCAGCAATAAAATATGAGACATTTGTAAAAATATTTAATTTTAACATGGGAATGGAAAATAATGATCCCGTGATTAAGTTCCTATATTCTATGGAAACAGAATACAGTTGTTCCCTCTGATTATGTAAGGTGCTATAGGAAAATAATGTAAAATAATTGTCCAATTCTATTCTATTTCTAGAACGCTCCTGATTATCATATACAATATCAGAGAGCAGGAAGTGAAATGCTCCCCAAACTACCAAATTAATAGTATTTCAGGTAATCTTACGAACTGAAAAATGCATCTATTACTGCTACCTAGGATGGTAAGTACATGTAGTACTTGATATATCCCTTCAAAATTAGAAAATTGTTTATTTTTAAATTAATTTGATATTTGCAGCAATTGTAAAGCAGAAGAAAACGCAAACCCATAAGGTATGATTTCCACACCTAACAAGCATCACTGAACCTTGATTGTTTTTCTTGCATATGTTCTTGTTTCTTATATGCTACAGAAGCAGTTTTTGTAATGTACTCGTGCAACACTGATTTTCAGCCATTTCTCACCTCACTTGTCAGGAAAAGGATACGTTGTTCTAATGTGGAACATGGGAGCCTGCCTGATGCTGAGTCAGACCATTGGCCTTTGTAGCTCAATATTGTTTACACTGGCTAGCAGAGTTCTCTGCAATTTCAGACTAGAATATGTCCCAGTTTTCTTTGTGGAACAAATTAATCCTGGCATCTTCTGTGTACAAAGGATAAGACCTACCACTGAATTTTAGATCTTGCCTTGATCTTGGAAAACCTGTTATACATTCTATACAGAATATTAGTGATTGCCGTATATCTGGTATAGATGATAGTCACACAGTGGTATCTTTTTGGTGATAGTTACCTATGATGTTCAGATACATTCATGTGTTATGATTGCCATCCTTTTTATAATGGGTAAATCTGGAATGCAAGTGTTATCCTTCCACCTTTAGCTAAAATCTTGAAATCCTAAAATATTGTTTGTTATCAAGCATGGTGTGACTCAAGTGCATCACCTTTAATATGTGGGAGCTTCAACAATTACCTGAAGAACTTTGGGAGTTGATGTCCACATATCTTAACGTAGCTAAGATTGAGAGATACTGGCTTAGAAGAAGACATTTATTCATAAAGAAACAAGACCTGAAGAAAAAATATTATGGTAAAATATACTACCCAAAAAGCATATTATTTTTAATGAAGTCTTCTCTTGTATGTTGTGAACTTTATTCCAAAGCCAATGTTTTTTCTCCCACTCTGATAATTTAAACAATCACATTTTTTTCCACGTGAAACACCCTTTTCTTTGTGTTTTAAAAAAAGTTAATGAAGTCTATTTGGTTTGAATAAATTCTATTTTATTTTGAAGTTTTGAGCAGTCCAAACAAAATGTTGCCATTGCGGCATAAATACAAAAAGTATTCAAAGCACATATTTGACAGCCAAAAATATGGTATGAAAGAATTAAAAATAAAAGTTTGTAGGAGTGGTAGAATGTCTGACTTTGTAAACAACAAGAGCTCTAGAAAAACCACTTTCACATATAGAGGGTTTGCAAGCTTTCTATACATAAAATAAAAACAAACCTGAAATTGGACTTCAGGTATTTATCAAAAGATAAATATTTGAATTCTAAAGTAGCAAACATATATAGGCACACATCATCATTATTCTGCTAGATTGTACAATTTATAAAACCTGATGAAAACAAAATATTTTCCAGATTACAGGCTGCAGTTATATCATACAGACTTAAAAGAGTTAAAAATGAGAGGTCACAATATCTTACATCAGTTCTAAAATTACAGTGTTAGGTAGGCATAAAACTACATTTCAATGATAAATTAACTTTTAATAAGTGCAATTTATGCTTTCTGAGATGAAAGGAAAGCACTGGAAACCTGCTAGGTATGAGTAAAGCAGTTCACTAAGTACCTCACATGCAATCTCAAACTTTTTTTTTGTATGGGGGAATAATAATCATTTCACATAAAATTTTAGATTGATAACCAGCCTACTGAGAATGTCACATTAGCTGTTTTATCATTTAAGGGTGTCAAATTTGAGTCAAAGATTTATGTTTGCTTAAGAAAACATTGCTTACAATTAGAAAATAACATTATATGAGAAACCTACAAGTTATTCCTTGATTTAATGGCATTTTATGCAGAGTAATAAAAATCTGGCAAATGCAAATTTTATGACAGAATCTACTATGGATTGTTTCTGTGCTAGTAATAGATATGAGTATTCACATATACAGATACACTTGTTACTGGCATTACTGTAGCGCCACCTTCTGGTTACATTTTAGTAAGAGAGTTGTATTTACAGTATCTACCGCAGCCAAAAATCAGACGTCTAGTAGAACAAGCTCATTTATAGCTCACAAAAATGTATGCCGTTTAATACACTTTGTCAGCTAAAGGTGCTACGAGACACCTTCTGATTTTTTATTTTACTGTTTGGGTATGTCTTGTCATTCTTCAGATGAATACAAACCAAGTTCCAAAGTATATTGTGCGCATGGAAAAATTGTCATTTTTTAAAAAGTTTTAAATTCATTATTTCATTCAAAAAGATATTCAGGAATATAACCACTCAAATTGAGGATTATATCATCTTCATATTATGTAATTATTTAACCAAATGTTATATGCTTAGAACAAAATGCGTAATTCTATTAGTTCCATCTTATAAATTCAAAGCTGGATGCAAAGATCAAAAAGACGTAAAAGACTAGTACCTGGAAAATGTATAGCCAAAAAGAGGTGGGGTAATACACTAATTTTTTTTGATGATTTTTTGTTTTTATTTCAACCCAAGAGTTGGCACTGGGTATCAACATTCCTTTGGTAGGAGCATACCCTCTAGGGAACTTTGTGGAAGTATTCTATGAGATTTCTGCTTCTTCTTTTAATCTCGTTGAGGTTCTTAATCTGAATTCAAGATGAAGTTAGGATAGCTCATTAAGGCAACTTTGCTGAAGGTCATCAAGCTTAAACTTGGGTTAAGGGAGTGTTTCTCAATCTCAGCAACTTTTAAGATATAAGGACTTCACTGCTCAGAATTCTCCAACCAGCATGTTGGCTTCGGAATTCTGGGAGTTGAAAGTTTTACATCTTAAAACTGTAGAAGTTGAGAAACACTGAACTAAACATATTTCCTACAGATTCATGTTTAGCAAGTAATCTGCTAATAAAAAGGCTACTAGGAGTAGAGATGTAAAAACAAAAAGATTACAACTCTCACCACCTTCTTAAATTAAACATTTTTTTCTGGGATTCTGTAGTCACTGCCTCAAGTAGTAAGGAAACAATGAAGTTGTTTAAAGAATTGCTGACAAGCACAACATGCAGGCCAAAACACACACACAGAGATATAACTATTTCTCCTTTGAACCTAGATATTCCAGCACTTATATCATAGCGTATATAAAATGGCAGTGACAGTAAAAATGCTTAGAATTAATTTGTTCATTCATCACCTCCCTAATTCTTAATATATCTATCATAATCAAATGCATTTTTCTGAAGGTGGATTATAAAAAAAATTACCAAAAGTAGTTTATATAACTATATTTTCAATTATGCTCAAGTATGTGTGTTAGCTAAGCGGCTTTATTCATCGAGCTAAGTCATATGTGCCTTGAGCAACTGCATTACCAGAATGCTACATGATCATGTAATGAGTGGGATCTACTTTACAATGAACAATAGAAATGTGGATTCATAAAGCTGGTGTGCTAGAATAGCTTATGATTTTGAAATTATATTTTTTAAAGACTTTATCAGATTAGAATCATGATTTTACCTACATTTTAAGCTTGCCCCAAAGTTCTCAGATTCATTATCTTTGGATGATTGTTGTTGGAATGCTATCATATGGTGTTAATAGTGATTGTACAAGGGGACAGAGACTGGAGGGGGAGGGGGGCGAGAGAGGGACTGGGTTATTTGAATCTACCTGAGTGTAGAAATAGAAATATATGAAATCAGTTTTTCTACAAATTTCTTCATAACAAAGTAATATTACTCAAGTTTATCATTTAAGACAGCAAGTATCTGTTGCCTATTGTTTACTACCAATAACATCTTTGTCACTAATATTTACAAGCAAGAAATTTGTTCAGATGAAAATTTCTTGGGGAATCTGTTCCTTTAATGATAGTTTCTTCATTTTCAACTATTGATTGTATATGTCATCTTTATTAAATTAATACAGCTAGTCCTCAACTTATGACCATTCATTTAATGATAGTTTGAAGTTACAACAGTGCTGAAAAAAATGACTTATAGTACGTCCTTGAAGTTACAACATCACATCATCCTGCAAATCACCTGATCACAATTTGAGCATTTACAACAGAGGCAGCATCCTGCAGTCATGTGATCATGATTTTCAACTCCCTAGCAAGCTTCTAACAAGTAAGTCAATGGGAGAAGTCGGATTTGCTTAATAACTACATTGGTTAGCAATCAAAATTTCATCCCCAAATGTGGTCGTAAGTCAAGGACTACATGTATAACAAGATCAGACTCATTGAAGAAAATTATTTCCTGCTAAAAAGATCCAGCAGAATGATTTGTAACAAGAGGTACATTTTAATGAAACCATCAAACTAAATATTGCAACTCTATAGGAAACGTATCTGCTACAGAATAACCAAGGAGAAACTATTTTGACAGTTGGCTATATTCTCAGTATCTCTGCATTATTTTAAATTAGCCTGCAATAAAATTATTTTTGAAGAGTTTATAGAAATAAATTTTAAGCCTTCCTCATGCCCCCATCTTTCACTTTTCTATATTATACAGTAACAAAATATATACAATAACAAAAGGAACTAACCATGATTTAAGCCAGTTGCCATAAATAAACTTTAAGCTATAATTCTATTTAGAAACAACTGACTTAGAAATAAATCTTTCTACATTCTTTGTAACTCCTGAATAGGCAAGAGCAGGATTGCACCATTACAATTATTTAATTTTCTTTAATAAAAAAATAAATGCACTAATGATACACATTTTTAGAATATTGTCTTTGAACTAAATACCCGCAAATGAATTCACAAGCTTGTTTCCTGGTATCACTAGCTAAATTTGCAAATAAAAAAATATTCAATTAGAAAACAGTAATTCATAGGCAGAAAATTTGTTTGGAACTGCAGGGCTGTAGTTAAAAAAATGAATGTAGGGTTTTTGTATTATATAATTAATTTATATATAACACTAAAATAGGTCACTTGTAATACTGTAAATAGTGTTTGTTAAAGACAACATAGTTACTATGTGTTAGTGAAAACCAACTCTTAAATTATAGCAAATGATATTGTGCAAATGTTGAAATAAATTTTAAGAACTATGCTTTCTGAGTGGAAAAAAAGAAACATTAACTTTTCAATTTCTGCAATGCACCAGAAATTAAGCAAATAATAAAATACAAGGGAATGCTTGAACACAGAGTATTATTTGTTTAGTTAATTCTATTAGCATTTGATTTTGATATGTTCTTGAAGTATAGTGAAGTTTGGCATTCAGAAGTTTGATGCAGATTTCAGCTCAGGTGAAATAACTCTTACAAGAATTAAGTTTGCTGAAGTCTGAAATAATGCTGAATTACTAAGTTATTTGCCACTCTTCAAGGTTGGTTGACTCTTGGTTCAAAATAACACAATCTAGAAATACTTTTAAGTCTTAACTGGGATTCATCAGTAGATGCATACAGGACAACAAAAGTAAGTCTTACACAGATATTAACATTCTTCTATTTGTACAGCAAAAACTTAAAATATGTGGGTTATTAAATATGCACCTATGGCACACTGAACCCCAGGGTTAGATGTTAAAATTAGGATTTTGTTCTTTCTGCCCTGCCCCCATGTATAAACAAATGAAGATCACTATGTTTTTAGAGGAATGTAGGAATTTACATTTCCTTCTGAGACCCATTGAGGTAGTAAAATGGGAAGCTTATGGTAAATCTTCACCTTTCATTTTATTTCAATTGCAAAATAGACTTTCAGTTATGAGCATGAATCTGCTTTACGCTGACATAGCTTTCAAACTGCTGTAGAACATAACTCTGTAACCAGTAATGGATTTACACCTTGCACTAAAACATGTTACAATCTACTTGCTCACACCAAGCCCTTGCTGCTTGCTGCATAGAAGTAAAAAAGTTAACATGGTAAGAAAATCTGAAGTATGACATGTTAAATGCAGTCCTTAAGAATAACTTGCAAGAGATACCATATGACAAGCCAGCAGAAGTGTGAATGAGTGCCTATCAACATTCTTCCACTTTGTCCATATCTCTATATAGTTGATATACGGGTGATATACCTGGATAATATATATATGTATAGCTGCTATCATTCAGAATGTTTATGGTCCATTGCAATTTTTTGGTCTTTCACTTCCCTATAGTCAGATAGTAGTTCTGCTGTCTATTGAGCAAGTAGACCACCACTTCATAGGTAGTCATCATTATAGCCGTGTTTGGTATTTGTCTTATCAAGTGTGTGGCTAGGCCACGATAGAAAGAACTATAGCCTTCTTCTTGCATAAGTAATGACAGCGTCTGGAAAAAGGATCGGTACTTTGTTCCTTCTTCTCGTAGTCTTGTTCGTACAACCTCTGTATTAAAGAAAAAGGAGAATGTCTCATATTTGATACTGTTTTATATAAAAATGTCCATTTCTAGGCAATATTCAAAAGCAATCACAATGCAAAGACCAGGGAAACAAATTTCATTTGTTTGATTCAATCCACATTCAATAACCTTTAGCTTCATGGACATGAGTATGCTTTAAATTAGTCCATACTACTATCTCTCAAGGAGCAAAACATATAAAGTAATGGCCAATAGACTGTAAATTTGGTCCAGTATTTCCAAAATAAGCAAAGCCATTTACCACCTTTCTTAGATTGGTTGACAGGAATGTAGTCATTCTTCCCTTCATCCAATTACAATACTTTTCTAAGGGATCAGCATAGTTTCATCAGATTCTGGGTCAAGTTCCATATTCTAGTAGTGATGTTAAAAACCTTGAATGACTTGCAGTTAAAATAAATCAAGAGTATGTCAAGTAATAGCTTTAACTATTGTGACCAGGTTACCTGATCGTCCCTTGAGGTCCTCTCCAAATGTCTTCTTAAACTTTGACGGATGAGTAGAAGACAGAGACCATTCTCATTTTGGCTACCTCTCTTTGAAATGGTCTTCCCAAGAAATAAAACCTATTACTTGCACTGTTTTTTTCAGAACCAGGTTAAGATATTCTTGTCTTGGCCATATATATTTAAATGCCTAAACTACACAGGAATAATTACTTTCAAATGAGTTAAAAGTATCTATCTTGTATGATTTATTAATTGTATTTTATTGTTGTTGGTTTATAATATTCTAGAAATGTCAGTGGTGAATATGTCAGTAGTAATTATGTTTGGCTAGCATTTTCATCAGTTTTCTGGAAACTGCATTTTCTTGAAGAAAATGAATATGGCCATCATTTAACCCAAATAACTTTAACATATGATTTGTTGCAATATACGGACTGTGATGCTATCTTATTTTATTCACCATCTTTCTAAGCAAATAATCCTTACCATGTGGATAGGCAATAGATGTAGCACAGGTTTTCGAAGTGGCTGCAGCTGCCATCATACTAACAAAATCAGATGCTTTTTTGACGGGCTCATCCTCCTTATCCATCCCAGGAGCAGAATTACATTCCAAGATTTTTTGTTTAATATTCTCATAAATAACAAAATGAATAACAGTCTCTGATATGCCTGCGTAAGAGGCAGACATCCCTCGGTAAAAACCTTTAATTCCATCTGACCGATAAACTTTGCGTACACATTCAAAAGCATTCATTCGTCTTTCTCCACGATTCCTAAAATGGAAAACAAAACAAAAATAAAAATTACTTTGAAATCTGAATAGTTTATAACATTCTACCAAGAATCAGCATGACATACTCCATACAGCAAAGTGGCCCAAAGCTTGTAAAGTTCTCATATTTGCATATTGTTTCATGCAATCATTTATACATTATCAATGATCAAAGAAAAGATATAGCTTTTCACCTACATGCAAATTACCTGACTATATTAATCCTGATTAAATTTCAACTAGAACTATATGCCTCAATGTGTCTCAAAGCACAGAACTATTGTTTACTGGTAGTCCTTATCTAATAACCATAATGGAGCTTACAACCTCATGGTGTTGGGTTGGTCATGTGACTGATTTGATTTTATGACTTTTCTGCAGCAGATGTTAAGTGAATGCTGTAGTCAATTTATTTCAAACCAAAGGTTCGCTATGGGTATGATTTTGCAAAAAACGGTAAACACCTATTGTTGGCAAAACTTTTGTAAAACTCTAGTGTAACTGTAGCTATGTTGCCAAGTGCCCAACGTTCCGTCATGCTTGCATAGTTTTTTATATTCTCTAATAGAGACACATATGATATCAATCAAGCCTAGCATTTCAATCTTAGTTCTATATGTCTGGGTGCTCAGATAAATATGTAAGAAAGGCTTCTTTAAATATGTTCTTTATTCATCAAATTGCCAGTATTACCAGCTAAAGCTGTCTGACTGATATATTTTGGATCAAGATTCTTTCATTTAAAAGCCCTCCTTTAAAGTCATCTTTTTAGTTGTGTGTCTTCAAGTCAGCCTTGGCTTCTAGTGGTTGCCTGGAGTAGCCCTTAAAGTTTTTGTAGCAAGATTTTTGGAACTAGGACATAGAGACCTAAAGTCACTTAGCTGCTTTATGTCTAAGGCAGGAAGACATAAGCAGAAAAGTTGCTACTTCTGAGCCTTCTTTAAATTGCAGACTTAAGATTACTTTTCTCTATGCTTTTTTCTATGCCATTTAGACTGTAAAGATGTACTATAGCATGTATTATTGATAAGCTCTATGCTCCAAGTCATTGCCAATCAACAATTTGCTTCAAGTTTCTTTCTAATTCATGTTCCATAGAACCACAAAATTAAAAAAATAAGAACTGAGAATTCCCTAAAACAGCATTTCAAGATCTAAAAAAATTGTTTCTCATTAAAAGGATTTAAAAATATCTTAACTCCTACAAATATTTCCAGTCCATGTAGCAAAGGCATGATGATACCCAGTTACATTTTACAGCTTCAGGTATAAATACTGCACATACTAGTAGAATCTCTCTGAAATCTAAAGTAGATACCGAAAACAAATGTTTTCAGGTACATGCAATATATGTATGTATGTATGTGTTTTTTTTAAAATATTGAAGTAAAAAAAGATAAATGTATCAATTGTAAGCAAGTCAACAGATTCATTTTAAAACAGATGTAGGGCAGTAGTTAATGATGGAACTTTATTGGTTCCTTACCTTAACTTTTTACAATGTAACTTTTGACCAATTTTATACATTCCGATCTACTTATATTTTCGAGAGATTATTGGAGATTTTACCTTGCATCAAGTTGTAATCGTGTCTTTACTAACCAAATTGGATTAGTTGCTGTGATTGCAGTAAAACCTAAACAAACAGTTAAAAAAATAAATTATTTTTTCTAACATCATGGCAACGATATGCTAAACTACAACATACACAGCAAGAAGATATAAACTGACTTGTACTATTGTAAAAATATTTATCTAACAACATTTTATTACTAAAAGTCCACAAGGCCAATAATACTCTGTATGATTTCAAAAATACATGTTATTCAAAAATTATTAACCATAGGTACATATAAAACTCAGCTTGTACCATTCTATTCATATAAATTTCATTTGGCACCTGTCCTTCAGTTTGAAACAAGGCCAGCTAAATCTAAATATAATCCATAAAAGTAAATTGCAAATAACATTAAACCACATCAATAATTGTTTTCTGTGAATTTATTTACATCTTGAAAATTCAAAGCAGATCATAAAAATAGGCTAACTAAACAACAGTCAGACACCTTCCTCTGTATAAATACTTGAAATATTTGATTAAAATAGAAGTTGGAAATCATACAATTTATGCCAGCGACAATTACTTAACAATCAAAGTGGGTCACAGAAATTCTCATACACAGAAAAACAAATTATTAGTTAAAGGAATGTGAATATTTATATACTGTGACTTATTAAGCAGGTAAGATAACAACTATTCAAAGTTCCAATAAGATGATATTGCTGACACTACTAGATAAAAGTTTATCTCACCCACTGCAGAATCGAAAACACGGAAAGCAGAAGGCTGAAAGGGCAGTTTTTAATAGCTGTTCAGTTACAAGATTAATATAAAATGCAACATTTATAAGCTGACACAGAAAGGAGAATAAATTTTACTAGATTCTGACCACCCAATTGTTATTATTCTATTGGAAAGAAATGCAATATTCTTGCTATCAGAAATCCTACTTTCTTCCTAAAGAAAATGGATATAAGGATCTTAGAGTCAGTAAGGTTATTTTTTTTAAAGATTTTGCGCACATTCCAAACCAGAGAATGTAGAAACTTGATTTGCTAATGTCATATGTAGAGCTTCTAGATCAGTGGGTCTCAACTTGTGGGTCGGGACCCCTTTGGGGGTCGAACAACCCTTTCACAGGGGTGGCCTAAGACCATCGGAAAACACATATTTTCGATGGTCTTAGGAACCAAGACACCAATTTTATGGTTGGGGGTCACCACAACATGAGAAACTGTATTAAAGGGTCGCGGCATTGGGAAGGTTGAGAACCACTGTTCTAGATAATTTCTACAGTTGCTCACAGCATAAAAATTATACTTAAACAACAGCACAATCCTATATATGTCTATTCAGAAGGAAGTCCCATTCAATGGTGTTAGTATTATTTTTAAAATTATAGCCTTAAAAAGTTTACATAAAATTTAATTTTATTAATTTTGAAATTAATCTATTTTAAAAGAAACCATCCAAAATTTTAATTTCATGGTTGGTTTGAGTACAAGCATTTTAATTATTTTCATATTTATAAAGTTATCTTAGAATGCTACAAATAAATCAGTAACATACTCATTCTCCCAATGTTATACTTTTTAAAAAGTTTATTATTTCACCTCTTTCATGAGTCTTTCCTTTAAAACGTTTGAAGCTCCACTGCATTTTTTATTCTCATTTGAGCTCTAAATTGACTTGGATATTTTATACAACAAACAAAATTATTTTCTTGCTATTATGTTTAAACATTAGATTCAAATTTTACAATAATTACTACTATTTTGGAAAATGCAATATAAAACAGCATAATATACTTTAAGCTGAAACCTTATTTCATAATAAAAAGATATTATCTAAAATTATGCTCTCTACTTGTATATTTTTAATATTAACTTATAAGGTGCACTCTTTTTTACATAGTATGTTTGTACTCTGAACAAAATGCTTTTCTTGTGTGCAGAAAGTGATTTTAAATCATTTTAAAATAAAAAAATATGTAGAATTACAGTTTTAATTTATGGCTTGAGACTAAAATCCTATAAATCCTAGGAAAAAGGCTCCCAGATAAAGGTTACTTCTGAGCAGATATGCATAGGACTGTACTGTGAACTTATTTAATTCTGAAAGCTATTGGCTGAAAACTCTGACATGGCAAACAGCAAGTACACACATCAGAAGGTTTTTATAGGAAAAATACCCCATGTTTCACTTAAAACAAGATCCCAGGAATAATTTGTGCTGACTTTCTTTGTGAGACAAACTGAATTGATAAATCAATACGAACACAAGCAATGCTAAACTGTTTTTAAAAGGAAAAAAATGCTCTGAATTCAATTAACTGCAATGTTATTAGGTGCAGTTGTGAACAACTACTTTGTTTGCATGTTTGTTTGTTTGGATTTATATGCCGCCCTTCTCCAAAAGGATTCAGGGCAGCATACAACATTAAAAAAACACACATCCCAAAAGTTAAAAAAAATTAAATACATATCCAAAAAAACAAACCGAATTTAAAAGACAATACATTTAAAATAAGTTAATTTAAAGAGAAATTTCTGTGTGAATTCTGCATATTATCAAAAAAGAGAGTTTACTAAACAAATTAGGTTAATTTTATAGCAGTTGATTAAAAGGTTTTCTACCTCTCCCCAAACTGAACAAAAGAAACAGCTGAGTGAACAATATATGCAACTGGAATTTATAAATATAGATTCCCCTTAGGCTGTTTCTTTAAGAGTGGTTACAAACCCAAGCTCTGGTTCTTACGCTACAGGCTGCAAGAGATGCTCAGTTCAGTACTCACGAGGTTTAAGTTAGTCCATATTTCTGCAGGAAGTGACCTGCGGATGGGGAACATGAGATGACACGATCTCACTCTTTCACGGGAGAAATGTACAGTAAATGCCTAAAATAGACACAGGCTTTTCTGTATCATAACAACAAGCAGTGACCTCATCAGATACATGTGACAAAACTGAATCCCATTGGAAGGGTTTGTGACTTAATAAAAGGTGAGATCTAATTTTTAAAAGTTTAGAACAGTAAAAAATAAAGAATACAGGTCACAAATATTTTTTAAAAAGGTTGTGTAAAATGCACTGAGTACTGAAATTTTTGCCATCTGCAGCAATTTAACCATTTTATATCATAAAATACTTACCTATGAACTTTAAAGAAACACAAAGTATTGCTTTGGCTTTGTTTTAAAAATAATTTAAAATGCTAACCTTGTCATCAAAACTAATATAATGGTGAGATATCACTCAGAATATGAAGTCATCCCTGAACTTTGCTACTACAGATCAAGCTGGGTTTGAGCTTTATTAAAAGCTTTAACAAAGAGGGGGGCGGGGGGCATGTATGAAAAAAATCACAGTCCATCTATTTATCTCTTCTTTGCAAAACAAATGTTTAAACAGATGTTTATATCAGAAAGCAGATTTATTGTGAAAGAATGTTTTAAATTGAAAACTGTACATTCTGCTGCTGCTATATAAAATACATCAAGATGATGATTAGTGGGAAAAGTCAATAAATTACAAAACTAGACAGTACTTCATGATGTAATATTTTTCTGTTTCCTATTAGAATTGGTGTAAAAGGAATATCTTCTCAGAAAACAAAAGTTTTTTAATACATTTTGTATACATTTTGTACTTATGGCCAATACTACCTGGAAACCCTAAGCCAGTGGTTTTTAAAAATAATTTGTATCACACAACATTTGTAATACCATATCCAACAAATTAGCAAAGGTATTGTATTGATCAGGAATATAAAAACTTTTAGTGGAATAGGTAGTCAAGTGATAATGCTGTTCCTGTTACCCATCCACAGAAAATGGGGTACAGCTGTACTAGAATGGCAGAATGTCATCTGTACTTAGCATATATCTATATCTGGCAGTGTTATAATTGGGCTGCTTACATAGAACAACGTAAAAACCACAAGAGTCATATTTAGCAATATTACAGTGCTTCATCTAGTTTCTGTAATGGGATCAGAATAAATATTCAAGGTTTTTCTCGATTTGTAACACTACACTTGCCTGAATAGTTAATGTACATTAGTCTATTTTGCTCACCAAGAATACACTGATATCCATGACAATGTTTCTTACTGGATAACAAAATATTAATACGTACTAGCCAAATAACACGTAATATTTGGCTTTAATAAATTTATTTAGCTTTTGTAAAAATTATTCCCTGTATGATTTAATACATTAAACAATATTTCTTTTAAAAACAATTAAAAATTACCAAAAAAAAGTAATGAATGAGAAAGTTAAGAAAGAATTGATACTCTGTGAAAGATTTTAAAATATATTTGTATGCAGAGTCTAATATGGTATTTGTTCCTTGTCTTCCACGTACTCTTAATTGTATTAGTAGCTGTAAACTAAAATGTATCTTGCAGGCAGAATTGTTAATCGTTTAACTTAATACAATAAGTAAGCATTTTAAAAAGCAAAAATGACAAGGTTAGCATTTTTCTCATATGCTGTTTGTATTAGTTGTGACAATACAGCCAAAATTATATGTCAGTATTTTTATATGTATTTAGGAATATTTCAAATGCAATCTATGGGATTTCTAGCATCCTAAAACTATGCTAGTTCAAAGGGAAAGTAGCTACCTTCAAAGCCAATATGCACAGGGGATTCTTTTTCACCAACCATGTAGTTTAGGTATATAACTGCAAAGCTGAATGTTATTTCCAGTCAAATTTTTGTAAGCACATGAACAAGATAATTTCATGTAATAAGAACAGAATCACAGAAATTCAAAAGAGGTATCTTTTTATATTAAACATAGAACAAAGCATATTTGTCTCAAAGTGACAGCTATGACAAAATAAGTAAGTAAAGAAATAGATCTAAAACAGAATTTTCATATAAATAATTCAAATCATAATATCAAAAATACTACTGGATAGGCTAACTGGATTTGCATGTAGATATGAAATTTGCCAAGAAATCAGTTTTCTACATATTCTGGGCAAATATACATATTTATAACCATTACAACAACCAGGTAATTAATCTTTAATCTAATTGCAAACAAATATTAATGTGTAATACACAGGTCATTTTCTGTAAAAAAAGATTACTAATCCATTTTCATCTTCTGCTCTGTTCTTTGTCAAGAGAAATTTAATTTCTTTTTAACTTCTGGGAAAAAAAGAAGACAGGTAACAGTCTCTAAATCAATGTACAATTTTAAATGAATCCTCAATTGCACTGTTGCCCCTTCCCTCCCATTTCCATGGATTTCTTAAAAAAAACTGTATACAAATAGCTACTTAAAATTTAAACTTCTATTCTCCAAAACAAGATTGACTATGCTTATTAATTATATGGGCATTTTTGTCTCCCAAACATGCCAGGATTCTGATGTAGAACATATCGTGCAAGCCATAAATTGAAACATTTATTCCAAAATAGCAGAATCTTACATTTTCTCATCACGTGCCTCCGAAATCATGGAGCTCACTAACAGAATTGCAACTCCATGAATTCTATTATTAATAAACATGTAAATAATGTTGGAGTATACTTTTTTATTTCCTCCGTTTCCTAAGAAACTCATTCTCATATCCTACCCCCCTCCCACCTACCCTCCTCCCCGCTGCCAAAAGGAAAAAAAAAAGCTTGATTTCTTGCTCCCTTCTTATGAAGGCAATGAGCTTTGAGGAATTATCTGATACAAGCTGGTGTACAAGGAAGATATTGCAGGTGACTTATCAGATGAATAAGTTTGCAATAGAAAATCTGTCAATGAAGAAAAAAAAAAGAGAAGCTCCTTTATTCCACATGAAATTTGTTTAGCAGGACTATACACTGATCAAGATTCAAGGGAGATGGTGCACTGGAGCATACTTAAATGAGCACATGTACTTGTTGGCACTTCTTAAAAGCATATGAATATTTCCTGGCAATTATGCGGCCACTGTTTTGTAAACCCAGGAAATAGTACAGTTTTTTTAAAAAGTTAATGGAAATGTAATGCTCCTGCATGCTACAAATCACCTTTTCCCTTTCTCCAAATCACTGAACAGTCCTACAAACTTGTGTCCACATGATTCACTAACTTGGAACTTATGAAGAAAATAATATGCTTTCTAACTCAGTATTTTATTAATGCTTGTAGCAAGCATTCATGCACAATCAGTAGATTCTCATATACAGTATTTTAGTCACTGTATTTTCATTGTATTATAACTGTCTGTTTCCATTACTTATTTAGGGTTCATTTATTATTGCAGCCATTCCATTAATAGCTTTTCAATAGATTAAAGCAAGAATTCAAAAATCCTTACCTGCTATTCCAGCTGAGGTCATATGTACTTGAGTAGAATCTGGCTCAAATATGTTATTCATAATTTCTTTGGACTTGGAGTAAGTTGCAAAATATAGCGCTCTAAAAGTAGAACAAAAACAGTTAACCACAACATAGCTGTGTTTTAGATCAATATTAATAAATTATGTTGCAGTAGGAAACAATGTTCCATATTGTTTCTCGTGTGAAGTGTGTTGAGGTGCAGTTTCCTGCTCACCATCTCAGCTCGTGTGAGTGAACTGGCGAGACTCACCACCTCATTTTCACCTCTTCACATGAACTGACAGCTTGCTTCCCACTTTCACTCCTGCCTCCCGAAGTGCTCTCTTCCATCAGCTGGTTTGTGAGAATAGATTAGTGGCAGAAAATTGGTTCATCAATGCAGGCAAGTGATAATATAAATGCTCAATAACACTCAAATTCAAGTAATTAAGAGGTGTCCAGTGTAGTTAACATTATGGAGGTTCACATCTGTTTAGCTAAGCGGAACTATGTCTGATAAAAGCAACTCAAAAAGAAAAGAGTAATAAGAGATTTAAGCAACAAAAAATGGGATATCACTTGACTTAATTGATATTTCCATTAAATAGTATTCTTTAGCAAATTGTATTGATTTATGACATTATAATAAAATAATTCATGAAACATAAGCTGCTTAATTTTAAAAGGCTTCTAAAATCAATGATATGGGAAAGCACATATCTGTGGGGCTGTAATAATTATTTTATAATATGAATTTCCATGAAGACAAACTGTAAGGGATGTGTAACTGGATGTTCCTTGCATTTTCTGAATGTTTAAATTTGAGAACTGCTACTCTAAGCTTTCAATATTTAAAAAAACATGGTTATACTACTGAGTTATTAAAACTTGAATGCTAAGGATTAGTATTCCACTGTGTCCAATAGTTAGGTATATTACTGTAACAACATTGAATATTTAATGATATTATTTTAACAGATAGACTTTTAAAATGAACTTAATAATCAAAAATAAACCAAGATTATTATTTTGCCATAACATCTTTGTAATGGTGGTTTGGAAATGCTATCCACAGGGATTATGATCTGAATAAATTGATTCACACATCAGAACATTAGGTTAATGCCATTAGCTTTGCAAATATGTTGCCTTTCACAAAATGTGATAAAGTAGTTCTTTTACGTGATGTAGTTAGCAACGGGGATTTGAAATCAGTGGTGTATACTATATACGCTATAAAACAGGGCTCATTATGTTCTAGTCAAATAGAGAAGTGCTGTTAAAGCTACTCAGCAATGTTTAAACAAAACATAAATGTATTTGTCCAAAGTTGATGACTTGAAAAGGATTAGAATGTATTCATAACCCCAAGAATACATAAACAAATGGACAAGCATAGTACAAAAATTGGGAGAAAGTCCACAATTGTGTTTTTACTCATAGGTAAAATAATCATACAAACTAGATAATATATTTTTCAGGCTAATTCCCATTTCTCTCCAACTTTATGATTTCTATTTTTGATATTCTATTCAGGTTTTTTGTATGTTCCTTATGTATAAAGGATTGTATAAAGGATTATTTTACCTACTTTTTCTCCAATGCAGTAAATAATGGATTATATAAACTACCGTAACTGTTTATTAGAAAATTTAATCTGCTTTTCTCCTAGGTTAGGTTTACATTTCTTTTAAAATTCACTCACATATATAATTTTATTAATGTGATGTAGGTTTATGATACTACAAAACTAAGCAGCCCTTCATAGGATTATAAAAACCTTAAGTACAATAAAATAATATTATTTATCTCCAATGCAAGCATCTAAAAGGAATCATGTTGAATCAACTCTTGGTGTCTAAAAGCTTTGAGACAAGTGGATAAGTTACAAATTGGACCTGCCTGGATGATTCAAGTCTCTTATTTCCTGCAAACAATGACTGAAGTTAACTCAGAGGAGAATTCATTTTAGCATACCCTACTTATGCATCCAAAACTGGGCCCGCAGCCATATGACTCATTCACAGAATTGTTGTTTCTTGGCATGTTTTCTCCGCTGCCATTACAAACTGTCTAAACAATTGACTATCGTTCTATAAGTTTGACCTTATTTTGTACAATGTGAATTACAGGGAACTGCTATTCTGATTACATGGATCAAAATTTTACTAAAATTGTCCTAAATAAAATGGCATGTACCTATTTTACTAAGCATTGTAAAATTAAAATTATATATATATACACATACATACACATACATACATAGATACATACATATGTTATATAGTTGCAAGACTGAATGACATTTGTTTACAGAAAATTTCAATTCCCAAATTAGAAAAAAAACACAATAGCAGATATTGTTGTTTATATGGTTTCCAATTATGATTCAAATTTACATGGTTGGCATTTTTGCCAGGATTCAGAAGGTGACTATAAATATTAAAAGGAGAATCATACTTATATTGAAAGTTCAATAACTGTTACTGATTAGTGATAATAAGGATAGAGAAGTAGCTTCCCAAAATAGAATATGTGACTTCAAAATAATGAAAAGCATTACAAATTTCTATTATCAGATGAAATAATCCAAATAAACGTTTTTTTTTTCAGTTTACCTGGACGGAGCCACGCCTACCAAGTTAGGACCTAGTCCTCTGAAAAATGACCGGGGACCCTCATTTTGTAAGATCATCCTGTGAAGAAGCACATATGATACCATAAAGTAGATTTAAGGTCAGATGGAGAGTTTGGCAGTGATCCAAGCAGAAGCTGTGATGTTACAAAACTAGCCTTGCTTGTCTCTAGCAACTACATATTTACCTCAATTTTCTGTAATATTCCTTATTTGATATAGGGAAATGGTGTGCGTGTATGTGCGTGGGGCTATCTGTCTCCTAATACTATATTTACCAAACAGAATAAGGGAAAGATTTTAGGGTACTATAGTTAATAGAAATGCAGTGCATACAACTATTCCTCAACAAAAACTATAACTCATGAGCCACCATATGATGAGGTCCTAAAAGCAAGCAAAGCAATATGCAACTGCCAGGAAATAAGAACAAATTAATAGTTAGGTGCCAATTCTACTGTAATGAAAAGCCTGAGAATATCAGTTAAATCCTATCAGCTAGGATTACTGAAGAGAATCAATATTTTAATATATTTTCCTTTAAATATTCTAAGGCTGCTGAGCCTTAGAATTCCATGTTCTAAGTGCGTCCAAGCTCCAGTTAGATAAAAATCAGCTGCAAGTCTGAACTGAAATATCAAGTATACTGTAGTAGCTAAAACATGTATTCTCCAGTTTTAATTTTGTCTCTGTAATGACATGCTGTTTTACTCATTAACCACAGACAAGCACACACATAATATATGCAATGTGGTCCAAGTTTTCAGAAAATGCCACAGAAGAAATATTCTACTTGTATCACCAATTATCTTCCTAACTAGGAAATCTCCTAGAACAGCTTCACTTAGGTTTGCAGGAGACAATTGGTCGTGTTTCAAGGATAGGCACTTTGCCTGCATCAGTGGGCTTTGTAAAGAACATCTTTTAATATTTGTCCACTTATTATTGGTGACCCATATAGTGCCATGTAACACTTTAGTGTTATTTAGTTTCAATTGTTAAAATACTATTTTCTCAATATTTTCAGAGCTACCGTGTTTCCCCAAAAATAAGACAGGGTCTTATTTTCTTTGACCCCCCCCCCCAAAATAAGGGGCTTGGGCTTATTTTCGGGGAGGTCTTATTATTTTTGAGGTGCAGGAGGCAGCAAGCATGGTCACCTCATGGCTGCTGCCGTGTTGCAATATTTTCAGGGAGGGCTTATTTTAGCGCATGCACTCAAAAGCCCAATTGGGCGTATTATCCATGGAGGTTTTCTTTTCAGGGAAACAGGGTAGTTTAGGAAATACTCAAAATTAACATTATCTAATATCAACATGCTATATACTGCAGTATATTTATCAATTGTATCCTGTATTATCAGAATGTCTTTAAAGTATTTCTTGTACAAATAGAAATACAGGTTGATGACACAAAGATTGAGCAAACTGCAAACATTATTTTAAAAAAAACTCTCTTGAAACTGTTTAAGCCAAACAGCCCACCAGCATTATGCAATAAATTATAGTAGTTTCAAATGTAAGTATTAATTCTTGATAACAATATTGGAAATAAATGATCCTCCCAATTTCTCTCCAATTGTAATGTCAAAATATGACGTTTCTCTTATACAAATTGCTTATAAACAAATTTGGTTTCCACAATGCTTTTAATCCACCTGAACAAAATTCAGAGCTCTGAAATATGTTGTGCAACTGCATTCCTGAATGATCATATACCTTTAATTATTTAGAGAGTTATGGTATGATTTTGCAATCTTAGCTATCAGGTGTCAGTACACATGACAAGAAAAATCAACAAGAATATTAATTTTCCACTCTTAATTTAACTATAGTTGATGCATATATGCTCCTCATGCATCTTTCTCAAATTAAATATAATTTAGCTCTAAATTTTGGAAAGTTTTTTCAAACTGCAGAGTCTGAGGAATTCTAAGAAACTTCAAAATGATGCCCATTATAACTTAACTGAACTATCTTTGCTAGTTACAGAAGGCTGGCAATCATTTATGGATTGCGGACTTCACTGCATCAAATGGTAAATCATTATTAGTTTTATTAGTAGACTACTCAGCCTACTGAGGTAATGACTGACTGGTAACATTGATATACATGCAAACCCAACCCCACTTCCCAAAATTTCCACTCATTAAATCATTGGCTTTTTTAAATTGTGAGGAAAATTTCTGAAGGAGACTTTGCATTATGTGCATTTGAATACAAACAGAAAGAAATTCTTAGCTACTTTTACTCACCATTCCACCAATGTGAAAGATCCTTTCAAAATACTTTTAAATCTCCCTACTCAGGGTGGAAAATCAGGACTCAAAGAAAAGAGATACTGTTTTCTGAATACTTAACAAAGCTATTGCAAAAATGTCCAAGTTGAGACATATTGGCTGCAGCTAAGATGTGTACCAAATGAGTTTAGGAACAAGCCAAAATAATTGCATGTTACAGCAACAGAAATAAAACATGTAGTTGAGGAAAAAGAACATTTTTAGAAATATCACAGATTGTTTCTAGTTATTAAACTAATTGCTGACATCCACAAAAGCCAGGATATTTTGCATATACCACTTTTAATATTCAAAATAGAACTGTGAAGGAAACTAAGGTGGCAACTTCTGATTTATCCATAAATACATTACAGCACAGTAATCAGAGAGCTTTCCTTTTAGTATTCATTCAGCATGACCAAGATAGACATTGTTTTTGGCTGGCAGCACACATTCTGGTTCAGTTGGGTCACTTATCCTAAATAAAGGATTTAAATAAAGGGTAGTGCTGGCTGGTTTTCCAAGGTCTTTAGCTCCTGGCTTTGACATATACCATGTACATGATTAAAAAGAAGTAATTCTGAAGATCGAAGAAATCATTCTACACAAGATTTTAATAATTGAATATCAACCATACTATCAAAAACTTGTGAAATTCTACTTTGCAAACTAAAGGAGTAGGTACCAAGATAAAGATGATTATATGGACAACTGAACTTCACTTACAATACAATACAATACAATAGCAGAGTTGGAAGGGACCTTGGAGGTCTTCTAGTCCAACCCCCTGCCTAGGCAGGAAACCCTATACCATTTCAGACAAATGGCTATCCAACATCTTCTTTAAGACTTCCAGTGTTGGGGCATTCACAACTTCTGGAGGCAAGCTGTTCCACTGATTAATTGTTCTAACTGTCAGGAATTTTCTCCTCAGTTCTAAGTTGCTTCTCTCCTTGATTACTTTCCACCCATTGCTTCTTGTTCTACCCTCAGGTGCCTTGGAAAATAGTTTGACTTCCTCTTCTTTGTGGCAACCCCTGAGATATTGAAACACTGCTATCATGTCTCCCCTAGTCCTTCTTTCTATTAAACTCGACATACCCAGTTCCTGCAACCGTTCTTCATGTTTTAGTCTCCAGTCCCCTAATCAACTTTGTTGCTCTTCTCTGCACTCTTTCTAGAGTCTCCACATCTTTTCTACATCGTGGCGACCAAAATTGAATGCAGTATTCCAAGTGTGGCCTTACCAAGGCATTATAAAGTGATATTAACACTTCACGTGATCTTGATTTTATCCCTTTGTTGATGCAGCCTAAAACTGTGTTGGCTTTTTTTGGCAGCTGCTGCACACTGCTGGCTCATATTTAAATGGTTGTCCACTAGGACTCCAAGATCCCTTTCACAGTTACTACTGTTGAGCAAGGTACCACCTATACTGTACCTGTGCATTTTGTTTTTGTTGCCTAAATGTAGAACCTTACTCTTTTCACCATTTTATTAGATAGTGCCCAATGTTCAAGTTTGTCAAGATCCTTCTGTATCTTTAGCCTATCTTCTGGAGTGTTGACTATTCCTGCCAGCTTGGTGTCATCTGCAAATTTGATGAGTTGTCCATTTGAACTCTTGAAGGAGTACATTTTATTTTAATTTTGCCTTTTAGAATTTATTCTTGTAAGATACTTAAAATGAATTTCTGTTAATAGTAAGAGGTAATCTGATGTTATTCAAAGTGAAATTCCATGTCCATACTCTATAAAACAGGTCACCTAACTTGTTCTCTACTAAGTATTCCTTATTTAACATAAAGCCTTATTATACACAGAAGTAGGAAGAAATAGGTGCTCACTTAAAGCAATGGAAAGCCCGTGGAGAAATTCGATTAACACTTGCACCATTCACAGTATTCAGCTGAACTTCAGAAATGTAGAGAGTAATAGATGATGATTGCAATCGTGTTTTCAGAACTTCTAGTGGACATGTCAAGATTGCAGCTACTGTGCCTCCACATCTGCAAAGAAAAATGATCCCATTGAGAAATTTATTCCTTTCATAAAAAATCAATTTTATATCTTGCTTTCTTAATATAATTTTCACTAAAAAGACTAGTTAATGTTCATTAGGAGATCTAGCTCAAGCTGAAACATACCATATTTTCTCATCCTCAGCTAAAGACTATTAATTTAGATGCTATATTTATAAAAATGTTACTTCTTTGTTTTACATCATTTCTATACTACCAACTTCCAAAACTCTAAAGAAATTTATAGAACAATATAAAACCACATGAACAATTCTATTATATTTCATGCAAACTTATATTCCACACCAACCTCTCATCCATCAAAATTTTTGAAACAATTATGTCTTCAGAGGGAATGCGATTCAGATGTCTGGAAGCAAGCTGCTACATGGGAGCTTATGAGAGATGGGAAAAAAATGCTCCTAAACATAATTTATCCAGTCACAATTTAAAATAAAAAATAGAATTAATCATCCAATATTTCAGCAATATTATTTTTTACTGGCATATATTTACTTGTATTTTATTTTTTGTACTTCCTAGAATGGGAAGAAACATTAGAATTGAACTGAATCATTAATCTCTGCACTTTAGAATGTCACATTACTATTAATTTTTCAAAAAGCTTATTGTAATTCATACCTCTGATATTGAAATCTGTGGAAAAAACAATTTTAGTTATACTATCAACTAGTATAATCTGCCCTGAAAGACCTCCAGCACATTACTACATTTTTATTTTGAATTTCTAAAAGTGAATAAGGATCGTTTTAGCTACTGAGAAGCAATTTCCACCATTTTCTCAGATTCAACTCTGAAAGGAAGATGGAAATTGTTGGCAACCCCATAGTCATTACATAATCAATTCTCTGAATCAGAATTCCTCCACCAGCAAAATTATTGATACATAGGGCATTTCAATTAACTTCACTAACCGGCATTTACAACTCTGTTATTCTTTTTGCAAGAATCCTGGCTTATTTTAGCCAAAATAATGATTTCCATTTTCTTCTCTTTGGGCTTCTAGTCTGGTGAAATATTCCTCTATTTCAATTACTGTGAATACTCCCAGAAAACTCAATACAGATCCAGATTGATAAAATGACTGACCTAATATAATTTCTATACTATGATGATATACAGTAAACGTCTAAGAAGATACATCAGGAAAACTGAATGTTCTTTTATTTGGTGTCAGAATAAAGAATTATATTTATTTTCTTTGTATGAGTTATATATATTCATACAAAATGTCCACTATATATATATATAAAACTGGAATGCCCAGTATAGAACTGAATTCACGATTTGTGTGTTCTTTCTAAATAAAACTCAGTCTAAGTGACTAAATAGTGTATCAACAGAGTTCTTAAGGAAAACACATGTTATTTTAGTCAAGCTACTAGGTTCAAAAATTGACAAATGTGGGTTTTTAAATCAATGTTCTATGTGCTTTCTTTTTTTCTAAAAATAAATAGTTTATTTACTAAACTATTTCTAGAAACAGCAAAAAAAAAACAGGAATATATATAACCTCTTTTTCTCATTAATGGAAACTGGTGATTTCAATACATAACCTCATGTGTTTATCACAAGTACTGTATGACTGTTTTTTTTTTTTTACAAATACGACATTAAACAAAGATGATATACTAAATTCATACAATAACTCTTTCATTATAGAAAGAATTTATGCTTTTATAAAAACAATTATTTCCACTAGCAAAATACCACTTCTTCTAAATGAGCAAATACAATAAGTATCATTTTTTAAATACTGCATAAGTACTCAGACATCTACAATATGTAGATTTACTGTATCAGAACCTTTGAAAGTATACAGCAAGAGTAATATCAAATAAATTTGAAGAAGCCAAATTTCACAATTGGTTTCTAAAACTAGAAAATAAAGGTCCCACTGAAAATATATTGAATAAAATACAACTTTTCTTTAAAAGGAACCATTTAGGCTTTTGGTTCTGATGTACCTCTGCATTTGAATCAATAAGCACTAGTACTAGTGTATCATATATATAAAAGTTAATTACAGCAAAGTAGAAGACAACTGCTTTTAACTTAATTTATACAGTTTATAAATTAAGTTCTAATTTCTACCATGGTTTTTAGAACTGAACTTTTTTTAAGTAAAAAAAGTATAAATTATAAATAAACAAATTTGAATATTACTATTTTTTATAAATAACTTTTATTAAGGTGTATTTGAAACCCAATCTTGTAATTCTGGCATAGACTGGCTAGTAAAACTGGCAAAAATTCCAATTAGGACTGGAGACACCCAATTTCAAATCCCCAGTTAGTTTAGAAGAGGAATCTTTCAAAAGAAACATAATGTATTGATACAATGCACATATTTATTTTTCAACATACAATAGTACGATGAATTTGAAATCAAATTGATTTGTTTTCAAAGTTCATTAACTTTAGATGATAAATTGAACTACAGCTGTCCCCATGGAAGCCAAAGTGAAAATTTATATAGACTTGCAATACTGCATATATGGCAGTGATGGCAAAACTTTTCAGCACCAAGTGCCCAAACCATAATGTGTGTGCATGTGTGAGTGTCGGAAACCCCAAAACCAGCTGGTTAGTGTGCACATGCCTGTTTTTTGGTTGTTTTTCCAGCCGTTTTTCGGCTGTTTTGGGCCGTTTTCAGGCCATTTTCTAGTGCTCTGGCACCTGCGAAGACCAGCTGGCCATCGCACCGGAAACCAGAGTAACTGGCAACGGCAGTTGTGCCCACAGGGGGCTCTGCATGCAACCTCTGGCACATGTGCCGTAAGTTCGCCATCAGATATATGGGAATCATTCCTGCTTAAATTTGATTAACTTCTGTTGTAAATATATACTATTAATGTTATTCTGTCTTTTTTGTTTTGGTAATTTCTTCCTTTCTTTGTAATATGATATTTTAAATTTTTTTTTGTTAAGATAGTTTCATAAAGCAGTAAAAGTGGCATATTTTGACTTCTTTATTCTACAGCAAAATAAAACTAGAGAAAAGCAAAAAAAAGCTTTTGCTGGCAGCTAGTAATAAAAATACTTTAGACTGATAACTCTAAGCTACTTTCACCCTGCTGTGCACATGATCACACACATATTTTTTGTGTTTTGCTGACTGAGAGATTAGGCAGAAGCCTTCAACTACTCTAATAACAAGGCAGTCAAGGTCTGTAACATACCTTCTGCACAGTATGAACTTTGACCAACTTTCTGAGAAGTTGGAAGCAGAAAAAAGTCTTACCATGGGAAACAACCCAGAATAAAAAGGAAAATTGCAAGTTTTGAGATATCATATACCTAAATGATATATGGTTACAATTTTTCTCCGCAATAAAAATTCTACTGAATTAAGAGGGATAAAAATCCTGGGGAAAATAATGTAACTATGGGAGCCCATATGATATCAAAATGAGTGTTGTGTTATAATATAAGCTATTTTATACTTGCATAATATTATGCATAAATATTACAGTCATGTTGCAATACATGCTTCATAACTTACATGTCCTTGCCCCCCATGACAGACTGAATGAAACAATCACATTCTTAAAAGAATTATTGACTGCCCATGTAGACCGCTCCCAAATATACAAATACAAAACCAGAGACCATTCAAAAATGGAAAACTAATTGGTAAACCTGGATGAAAGAATAAATTTAACGTGTAGGTTTGATTTTACATTACAGTAACTTGAAACAAAAGGTTGAAATTCAGAGGCCTCTATTAAATAGCATGTGGATTTTGGTAATTTAGCAACTAGCAGCACATTTCAAATTTTTGAGGGACTCACAGAAAACTAATTCCACAATATCATCCACATCATAGCTTTGATATTCTTTGCCACAATATCATCCTCTAAACAAACAAAAACATCCTATAGATATTCTAAACCAAGTACTCTAGAAAAGTTAAGCTACATTAATCAGTTGCACCAAAGAATGTTTTTATGTTTTAAGTCTTTTCTGGTAATACTAAAATATCAGGACTTTAAAAATCCATTTTATCACTAAATAGCAGCACAGAAATCTAACTCTTCCCAATTTTCTTTCAGTTGTCTGGATGTTTATATTATGTCAGCAAGCCCTATATAAATCTAGCAATTTTATTACAACACGAGACATCAAAAAATAATTTCAGGGAAAGTTATATTTATGGATTTGGCATGGAATTTAATTCTGCTCAAATGTAAACCCATTTGTGTAAAAAAACCACTTCCTTTTCTCATGACCAACTAAAATATATTCTGGGCATCTCAACATTTCAGGGCATATTTTTACTGTTTTTGCAAGACAGTGAACAGTAAACTAGCCAGCTGTATATTAGCCTTGTAAATTGTGTACAAACGTACCAGACATTTGTTAAGTTTATAGATCAGTTCATTATTTTAACCTGGAAAATTTGGTTAAATAAACCAGGGTTCAGAAAATCAGCTTGAGAAAATCATGAATTCATGTGTCATGTAACACAGACCTGAAAATATTTTGAAAGCTGCAGAAGAATGGGGAAATTTAATTTCATGAATGGAATATCATCAGTGAAGCTGTAGTCTCACTGAAGTTGGTAGGACTTGTTTCTCTATATGTTAACAATGTCATTTGAGAGTTTCCTTGAAATGCTCAGTACTGCTCCAAATCTGTAAAGCCCTTCTTTGAAAAACAAGAACAAGTGTATATGATCAGAATTTTTCATTAAATAGTCTCATTTTTACATATACATACAACTACCCTCTAGTACTTTGTCTTTCAGCTAGACTGAACGGGGTGTATATCTGATAAATGCATATAAGATTACAATCCAAAATTGTTGGAGTATATGATCTATTTCTTGTTTACACAAGGTCTATACACAAGAGCAGTGTTAGAATAAGTTATCTCTCAATCAGCTTGAAGATACTCCAGAAAGAAAATGCACCTATTAAACTGCAGTGGATTATCTGATCAACTGTATATTTCAAGAAATTGATATTGTCCAGAAAAGTATTTTTTATACATTCAAATGACTTCTTAGTAGACAGCTGTTTTCAAGTTAGAACAACATACTGCAGCCCCCAACAATAATTGATAAAGAAAAATAAAGAATGCATTAGGGAGATACTAGCCAATTCAAGATCATAACCTCTGCAAACAGACTTAAGTTTTAACTTTTTTCCCTGCAGCACACAACACGAATGTTACAGATGTATCACACACCCGTTTAGTTTAAATGTCCCCGTGAAATACTAGTAAAAATCCGTATTATCTGCATTAGTGTACGGTGACTTAAAAATAGTTCAGTCAGTCAGAAATTTCCTTTACTCTTAATTCAAATCATCCCCAAAACTTCCATACTATTTTGAGAAAAAAAAATGTCTGTCTATCCTACGCATAACAAACACCCTTCTACACGCTCCACCAATTAAATGTCGTACGCCAGATACTATACCGAAATTTTGTCTACGGAGCAGACAGCCAATGAATTTTAAGGCAGGAAGGAAGGGAGGTTATCATAATATTTCACCTACCCTCCAGCGAAGAGATGAACGCAAATGTCTCTCTGGCTCATATTCTCATTCTTATCCCGGTTAAGATAGAAGGAAGACCGAACGGAGAGGCTTCTCCCACTCCGCTTTGTTTGCTAATCTAAACGGCGATGAGCACAAGCTAGGAAGCCCTAAACGCTACTTCCTCGGAGACGCCTTAAGAGAAACTCCGGTCCCAGCAGGAGAGGCAGGAGCACCACCAACCAGCAGGCAAAAGCGCAGCCGCCTAGCTTCTCGCTTCCAAGGCGAAGCGAAGCCCAATATAAACAGACACGGCCATTGGCTCACGAGGGACCGTGACATCACCGGCTGAAGTTATGCTGGCTTTGTACACGTGACTACGTACTGAACTGTATAGCGACGCAAAGCACGAGCATCGCTCCCCCCCCCCCCAAACAAAACAACAAAACCTCCAAAGTTCATTACGCCGGAATAGCGAGGGCAGGATGAGCAAGAGACGCTGCACCATCTAGTTTGCCTGGGAAGCGCATTGCTTTCCCGTCTCTTTCTCCTTTCTTAGGACCAAGGACCCCTGAAGTCGTTGAGTTCCACTTCCGAGTAAATACGCATTAGAGTGGGCTATAGATGCACCTGCTTGCAAGGAACAGAGGGGTCGGTTCCCCTTGTTTGTTTCTCGCGGGTGGGAACTCACAGACGCGGCTACCTCCTCCGTCCCCCCCCTTCCTGTCAGAAGGAAAAATGGCATGAGAGCTATTCATTTCCCTCCTGAGACAGAGATTCATATCCGTCTCAATTTTTTTAAAGTTGTTAAGAATGGTAGGCAGAAGCTGAGTTTTGCATAACCTTTTCCTACGGTTAACATATTTATTTAGTTTACCTAATTTTCTGGATCTATTAGGCGAAGATTGTTGGATATATTGTATAGATTGTTCAAACAGGTAGTGATGGGCTCAAAAAATATCCAATGGTTTCAGCTATTGTTGGATATTGTTTTAGGTTTTTAAAGAGTTTAGTACATAAAATGGAATCAATATCTCTCCCATGTATGTTCACAATTCTAGTCCCTGTTGTACTCCCATATATGTTATTAGCTTTGAAAGAATACAAGAAGAGGATTCTCAGCTTTACAAATATCTCCTTTCCACACTGTTTATTTACCCTTCCTCATCCCTATGGAACTCAACATCTCAGACTGCAACTAATTATCAGTTTGTTTATGTATTTTATCTCCGGGACCTTTCTAAACTTTCCTTACAATAGTTCTACAATCCATTTCTAGTTTATTACAAGATTCTCTCCCTCTACCCATCAAGAGGATTAGGCATTCTTTAGAAATGATTGCACTAAGCACTAAGAAACCCAAGGGACTTAATGGATTTGACACGAGGGTCTATTCTGCTAATAGCCAGTTTTTTGTGAACTGTTGGGAGTGAAAAGATAAACCCAATGAGATTTTACTTCTGTGTAAGCAGCCTTCTCCAGTTCAGCATTTTCAGATGTGCTGGATGACTAATACTCACGTGATATTAGTGGCTATGAAGGAAGTTAAGATCTATGTACTATGTTTTTTTTAAATAAAAATATAGGCTTATTTAAAAAAGCTTGATTTGATGATACTGTTTGCTACTTTCTGCAACTTTCCCTGTTATATCTTGATAATTTACTGAACTGCATCAGTACTAATACCCTCCCTTTCAAAGTTTATGCTACCTTGAGAATTTAAATGGATGGTATCTGTCACTTTTTAAAGAAAGAAACTCTGAATACTATTTCAGTGTAAGATACAAATGGGATAGTGTTAAAGCATTATCAAAGTCTCCATGAATCAACAGCACTTTGCATTCTTAGCACACCTAGATAAGGCTGCAATTGAAATTATCTGAAAAGCTTTCTCTTTCCTGTATTGTAGCAACAACTACTTCTCCTGAACATACTTTTGTGACTTAATTCTTTTACTTGGTTATTTGAAGTGCACTTCTCTAAATATGGAAAAAGTCTAACTTGTTTAAAAGGAACAAATACAGGTCAGGTAATTCTGCAGCAAGATCGAATTTTTCCTCATCTCAAAATGGGGAATTTATTATAAAAGACTGCTGAGGCATGTTTGTTTGTAGCAACATATATGTAAAAATATATAATAATCCAATGCCATTAAATGATTTATGCAGATGGTTTACCTGCTATTCCTAAAATGCTAGGATCAATATTTTCCACACTGAGTGGAAATATCCCAAGTGCTGATCATGCTAAATAGACATGTGTAATACATACTGAGGAGCACCTGAAATCATGTATCATTTGATCTTAAAAGGCTTGAAAACAATGTTGCAAAATTCAGTTCTTAATTTATCTTGATTTCAAACCTTTCACAATATATTAAGATGTTGGCTGTTTATTGCTTTAAGCCTTAGCAGCCCATAATCCTCCATGAATGAACAAAACACTACTTTCAGCAGCACAGTGTAACTGGTAAACTGTATTTTGGCAAGATCTGTGGTAAGTGAACCAAGATAAATAACCATACATATTTTGCATGCAATGTCGTAATACAAGTACAAAAATGTGGATATGTATAAGAGTTGGGAATGACTAGCACATATGTGCGATGGGAATCTTTATCTTTTTATAAGAATTCAATAATAAAAACTGACATGATCCCGTTTTGATAGTTTGTCTAAACATATTTGTTTCAATTAAGAATAAACTGCATAAAAATCTATTAAATCTGTGGTTTTAAGATTCCTGTATTCTGCTAAAAATGGATTAACTACAAAATAGATTAACTCAATATTGTTTTCTGAGTCAATCCATGTACACCCACATAACTATTTATGTTTGATTTATGACCTACCTTTCATTTAGGAACTCAAGGCAACATAAATACTGATTTGTTCAACAATTCATAGCTTAGTGCATGTGTCAACCTAACTCAAAATTGTTATGCCATGCTATGTATATATTATTCAGTTTGAATTTGTTCATGAATAAGCAGTGATATGACATAAATGGAATCTCCCTATAATGTCCAGGGTATATAGCACCAAACCTCTTGATGACTTAGATTTTGCATTTTTAGTTTGAAATCACACAAAATTCCTTTAGTTCAACTGAAAAATTATTCACCTGAATACCATTATATAAGAATTCCTATTTTATTTATGGTTTTAAGAATATTGCTGCAATAAAAACGACACAGAATTCATACTGAACCATTTGCAATTTCCAAAAAGATATTCCTGCCTTCCAATTAAAAGAAACAGAAAAAAGAAGCAACAAAACAGGGGGGGGGGGGGGAGAAACATCCTCTCCCTCAAAAAACCAACTCTTGCACAAAGCCAATTTCATTAGTGAGAGCCAGAAGGTAATTCCTTATATACCCTTATTTTTCTGGCTTTAAATTATACCGTCCAATAGGCAAGCAATCCCTTTCCTCCCCATTCTAGCTTTACATCCGTCAACTTTCTCAAGGCCTCCTACGATTATCTGGGCTGCCTCCACGGGCAGGCCCCACACTAATCACCCCGGAGATGCTTCTAACTCTTGGGAAGCCATTTCTACGGGAGCTGCAGCAGGAGGCCTGCTCCCATCCAAGGTCTTTCTGCAAAATCCGGAGACGTTTCTCTCGCAGACCCTACAGCTCCAGCAGGAGTTTTCCACATCGCCCCCTTTAACCGTTGACCAGCCTGGGCGAACCAGGGAAGCCCTCCACCTTTCTCTCTCCAACATCGCAGCCGGCCAGAAGGCTTAAGTGCCCGCACGGTTTCCCCTTTGACGCCTCATCCCAGGGCCCAAACCTGCTCCAATTCCACCTACCCTCCAGCAAATAAATGGATCGCGGTATCTTTCCAGCTCATTCTCTCTCATTCTTTTCTCCGGCGGTCGGGAGGGGGGAGAGGAAGGGCAGGAGATGGGTTTGGGCACTTCCTTCCTCTGTGATTGCTTAAAGGTGCAGCCGCCGCCGCCAGGAGAACCCCCGTGAGCGCCATCTCCTGGACAAGGAAGTAATTGTCATTTAGGAAAACGATGAATGATCGCTCTAGAGACCCATTCAGAGAGGAAGAGCCCCGCTTGCCTTACGTTGAGTTGAGCTTCACACGAAGCGGTAGAGCAGAGATCTTCAAACTTGGCAACTTTTAAGACTTGCATAGCTGGCTGGAGAATTCTGGGAGTTGAAGTCCACAAGTCTTAAAAGTCAAACCACAAGCCAGGTTTGGGGATCCCTGTGGTAAAGGCTTGCTTTAGCTGGGGGAAGCACTTAACTGTATAAGTTAAATATTTTGTTTTATTGGTTTGAATTTACTGACTGCCCACTCGATGGCTAAATACTGTCGAGCCTGGTTCTTACCCGGTGAATATGAGGAAAACCCACAACTACGATAGCACTAATGAAAAAAACCCTGAAAAATGGCAATGGCAAAGCCCATGTCTTCTGCTACCAACATAAATAGATAATATGCCCAGGCAGTCATCAGAAGTAGAAATGGATTTGTCCAAGCTTAAGAAGGGGCTGCAAACGCAACGCTTCTCTATTTTTTCACTTTAGCAGGGTAACGTTTCTGTCCCCGACCTTGAGCAACGATCCAGCAATGCAATTCTCTTCCACTTGTGGCCTCAAGGTCCCTGGATTTTCTATTTGAGCCTTGTTGTAAAACACCAATTATGGGAGGCTTAGTAATGTACGACTGCCGCCGTCCGCACTGAAGACCAAGCACGGTAACTCTCCCACAAATACATGCATTTTAGATATTGTTTTGTTCAGTAACCTCTCCCTGGTTTGGCAGTTAAGGAGCATTTCTGTGGAAACTACAACTTCCAAAGACTGGGAGGCAGCACGACGCTGTCTTACTTGGAAAACAAGCGCTGTAACACAGTCCCCTCGCTTGTCCCGCCCCTTCCTTTAACCAAAGGCGGCTCTGGAAGTAGGCACGCAGTCAGCAGATTGCAGCGCAGGCTCTTGACACGCACGTTTCACAAGGGGAAGCTGGAAAATTGCAACAACCTGGGCTAAGAATTATACTCCATGTGGTTTAAAAAGCACAGGCGGTCGAGGAAAAAGTGCACTTTTCCTGATCTATTGAACAAAACAACAATAACAATTGGAAGGGATCTTGGAGAGCTTCTAGTCCAATCCCTGCTCAAACAGGAGACCCTGTACATTCCAGACAAATCGCTCTCCAATATGTTCTTAAAAACCTCTAGTGATGGACCACCACAACTTCTGGAGGCAAGCCTTCACACTGTCAGGAAACTTCATAGTTCTCAGTTAGATCTTTCTTAAATAAGTTTCCAACTGTTACTTCTCCTAGCCTCAAATGCTTTGGAGAATAGGTTGACCCCAGTGGTAAAATTCAATTTTTTTTACTACCAGTTCTGTGGGCGTGGCTTGGTGGGCGAGGCAGGGGAAGGATACTGCAAAATCTCCATTCTCCCTCCACTCCAGGGGAAGGATACCCCATTCCCTCCCCACTCTGGGGCCAGCCAGAGGTGGTATTTGCTGGTTCTCCAAACTACCCCAAATTACTGCTGCTGGTTCTCCAGAACCTGTCAGAACCATCTGAATTTCACCTCTGGTTGACCCCTTCTTCTTTGTGATATCCCATTAGATATAGCAAGATTGCTCTCATCCCACACCTGGCCTTTCTTTTTGTTAGACACTAGACAGTTCCTGCAAGCATTCTTCATATGTTTTCGTGTCCAAGTCATTTTGTTGCTCTTCTCTGCACTCTTTCTAGCGTCTCAACATTTTTTGTATCATGGTGACCAAAACTGGATGCAGTATTCCAAGTGAGGTCTTAAAAAGGATTATAAAGCAATACTAGCACTTCATGTGATATTGTTTCACGTGAAACTCTGAAACTCAATAATCTTTTGGGATTGCTGGAGATATAGCTATAGTCAATGGCTATATTTCACTCTAACACAGCTTTCAGTGAGATATTTTTTCTGCAATTTTAGGGAGTAGTGTCACACTAAATAATACATCAATAATTCCTAAGCTTCTTATTTTGTTAGTGATTACAATAAAGCAAACTTTGATTCAATATACCAAATAATTAAATAACTAGAATAGAACAGTTCCTTGCACTTGGGAAATCGTCTAAGTATATGCTATCCCACATTTTATGCATAGAACACAGTAGCATTCATATCCCTCCCTCGCATCAGTCATCCAGCCACCTTTCATGGCTAAGGTGGGAGTAGAAGTCAAGTCTCCTGGTTTTTTGGCTGGTGCCTTAACCATAATACATATTTATGGTTGCTGAACACCCAAATGGTGTAAATAAAGGAGGCCAATGGCCTAAATAAAGGAAATCCAAGTATTATAAAATTCCCTGTTGGGTTTTGACAGTTTTGTCCAATCTGATGCCATACAGGTGTACTGGATTACAGAAGAAATAGGCAGACTTTTGATAGTTATATGTTTGGGAGTGAGACAAGGACCAGGATGGATGCAGCAAAGATGCAAAGTGCTTAGTGCCCAGTTTTTTAGTTCTTAGATTGGGAGGAGTTTGAAAGTCTTTCCTTATTTCCTTTACTCGGTTAAACAAAATTCTTTTGTGCTCAGAGTGGGGAAACAGGGTTCAAGGAATGGAAGGAAAGATATTTGTAGCTCTAAAGCGTCAGGATGCCCAAATATGAATTAAATGTTCTATAATCCCCAATTCAACTACATGCCTGAATGATGCTAAATTGAAGAAACATGAGAGATCAAATGCACAGGAGAAGAAAGTGATTTCTACATTCGTGAAAGTCAATAGGAAATAATCACTGAAAATGGGAGAAAATGTTGCAAGACATCACATTAATATATTCCCTCTCCTTTTTTTCTAATCCATTTTGAATCTCTGAGATGCCTTTCTAAAATTGTTTTTAATGAAGCATTGGAACATATAAAATATGTAGTGTCACATGTAGTGTCTTAATCCTTTTAAAAAGAAAATGCTTAACAATTTCAAACAAAAACTACCTTTCATACTCTCTAAATAGGACATTCAGTTCTGATTTAGATACTTAGTTTGTTTCGCCTTATGAGCATAAGCAGAAACCAATTATAGGATTTTAAACATATAATTGTATAAACTGGATGTGCCTCAAGTGTCTATAAATGAGTTTTGAATGCTTCAATGGTTGAACAAAGTAAAACTTTGTGCAGAAAAATATAAGTATCATGCAACACTCTGTTTCTCGTGGACAGTATTTCTTTTAAATTAGATGAAGCACACTGATCAGTGCATAATGTTCTTATTCCAATTTTAAGAACATCCTTTGAGCCAGGATCTCATATAATAGGGATCTCTATCATCCAACTATAACATGTACATAGCTTTTTTATTTCACTTTTCTGGCCCTTCCCTTTCCTGGCCTTTCAAAAAATTTCTAAAGAAAAACAAATAGTGACTCAATTGAGCCAATGTAGACCTCATTCCAACCTGCTGTTTTAATGTCCTGTTCTTTTATTTTTATGTCAGCAAAACATTATCAGTATAGCAACTTTTTAATCTCTTGTCATTTTTTTTCAAAACAAATGCCAGGCAAAAACGGTCTGTAGAAAGATGGGAGTTAGAATGTTTCAGTGAATCCTTTTTAAATAGTTCAGGCTATGAATAGAATAGAATGGAATAGAATAACAGAGTTGGAAGGGACCTTGGAGACAAGACAATGATACATTCAACAAGAATCATAAAGTACAACACTTAATGATAGTCATAGGTTACAAATAAGCAACCAGGAAACAATCAATATCAATATAAATTGTAAGGATACAAGCAACAAAGTTAGTCTTGTAGTCATAAGTGGGAGGAGTTAGGAGGAGATGCAGACTTGGCAATGCACTCTCAATTCAAGTACAGCTAATCTTTCTTGCAGACAACATCAAAGCCTAAACCGAATATCTCATAATCCACTGAAATGCAATGAAGGCAGAGATATCGTCTGTTTATGCTCTACAGTATAAACTTTAGGCTTCTAAAATACTTGCCTTTTGGTTTTGATGGTTAGAAAGTGTATGCCAGTTTTCAGAGTAGCACTCTACCATGGGTTTCTGCTGTCCTATTTCAGACCAAACATATATGCTGAAGTGATTTGTTGAAGCTTATTTGTCACTGGTTCTAGGTAGTGAGCACAAGAAAAGAAATCCAGAGTAGTCCATGGTGTCAAGCATTATGGACCATCAGCTGGTCCAGGATCAAAGAGCCGAAGTTCAAACAAGGTTCAAGAATATGAAAATGTGGATCTGAGTTTGCTACAGTTATTTCCAGTGAAGAAATTGGTCACCAATGGTTGGTCTAATATTGGATTGCTATAGATGTGTTTGAATTATTGTGTTGTTTCTGGAGGAGCTCAGCAGACCATCTCTAATGAGCTGTTTGAAATTCTTGGCATATTTTTGAACTGGGTGGCCTTTTATCAGGACATCTATCAGCTGACTCATTCTTCACCTGTTGCTAATGAATGCTGGTGCAATTGCCTGAGGTGGAAATTGCTTCTTGAATCCTGAAGTTGATATTTTGCCAGTAGGGTTTCTTCACCTGTCAATCCTCCAGATCAGAGGAGACAATGACACCTTCTTTACCAGCATCAACCCTTACAGCTTCAGTTGTTACAATATTTCTAAAAAGTGTGATCTATAACAACATAAACATTCAGAACCAAAAATACAAGGGCCTGAACATGGCGGAAGATGTTCTTTCTCTACACCAATCTATTTAAGAATTTCAAGTCTCTTTGGTGTCACAATGTTCATCTCGCTTTTGAGAAGAGATTGCATTTTTGAAGAATCAAATATGTGTTTCTGAACATAAGATGACATATGCTGATGTTACCAATCTAGAAAAGCTGGATTTCTGCACTTTTCACGAAGCACCCAGAAAATGTGCAAGGCAAAATATTTTGTTTTCATTTGAATATATCTGCTTATAGATAAATGTTAAAAGATTGACAAAAGTCAACCTGTTTTTTAATTAGTGTTTAGAATGTTTAGATTATAATCCTATGGATAGGAATATTTTTGTACTTGTACAATATACTAATCAGTTAAGTATAAAGAAGATTAGAATTAATTAAAATAAAATGTATCCACTAGGCCAGTGGTGGGCAACCTTTTTTTTCAACTGAGCCAAATCTCGCCAAAACCACGATTGAAATTTATTTTGAGAGCCACATTTTTAAAACCGAAAATACATAGGATGGTACACTGTTTTTAGTTTCAATAAGTTTTTATTGAGAATATTCTGCATGCAAGTATCCACATAGGTCGGGAGGATACAAATAACACAACTAATAAAACAAAAACTTTAGAACGATATTATTTATCGATAACGTTAAATTCCGTAAAATTTGCCTTACAATGTAGAGAAAATTATATCCTGACAATGACTGACAAAGTTACAACCACTAATGTGAACATTGGCCTTGCATTTCCTTGGATAGTTTGAGTAAGTCAGGTTTGTATGTTGTTGTTTTTAATTTCATCTCTCTCTCCCACTTTCTTTCTTTTTTTCTTTCTCTCTCTCTCTCTCTCTCTCTGGCTCTTTGTCTCTCTCTCCCTCCCTCCCTCTCTGTCTCCCTCTGTCATTTTCTCTGGGTGTCTATCTGTCTGTCTCTCTCTCTGTATCTCTGTCTCTCTCTCCTCCTTCCCCCATCTCTGTCACTCTGTGTGTGTGTGTGTCTGTCTGTTTCTCACTCACTCTGTGTGTGTGTGTGTCTGTCTCTTTACTTTACTTTACTTTTATTTGCGCTTGTAGACCGCCCCCTCTCCCAAAAGGGACTCGGGGCGGTGTACAGTCCATACAAGAAATACATCATATGAATAATTAAATAATTAAACAGTTAAAATTGTTAAATAGATAGATAGATATGGAGGAGATTAAAAAGAAGGTTAAAAAGAACTGTACAAGAGTAAAGTATCTAAATATAGTTTTAAAAACACCTAAAGATATCCCATAAATTAAATTTAAAAACAGTTCCCCTAAAATACCAGTTAAAAAATATGTCTGCCAGGAGGTAGCAATTATGAATGTGCCAGGCCAGCTAATCGGAACAGGTGAGTCTTCAATTTTTGTCGGAAGGAGCTGAAGTCGGTGGTGGTTCTAATGTCGGGGGGGAGGTCATTCCAGAGGGTTGGGCCCATCACAGAGAAGGCCCTACTCCTTGGCGTCGCCCGTTGGCATTGCCTAGTGGATGGCACCAGGAGAAGTCCCTCCCTGTGAGAGCGAATTGGCCGCAGGGATGTGTGTGGCAGGATGCGATCCCGCAAGTAGCTAGGTCCTGTGCCATGGAGCGCTTTAAAGATGGTAATCAAAACCTTGAAACGCACCCGAAAAACCACAGGCAGCCAGTGCAGCTCGCGCAGGAGAGGTGTTATGTGGGAGTACCTAGTACTCCCCATGACAGCCCGCGCGGCTGCGTTCTGGACTAGCTGCAGTCTTTGGGCGCGTCCCAAGGGAAGCCCCATGTAGAGAGCATTGCAGTAGTCCAGGCGAGACGTCACCAGTGCATGAGTGACCGTGCGTAGGGCATCCCGGTCCAGTAGGGGGCGCAATTGGCGCACCAGGCGAACCTGGTGGAACGCCCCCCTTGCCACGGCTGCCACATGGTCGTCCATTGACAGCCGGGCATCTAGGAGGACGCCCAAATTGTGCGCCTGTTCCACAGGGGGCAATTGTTCGCCCCCTATGGCCAGCGATGGAGTCAGCATCTGTCTCTCCCTCTGTCTCTCTCCCCTCCCTTCCTCTCTCTCTGTCACTCTGTGTATGTGGGTGTGTCTGTCTCTCACTCATTCACTTAATCACTCACTCTGTGTGTGTCTCTCTCTCTGTCTGTCTATCTTTCTCTCCCTCCCTCCCACTCTCTGTCTCTCTCTGTCTGTGTGTGTGTGTGTGTGTGTGTGTCTGTCAGTCTCTCTCTGATTCCCTCCCTCACTCCCTCTCTCTGTTCCTCTCTCTGTCTGTCTGTCTCACTCACACACACACACACACACTGTGGTCACCTTGTTGAGTGTTCCAATCACATTTGAAACACTCAACAACTGGTCTGCATTTATGGTATTTTGCAGAATGCTGCAAAATACCATAAATGCAGGCCAGTTGTTGAGTGTTTCAAATGTGATTGGAACACTCAACAAGGTGACCACAGTGTGTGTGTGTGTGTGAGTGAGACAGACAGACAGACAGACAGAGAGAGGAACAGAGAGAGGGAGTGAGAGAGGGAATCAGGGAGAGACTGACAGAGTCTGACAGAATCAGAGAGGTACTTTTAACTACCTGGCAGCGGCGTTTTGCCTTGGGGGGCTCCGCAGAACATCCCAAGACTTCGGAGGGAAGCTTACAGCCCGGAGCAGGAGCAAAGCCCCTTTCCCAACTGGCCCTTCCTCCCTTGGAACGCTTCGGAGGGAAGCTTCTGCAAAAGCCCGGGCGAGTGACAACAAGTTCCCGCCGTTACGACGTCTCCGAGGCTGTAATTTTCTGAGCTGTGCGCGCACGCCTGTTTTTCACGGCGTAGAGCAGCGGCGAGATTCTGCGCGGCGAGCGGTGATTCCGGGGGCCATCCGGGAAGATGAGGAATGTAAGGGGGGATCCTGCCCCCCCACTGATGGCCTCCGGAATCATCGCTCGCCGCTGCTCCACGCCGTGGAAAACAGGCGCGCGCGCACAGCTCAGAAAATTACAGCCTCGGAGACTTCGTGACTTTTGGGGCGGCCGCCCAAGAGGAGGGAGGGGAGTGGGCGCCCGGCACACAGAAGAGCCGCATTAAAGTGTGTAAAGAGCCGCATGTGGCTCGCGAGCCGCGGCTTGCTGACCACTGCACTAGGAAAACTCTAGTGCTCCATCTTATACCTATTGACATATCCTCCAACCCCATCACCTATCATTCACTTGAGAGATATCTAGAGCTCAAGAGCTTGGAGTTGCTGGGCCACATGGCACAATCCCACAAACAGCCATCATTTTCTGAGCAAAATAATAATAATTCTAGCCGAGCTAAAGCTAGCTGTAGCAAGGAAAAGAAATCTAAAGCTCGCCGTACCCCTGCAGTGTTAGCGGTGCTAGTGCAGCTAATGCTGACTGAGATAGGGCTAGCTTTAGCGAGGAAAACAAAATGGAGAGCTTCGTCAGTATTACTTTTTGTTCAGAAAAAGTCAGCTGAAGTAAGAAATGCTACTTCAGATTTCTGTAGCGTTCACTTGAAGATACTAAACTGTCATACATAAATTCTTTGATTCCCAATTAGAGCTGTCAAATTTCCTGACAAGTAGATGTCCATTTTCTTCTTCTTCTTCTTCTGATATTTTCCAGCAGGTGCATGAATCCCAAATATTTTCTGATTTCTGCCTCTTCTGTGAAGTCTTTTCAACTACTGGCAAATGTTTTATTGAGGAGAATTGTATCCTTTCTGTAATGTAAAGCTCTTTATCAAAGCAATGCAAATACATTTTGTGCTGGGTCAATGAGTACATACAGCTTTTGTTGGCAGGGGTGTAGGAGAAAAGCATAGGAAAGTGGTGCAAGGAAAGTGTGGGAAGTTTTATATCAAAATATGGATGACTTTGGACATGTCATTCTCTCTCAGCCATAGAAAAAAAGGCAAATCTTTGCTTTCCCAGATGCTGTTGCCTAATATGCTGTGCTGCTTCCAAAACAAATGTGCATTTCAGCCTCTATCAGTAATCCCATCATCTCCTTGCGTAGAAACATTCCAGCATTGTTGTCTTTATGTAATATATATATATGAGGGTATGTGACTTTTTACCTTTTACCTATGTATCTTACCTTCTAAAGCTTCTAAATGGGCATGAGGGCACATTTACTGGGTCTCATCCTTGGCCCTTACCATGGCATCTGATAAGGGTAAAAGGGGGAGGAAAAGAATATTTGATAGCACTTAATGGACAGAAATTGTCTATCTGAAGCCAAGAGTTGAAAATGCTTCCAACTCTTGGCTCTGGAAGTAATACAGGTAGTACTTGACTCACAACAGTTACGGTAAGCGATTGTTCAAAATTAACACGGCAAAAGTGACTTATGATAGTTTTTCACAGTTATGATCTTTCCAGAATGCCCATGGTCATTCAATCAAAATTCAGATGATTGGCAACTGACTCATAGTTATGACCATTGCTGTGTCCCAAAGTCATGTTATCTCCTTTTGTGACCTTCTGACAAGCAAAGTCAATGGGGAAACCAGATTCACTTAACAGCCGGGTTACTAACTTAACAACTGCAGTGATTCACTTAACAACTGATGTACGAAAGGTTGTAAAATGGAGCAAAATTCACTTAACAAATAGCTCACTTAACAACATAAATTTTGGGCTCAATTGTGATCGTAAGTCGAGAACTACCTGTACAAGAAATAAATACATTCTCATATCCTCTCAGCTTTGCAAGAGCTCATTCTGAGTGGTTATTAAGAAATGTAAAAGATTATATAGCACTCATCATTTATAAAATATTTTTAACAACTAATCTGTTTCCTGTATAGCCATGCGACATTAAAGGAGTGAAAGCCACTCCTGAACTCCAATCAGTGATTTATTGACCCTCACCCAATCTATGCCTAGCAAGAGAACCTTACCTCAAAAGAGGGAAGGTTTCCATCATGTGGAAACAAGAACCTGCTGGTGGAGATAATTGAAAGCTATAGAAACAGACCGGGCATAGAAGTACAGTGAGTGTTAATAGAACCCTTGCTCCCCCACAATAATGGCTAGCAATTGTCTTTTGATTTAGTGGACTTCAATAGGAACCTATCAGGAGAAACTGCTGTCACTTCAGGAGGAGTTCTCTAAGCTACTGAAAATTAAATAGCATTGGACTTGGTTAATCTTCACCAACCAAACTGCCTGCCTGACTTTTTAACTGCACCTCTTTTTACTGACCATTGCATGCTGACAAGACCGGCTTGCATTTCAGTTACCAGATTGTCATCATTGAACAATAATATAATTGTTTGAATTTATACTAGGACTGATGTTATAGTAATTTAATGGAACAGAGGGATGATGGAATAATGTGTAGTCATCTGTTTGTAAATATAGGTATGCTTTAATATGTACATTTATTGATGTACATGTATCATGTATATGTGCAAACAAGACCTCAACAAAGGTCTGAAACTACAGGAAAAACTGGGATGTGGCAGATTGAGAGAGTTGTAACTTGTTGGGATAATTGTATTTACTCTTCAAATTATTTTATTCCTAAAAGAATTTCTCACACCACAGAACAGAGGATTGCATATCTTGAAGCATGCTAGCCAATATTACACCATTATTTTCTAACCCCATTTTGTAGTTGTTCTGTATTTTATTTGCTTCCATATAAGGATCAGTTCCCAGTTTCCCAACCAAGCACGGTTCATAAGAAAATCTAGGTGACAGTTGCTACAAGCCCAAAATAGATCTCCTTCATAAGAATGCAAATAAATCAAAATAGAGTTTCCATGACAACAAAATGTGAATTAAGTGCTCTTGTTTCACATAAAGGGAGAATTGTGGGAAGTTTTATATCAAAATATATTTTAGTGCTTAGACTGTCTCCACCTTCTCTTAAACATTAATCTACAATGGACTAAGATCCAGTGTCTCCGCTAGATAATTGACAGTCAAGTTAAAACTAAGTTAATCAAGTAAAAATAGAAAATAGAGGAAAATCTTTTACTCAAACTTCCTTAAACCTCAAAATAAGTTACCAGATTTAACTCACACATCAAAGAAGGAGGTCAATAAACACAAATAGAGTTAATTAAAACTGTCTCCCAGTGGAACTACATGTTTACAAGAATAGACATCATAAATGACTTGTACCTATATATGCCCACATCCCTCAAGTGTCATCCTAGAACCAGCACATCCATACATCCACATCCCTCAAGATCCATTCCAAGGAAAAGCTACCATATACTGTAAAACAGCTCTTTTGTACTTCATTTTATCTGTGGCTACCCCCACAGGAAAACCTCTTTGCTTTTGGGAATAAATACATCTCCTTTCCTCATAGCTGTCTGGACTTCATTTTAATTTGTTCTTAACAATCCTGGCTCAAGTTGGAATCCCAAATTATTCTTCGGAAAGAGGTTTTTATGTTAGATCGGGTGAATGAAGGCACACTCAGGCTTCAGAGTAACAAACAGCTCTTTATTAGCACAAGTCAACTACGTACAATCCAGCAAAGGTTCAGTCTGACAGCAGCCTTTTTATAGGGAACTGTCAGACCCTTTGACCAATGAGATTGAATCTCTGTTCCTGCTGGAACAGAGGACCTTGGTGTAAACCATTACCAATGTTTCTGGTATCTAACACCTCTCCCCTCTTAGATGGGCTCAACCTGTGACATAGTCACGCAGGTAGGCAGGCTTTCTGGTGGCTTGCCCAGACCTGCGCAGTTCGGTTGATGGGTGTTCTTCAGTCAAGTCGGATGGACCTGTTTTCTCCGTGGCTTCACCTGGTGGAAGCTCCTGGAACTTCTCACAGGCCGTGGCTGGAGTTTCTGGAGCCAGTTCGCTCGGAACTCGCTGCGGGCCTGCAACAATTACAGATAAGTGCCCCAGTACCTTCAGGATTGAGTTATCTGTGCAAGTAGTGAATTCATGCTCCTTTTGTGTAGGGCTTTGGCTAACTCATGCAGGAGTTACCTCTGGTTGCCTAAGACTAGAGTTGGAGATGCAGCCACAGAGTTGGTCAATGTGCTGTCTCCAATTTTGACCATCCTCGAGCTCTAATAGGTAAGAGCGAGGCCCGGTGATGCCTATTACTGTGGCAGTAATCCAAAGAGTTCCTCCAGCATAGTTGTGGGCGTAAACTATGCTAAAATTTCTTATTTTGTTGGTCGAATCTGGGGGTGACACGGCAGAGTAGTTTGGGTGTAGCGGGCCTAAGTGGGACCTCAGAAGCTCGGAAGGGCTTCTACCAGTGGTAACACTTGGCGTGATGTGCTGTATGAGGAGGAATTGATCAACCCGTGTTTGCCAATCTCCAGGGACCATCCTGGGTAGAGCTTCTTTTGCAGATCTCACCATTCTCTCCACCTGACCATTGGGAGCTGGATGGAATGGAGCGACCAGGGCATGTCTGATTCCCTGTGGTGCTAAATAGGTTTTGAATTGCATGGCCGTAAATTGGGGCCCGTTGTCAGAGACCAAAACATCGGGCAGGCTGTGAGTGGAGAAAAGTCTCTGTAATGCCTTGATGATCGCTTCTGCCGTGGTAGAGGTCAGGAGGACTACTTCTAACATATAGCTATGTGCATGAGACACTAAAATAATAAGCTTAGTGATCTTGATCTAAAATGGCTGTCAGACCCAAACCCAGAGATGACATTGCAAATTCCAATCGAGTTTAGTCCTTTACTTGTTCACACTTAAATGTTCAGATTCTTGCCAAACATAAGCTATAACCTTATAACTTACTAGATATTAAATCCTTAATTGTAATTAAGATGCATGAGGCGATCCGGTAAAGTACTAGTTTTTTATTCACTTAACTAAGTAAAACCATAACAAGAACAGCGAACTCCGGTTTGACAGCTATTTATATAACAGCTGTCAAACTGGCAACCAATCAGAAGAATGTTAGCTCCCTCTGGTGACGCCTACCGGAATTGACCAATCCAGACATTCGGTGGGTGTTGATTGACACCTTATGTTTGCTAGCCTAGGACACAACACTAGACATATTTTGAGGGATTGTAGGGTGTGACTATCCCAAACATTTTTCTTCCTTCTACATCCATCTTGGAACTGCATAGTCTCTTAATCTGTGTATATCACTGGGAAAGCTCTGTGTTGCCAAAACTGGAATATTTAGAGAAAACACTCTTTTACATCACAACACACATCAGAATCTTTGACTGGTCTTCAAAGACTGAACAGCACTGGACCTGATCAGTATTTCCACATCCTAAGGCTGAATGCTATATTATGTTGTAAAAAAAAAAAAAAAAAAACCATACATGAAGCCAGTGATGAACTTTGTATTATTGCTAAGCTAACTGAAATAATGATGTACAAGTTGAGAAAGACTATTCTTTTTACCCTTACCAGTTTTATTTAGTTACTCCAACAGTTAATCTTGATTAGCATTCTGCTATGTAGGAAAAATTCCGCAACAGAGAAGGCACATGTCTTCAGTTTCACATAATGAAACTATAAAAAGAAAGGGATGATTAAACAAGGAAGAAACAATAAAATTATCTTTTAAAAAACATTTTTTATTAAATAAAATGAAAATTAGTTTGTTCTGGCAACAGCCTTTTTATATTTCTGGCTTTGTCTATTACTTGGAATGTTGTCCCCAATATAGGGCTCAAGGCTAAGTGCTTTTGTCAGCCCCAAGTATATACCTTCCTTGGATATTATATAGACATTAAAACAAAGCTGAAGGCAAACTTTGATTTATTTTGTTTTCCAGTGGTAGAGAGGCCAATGGTGGGATTAGAAATAGATGATGCCATTGGAGGAAGTGTAGGAGTTGGCAATTTTGTAATATTTTTCTTACCGTAATTTGTTTTATTTTGTTTTGCTTTAAAGTAAGCAATTATTCAGTAATTTGCCACTGGATTTTGTTGGAATGAATTTGGAGAGCTTTAGAAGTAATAAAAGTGTGGCTTAACAGCCATTGTTTATCCACCCTGAATGCATAAAAGCATACACACAGATTTATGGTTCAATTTTCATTAAACATGTGCATTTAAATTTATCTGTTTAGAAGAGAATGTTTAATTCCCTTGACTAAATATTTTTAATGTGTCAAAAAAAAAAAAACCTAAATCCCTAAATATGCCAATAGATTTTATTTATAGGAAATACATGGCACTGCAAAAAAATAAAAAGCTGAAATATTAATGTTATTTAGTTCTTAACTAGCTATCCTAGCCACTAAAATATGCTTTTGGTCATAAGAAAACCAAATAGATATTATTATATTCCAAACTCTTTATGGAAGTTATTTATATGGCAGGGGTGTCCAAACTTGGCAACTTTAAGACTTGTGGACTTCAACTCCCAGAATTCCCCAGCCAGCAGAGGGGATGGTATCAATTCTCACTTAAGTCAAGGGTGTTAAATAAGTACTTTGGGAGGCATTTATAGCTTTACCAGCATCTATTTTGTGATCTCTTAGAATTTACAAAGGGATGTGGTGGCTCAGTTGTTAAGATGCTGAGCTTGTCAATCACAAGGTCGGCAGTTCAGCGGTTCGAATCCCTAGTGCCGCATAATGGAGTGAGCTCCTGTTACTTGTCTCAGCTTCTGCCAACCTAGCAGTTTGAAAGCATGTAAAAATGCAAGTAGAAAAATAGAGACCACCTTTGGTGGGAAGGTAATAGCGTTCCGTGCGCCTTTGGCATTTAGTCATGCTGGCTGCATGACCACGGAGACGTCTTTGGACAGCGCTGGCTCTTCGGATTTGAAACAGAGATGAGCACCCCCCCCTTAAAGTGATTAGCACATATGTGTGAGGGAAACCTTTACCTTTAGAATTCACAAAGGAAATAGGTGAGCTTACCTGTATCAATCAATCAATTGGCAATAACTTCTCTGTTTTACATTGCTTTTTGTTTTTAGAATGTTACAAATTTAAAGGATTTCATGTGATTATTAACCTTTTCAAGCCCTAAACCCCATTTCAATACCTAAAATCTCTGAACCCCTGTACCTACTTTTGAATATTGCACTTTAAAAAAAAACCAATCTATATTCTTTTTTCAAAAGCTATATTCTTTTTTTTAAAAAAAAACTATATTTAAGTATAATAAAAAGCAGAGCATGATTGTCTGAAGCAACTTGTCCTTAAACTTTAAGAAGGATAATTTTGTTTTGTTTAAAATATTTTAAATTGATCAAGCAGTGGAAGTCTGACCTCTGGTGATTCAAAAGCATTTTTACATTACAGAATTATATATTGTATTTCTTTGAATTGGCATGATGAGTGTCTCCTTCTGATATGTTGTTTCATGCATAAATTGCTTTCCCTTGTAAAAGAAATTTTATTTTTTCCCTTCAAACTTCTATAGGGTTCTACCTGTAACTATAGCATGTATTCAATTTTAGGATTTGTTTGTATGCACTGATTGTTGTTGTTAGTTGAGAAGTTGTATCCGATCCATCACGATCCCATGGACAATGTTCCTCCAGGCCTTCCTGTCTCTATCATCCCCCGAAGTCCATTTAAGCTCATGCCTACTGCTTTGGTGATTCTATCCAGCCATCTCATTCTCTGTCATCTCATTCTTCTTTTGCCGTCAATCGTTCCTAGCATTAGGCTATTCTCCAGTGAGTCCTTCCTTCTCATTAGGTGACCAAAGTATTTGAGATTCATCTTCAGGATCTGATCTTCTTTTTTATAGACAGTATATCAAGTTTTTTTTTAAAAAAAATGTAACATACACATATTTATGAACAAAGTGTTGTCCGGTGTTTTTTCTTTTTACATCTTCCCATATACACAATCAATTTTACATCATAATTCTGTTCCAATTTCAGCTCTATTGTTTTCATTCCATATTTTCCATTTTATCCTTATTTCCTTTTTAATACATCTACAATATCATTAATTGCCCCTTCAAAGTTAATCCAAGGGAGAAGAGAGCTGACGTGATGATGTTACGACGTGCGATCTTGGTGCTCAGAGATCGCAGTCAAAGTTTTGCCGCTGGATGGTCCATTTGGACCTAAACCATCCCGCAGAGATGGTTATTGAGAAGAGCACCTCCTGCTGATCTCAGGGACAAAGCAAAGTCCCTGAAAGATCCAGGAATTTTTTCCGGCAACAGAAACGCAGCTAATGAAGCTGCTGAAGTTGGGACAGCTCTGGAACGGGAAGAAAGCGGAAAGAGAAAGTGTGTTGAATTGGTGAGAAAATTTTATTATTAGAGGAAGAGACTATCCAAGAAAAAAAATTAAATTAAGTTAAGATTGAAGACAAAAGATTGTAGGTGGCAAGATTGATCTGCATTGAACTTAGTGTGTTATCCAGTTTCTAATTTTTTTTTCATAGATGGAACTTTTGCAGGGGCTCCCTATTTTTTAAACTGAATGAATTAATTCTTTCTTCTTTTTTCACTTTTAGTTATACCTATCGATTATAATTCTCCTTTTTTTTACAATGGTTGATTTGATTGATTTGATTGTTTTTGATCTCCATTTAAGGTTTTTTTTTTCTTTTTTAAGCTTGGAATATAAAGAAGAAAATAAGAAGGATTATAAAGAGGGTTGTAATAACAGGAGGAAAAGCAGTTACACTGCCACTTAGAGGCTGGTGGCTGGATACATTTTTTTCTTCTTTCTCTTCAATCACTTGAGATTCAAGGTTCTTTCATCTTGTTTACTGACAATGATAGTAGGAAGAGCACAAGTTGTTTATACAGGTGCCTTTTTGAAGTTCTATCACTAGCTTTGGAGGGAAGACAACATTTTGACTTGAAAGATAATAAATGAACCTGTTTGAAGTTTATTAAAATAGCTTTGAACCCTATAGTGGCAGTATCTGCAAATTGAAAAAAATGGCCCAGCAGGAAAAAGAAACTAACATTGCAAATGATTATGTTTGAAATTCAAAATATATTAGTTGTGACAGAGAGAATTGAAAAGAGATTGGAGAATATGGAATACAAAACAGAAAAATCTGATGGAGAAACTGAGAATGTTTACCAAATGAAGAAAGTGGAGGACAGAGTTCAAAAGATAGAAGAAGAAAATGAGCAAAGAGATAAGAAAACTGTGGATACTGATAACAAAGTGAGGATGGTTGGTAATGGCAAAAGTGGAATATGAAAAGGGGAGATGGATGGATTGGAACTCTACCCAGACTTCAAAGCACAGAAGAAGAAAAGAGAGAAAAATTGATGGAGATAAGGAGAAAAATCTTATCTGAAGCACTAGCAATAATCAAAGATAAGCTGATGGAAAGAGCAGATGTTGGGTTTCAAGCTTTTGTGAGATACGAAAGGAAAAGCATGTTGCCAAGGGAGGTTTATACAAGATTTATTAAGAAAGTAATTACAACATTAATGCTACAGATGACAAGAGATATAAGACCGTACTATTGCTGGAGGGATACAGATTGATGCAATGAAAATATATAATAAAAATTAAGCTAAATTTAGTTTACTAGTAGTATGTATAAAATGAAGCGACAATAGCTATAGTTAAATAATGATTAATAATGATAACAATACATATAGATATAGTAGTTTGATAATATGAAATTTTATATAAACAATATATGGAGATTATGAGAGGAGTTTTAAAAGCTTTATCTAGAATATGTTATAAAGATGTATTGTGATTGGATGATTTTAGGATGATTTAATGGAATGTTATCATATAATCCTATTCTAGATTTTGAATATTATATATAAAAGGATGTAAAAACAATTATAGTTAAATTAAGGTTGAGATATAATAATAGTGATATATATGAATATAGGTGAATTTAAAATATGCGATTTGATATGAAAAGAAGGTGGTGGCTATGGAAGAGATGCATGGAAATACTGTAACCAACTCACACACTTTCGACAATTTGTAATGGAAGATGGTTTTTTTTTATTTTTATGTTTGTTTGTCCTTGTTCAAAAACAAATAAAAATTGTTTTAAAAAAAGATAATCCAGGTTATCATCCCCTGTTTCATCTATTAATTTATTTTACTCCAATGAAAATCTCTAGCTGTTTTCCATTTTCCATTTCTTTTTCCGCCATATTCTTGTTCTTCAATTAAACCCTCTATTACTCTATTCTCTCCTATTCCCTGGTCTGAGTTGTCTATCTAGTTTTTTTTCTTGCCATTTAAGATTTCACACACATTTTTAGCATAATACATTCTACATCCATGATCTCAATTTAACTAATTTAACATTTTTAAAAAGAATGTTTACATTATATCACAATAATCCTCTCATATGCATAATACCTTTACATCATAATTCTATTTTCACTTTCTACCCTATTATACAATAAGTGTAGTTAGTTATCTAAACTTGATAATGTTACAATTCTCTTATATCTTAATTCTCTATATATCATTAACTGCTTTAATACCATTCCCTTTTCCCAATTAACTAATTTAAAATTTTCAAGTTGTTTCACATTTAATTCTCTACTATGCATAGTCACTTTTACGTCATGATTTTCTTTTCTCTTTCAACTCTATTATTCTCTTTCAATATTTTCCATCGTAAAACTTATTGTCTTCTTATAACATAAACCATATTACCAATTAGCCCTTGAAAATTAAACCAAATTATCCTTTTCTCTAAACTACCATATTTTTGAAGTATAAGATGCAGCTTTTTTCCTCTAAAAAGAGGCTGAAAATCTGTGTGCATCTTTAGGGTTGCCAGGTCTGCTTCCAAAAAACAGCGGACAAGCGGGGTGGGGTTAAGTAGTAAAAATGTTTTTAAAAATTTACAATTAAATTATATATTTTCTTACAAACAGCAAAATAGTATTTACATAAAAACAATGATTAACTTTTATGTTTATAATGCTTCAACGAAATCTTTGGTTTGACAAATTTGCGCTCTACATATTGAGGCTAGTACTCATTGAACCTCAAATGATAATATGTTATTGAGTGTTCCAAAACATACCTATCCAACTAAGAAAAATGTATAATATAAAAATAATAGGTAAATGTGAGTTAAGAAAAATAGTATGTAAATAATTTTATATACTTTTATTAAATGTCTTGTGAAACAATTGAGTATGATTAATAATTTTTTCGGAGAATCAAGTTCAATGGATATTCGATCTTTGTCTCATTCTAACTTGTGAAAAAAAAAGACAAAACGCGATTCTCCTATCCTTATTCTCTTAGACTGTACAGCTTTAGATTACATACCATTTCATCATAAAGCTTTTGAATAAAAAAAATGTTCACTATTTTGTGAAAAAAAAATAGTGAACATAATGTGAAAAAAGTGGACTGTCCGCTCAAATAGTGGACACCTGGCAACCCTATGCATCTTATACACCGAATACAGCATTTTTTGCCTCCTGAAGCTCCGCCCCTTCACCAAAATGGCCATGCATAGCCTTATGGAGGCTTTCAGACAACTTCTGGGGGCTGGGGAGGGCAGAAATGAGCACAAATGGGTTGTTTCTCTCCCCCAGCCCCCAGCAGCACTCAATAAGCCTCCATAAGGCTACGCATGCAATTTATTTGACAAACAAACGGCCCATTTTTGCAAAAAAACGGGCCGTGCTTTGCTCATTTCTCTCCCCTCCCACCCCCAGGAGCACTCTGCAAGCCCCTTCAAGGCTATTCATGACATTTTTTTAAAAAATGGGCCCGTTTTCATGAAAAATGGACTATTTGGGGGAGGTTTGTAGAGTGCAAAAACTCCCCCCATTTCGGAAAGCTGTTTATTTAGAGTGGTTGATGAGAATTACATTGATCAAGTGCTGTCCCAGCAAAAAAAAAGTTTTAGGTACTACAGGTTGTCAGCTATTTCCTTCTCCAGCACATGGATAAATGCACCTGGAAATATCTACCTACCTACCTACCTACCTACCTACCTTCTCTCTCTCTCTCTCTCTCTCTCTCCCCCTCTCTCTCCCTACCTACTGTATTTCTCCCCCCCTCTATCTACCTATATACCTACCTACTCTCTCTCTCCCCCCCACCTATCTACTGTACTTCTCTCTCTCTCTCTCTCTCTCTCTTTCTCAATCTCTATCCCTCTACCTACCTACCTATTTACACACACTCTCTCTCTCCCTACCTACCTATTGTATTTCTCTCTCTCTCTATTTCTCTCTCTCTATGCCTTTATCTACCTACCTAACTATTCTCTCTCTCTCCCTACCTACCTACTGTATATCTCTCTCTTTCTCTCCCTCCCTATCTCTCTATCTACCTACCTACTTAAAAAAAAAATGCCTCTTCAAAACCTGGGTGCGTCTTATACTCCTGTGTGTTTTATACTCCGAAAAATACGGTACATATATCTTCTAATTCAATTTTTTTCATAAAAATATTTAGCTTAATTAATTATCCACAATTAATAATATTGTTATAATTCCCTTATAACCTAATCAACTACATTTCATTAACAGTATAAATGTGATTCCCTTTAATCTACTAATACTTCCTTCTTCCCTTTTCCTCTACCCATTTTCTCTAAACCTCTCAAAGCTTCTACTTCTTTTTTGTTTACTTCTTTCCTCCCATTCTCCTATCTTCTTCTTTTTCTTCTTTTTATAATTCTTATCTCCTTTCTTTCAGGTCCTTTCTCTCACTTGTGGTTTTATTATTCTAATAATTTCCCCCAGGGTTTTCCCTCGCCTTTTCCCACTTTTCCCTTGTTTGCTATTTTTTTTTTGGGGGGGTATTTCCTCTTTTTTTGTGTGTGCTGCTATAAATTCCAGTGAAAACATCTAGATTTTTTATTTTGAATTTCTTTGCTCTTCAATTGCTTCTTTTTTGGAGGATATTCTCTCTTATTTGTTTCTTTTAGGCCACTGTAAATCCCAGTGAAATCATCTAGCTGTTTTTGATTTTGAATCCCTTTTTCTTTCATGCTCTCTTCTTATTCTCCATTTGAGGCTTCTTTTACCCCATCCTCCGATTTGCAACCTTGTGCCCTGGTCTATGTGCTCTGTCTGCGTTTCTGATTATTTCTTACCATTTACAGTTTTATACAATTTTTTAAGCATCTCAAATAATTCTTCATACATCCAGAGTGCCAATTTAACTAATTTAACAATTTTTGAAGTTTTCAGTTTATATCACGTAATTAAAGATTTAAGTCCATGTAGTCCCTTTTTCTTTTCTTTTTCCTTTATTTTCCAAATTCCAAAATCCAATTTTAATTTTAATCCAGTCTAGTATTTTCGTCCACAGTTGTAGACAGTCAAAGCCAAACATTGTTGTGAAAACAAGCACTTCTTAAAAATTCTCACCGCTCCACAGTATCTATTCTGTAACCAAGGTCAGGTTCTGCAGCTGCATTTTCCCTTTTGCCCATCTCTAAGTACTGTAGTATTCTCTTTTCGCCAGCAGAAGGCCTCTCTCTGCAATACACTCCGACCCGCTAGTTATCAACAACTGTCCAAAACCACCCATAATCCACAAAAAAGAAAAAATAACAAGAAAAGGAAATTTACCCCCAGATTCTTTATTTTTATTGTTTTTAGTATCGTCAAATCCAAATATAAAAATATAAATCTTCTGAGGCTTGTGCTTTAATTTACACTTTATCTTTCTTCCTTCATAGAATTTCCCAAATTGCCAATTAGCCGCTAATTCAGTTCCGGGACCCTTTTAAACTCCAAATTTAAAGTTTCTTTTCAGGTGTGAGTTAGCCAATCACTCACCTGGTTCCAACACTCCATTCTGACACTGCTCCTGCTCAAAAAACTTGGTCCGGTGCCCCTGCTTTAAAACAGTCATTGAATATGGGAGTCACCCCCGCTGTCCATTCAGAGAACTTTTCTCCGACCTATCGAGAAACTTGCTGGTTCTTCTTGGTCTTCCGAGACTCATCTCCTTCTTCATTCTCCCTCCAAGATGGTTCCGATCCGAAGATTTCCTAACAGCGGGATGTCTCGCTGGCTTTTCACTCTGTTCACCAGAGGCTGCTATTTTCCACCCAGTCTTGCAGCAACACTTCCGGTTTCCAGGTTCTGGCCTTCTTTTTTTTTTTTTAAACAAAGTTTTATTGGTTTTTTTAAAAATTTACAGGGAAAAAGGTAATGGAAAGGTTACAAATTTTGGCAGTTGCAGTGTGCGGTGGGTGTCCCCTCCCTCCATACTCAAAGTATACATTTACACAAAATTCATTACTAAATAGTAACATATAGTCAGCATATAAATTCAATTAATAATTTCGGTCAACTTATATCAAGCAGATTTTCTTATTCATTTTTGTGATCTGAGTTTTCTTGGTACTGCCCCATCTCCCCCTGCTGGCAGAGCTCCGAGCCCTCCCGTGTCCTGTATATCTGTTGCAAAGTCATCTGGTTTTTCTAGGAGGGCTTTGTTTTTTTCCATAAAGGCCTGCACCTCTATGGGTGTATTAATTCTAACTCTTGTGTCCTCCCAGAATACTAGCATGCCTTTAGGCATCAGCCATCTGAACCACACCCCCTTCTGGTATAGTTTCTTTGCTAATTGCGAATAGCTTTTTCTTTTTTCCCTCACTTGGTATTTCAAAGCTTGCCCCCTTTGTGCACTCAGAATTTCATCTCTTGTACTTTTTCTGAGGAACTTAATGTGTACCTCCCTGGGTATGTTGTGTGTTCTAGCATAAGCTGAGTTCACTCTATAAACCAAGTCTAGTTCCCACCCCATCTGTTGTTTCTCTTTCTGAATATATTCAGCCAAAATACTTATCATAATGTCCCTTATGTCTTCATCATCTTTCTCCACCACATTTTGAAATCTAAGATAAAAGGACATTCTCTCAAATTCTATTTTCATCTGTTGGGTATCAATTTCTTTGTTCCCCTTCTGCAAGGATCTGGCCTTCTAAAGAGCAATCAGGGTTGATCTCCTCTAGGACTGACTTGTTTGTTTGCCTTGCAGTCGTGTAAGTCCAGCACACTGATTATTTTTGAGGGCAGGAACACATAGCAATAGCCTCTTTCCATCCCTCTATGAAAGCAGTTTCTGATGCTCTTTTTGTTTTTTTGTCATCACAAATGATATTGTCCACTTCATGTACTACTCTTAATGCCATGACAGACAATCATGTCCATTGCAATTGTCTACAGTTCATTGTGCCTCATGGGCACTGGCACTGGTAATTACTTTATTGTTTTACAAATTGTAAACAATCCTCCTCCTCCTCCTCTTTTTTCTTTCTGTAGTATTGAAAATGGTAAAAATGTCACTTTCTATTTTCCTTCCTTCCTTTCATCCATCCATTCATATAAATATACAGTTAGGGATGATTATGATTATCATGGGAACAGGTAAGTAGTTGAAATCTGGAAAATGATCCTTTAATTTCTAATCAATTTACACATGGGAATTGGGGAGATTAAGGCTGCAGGATGGAAAATTAATGGAAATTAATAAATTAATCCATAATTAATATTTCAAATTAAAAATAAAACTTAACCTCTTAAGTGCTATTAATTTTTGAGAAGCTGGTGTGATAGAAGAAGCTACAATGGTAAACTTTCCATTATTATTTATTTGGTGTATTATATGACAAAATACAAGTAAACATATACACACAAACCACTTGATTATATACAAAACTTCTAAGGACTACACCAGTGGTCCTTATAACTGGATGTCCAATTCAGATTATCGCCTCTGACATTGCTTGATGCAGTTTTTCTAGAGAACAAGAGAATGCATGTTGTGGGAAATCTTACAAAATATGTTTAATAGTTTGCATATAAGCACCACAGCTACAATAAGGGGAATCTTTCCATTCCCACTGATACATGGCAGAGGCAATTCTTAATTGTGCCAGTGTCACACTTCATTCTGTTCAGTTTTGTCCAGAAGAAATGAGTCAGGTTAAAATCAGGTGGTTTGATACAGGGATAACTAATGGTCAGATCACACGAAGATACCTTGTACCATTCCTCTTTCCAAGCATTCTTGGGGTTAAACTGGGTAGATGTTAACATTTGATGATGTTAATAGTTGTTGAACAGTTGTTTTCCATTCTGGCTTACAGGATTTCAGTCTTGTGATGGACTAATATTGAAGGCATCAGCAGAGCCAAAAGTGAATACTTGGCTAAGATGCTTACAAATTATTCAGTTCAGGAAACACATATGAGGACTATCACTAACTGACAATTAAGGATAAAATATTTTAATATAAAATAATAACCACATTGACTTTCCTTTCAGGAACTGTTTAATTATAATTTTACCTTTGATTAAATCTAGTTTTCCAAGTTTCATTTGTTTGGCTAATATTAAAAGAGGGAGTCATACAGGCCTTTGATAAGTAAGTTTATTGTAATAATTATAGTCTTTAAGAAGAAATTCTAGCAACAGCTTTTGCAGCCAATTCTTGCACCTTTATCTTGCACTTATGTTGTGCAATGGGATCAAGGCCTCTGCTTTTGGCTGGAAGAAAGGATAGGAACTAGTCGCTTGTTATGTAATGTTTATGCAATAAATTAATTAGAGACATATGGCTTCAGGCTGTTTGCTTTTGACTTTGCAGAGCAAGTTCTCCAACCAACATTCAGTTTTAGACAGATTAACCAGTGACGTGCGGTGAGGTTTATGATTGGTGAGGCACTGACACAGTGCTGAGTTTCAAATATTTTTAGACTTGTGGACTTCAACTCCCAGAATTCCACAGCCAGGCATGCTCAGTTCCAATTTAAAGCAACAACATTTGTTTTTCTCCTTTGCTCCTTCTTTCTTTTTCTTTTTCTTCTCCTTCCCCTCCTTCCTCCCTCTCTCCCTTCCTCCCCCTCTCTCAAACACACACACACAGAAGTTGGATTGGACTATCTCTTCTACCCCTTCCCTCTCTCACTCACTCTCAAACAAACCCCCCCACACACAAAAGTTGGATTGGATATCTTTTCCAGTGGCTTGAAAGCAGCTCCTCTGCCATCCCCCCTCCCATTCCCCTGCTGCCTTTCCCAAACACCTCCACCATTGCAAATGCAGCCTGCTGTCTGGGTGGGAAATGCCTGGAACACAATAAAGCCCACCTACCACCTCCTGCTGGCAGGCTGGGGTGAGAGGAGAGGCAGAGGGGAGCTGAGCCTTCCAAAAGAAAGAGGCTGGGGGGGGGGAGTGTGTGTACTACAGCATGGCTCTTTGCCTGGCTTCCTGCCTCCTCCTGTGGTCTCCTCAGTGCTCGCTTGTGCTCTCCCTCCCCAAGTGTAGTTTGATTGCAGGTGGAGCCACGTTGCCTTTTCAAACCTGTAATCAGTGAAGCTGGGCTAGATTTTTATATAGTTTTATCCAGCTGTGTGTGTGTGAGAGAGAAATGAATGGGGGCCTGGGGAGGAAGTCACTACACTTGGGGAGGGAGAGCACCAGTGAGATTAAGCAGAGTCATCCACGGTGAGGCAGCAACTAGCTCAGCTTTTTCCTTTTACTTTTTTTTCCTCATGATGAGAGTGGTGAGGCTGTGCCTCACTTGCCTCACCTGACTGCACGTCACTGAGATTAACCTGTATGATTTCATGGCAATGGTGGGAATCCCAGTTAAGAGGAGAAATCTTTTCCATGTTTATTATAACGAGATATTTATTGATTATTATATACTGTTTGCTATGCATTAATAACTTTTTTTTAAAAAAAGCTAGTGTAAAATATTTTTTGGCAGACATATTCCAATACATGCCTTATATTTTAATTAGATTCAACCACGCAAATGGGAGTACTATTGTTTTGTATTGTACTCCTACAGCTATTTGCAGCTGTTCTTTTACACAGCCATTTCAATCAAGGTATACCACATGCATATGGCACAATGTATTAATTTTAAACAGATCTATGTTCAAATAACATATACTTTCACAAAAGACATTTGTCTTTACTTGTTTTATTATTTAAAGCTGCTTTTTCATTAAGCTACAGAAATGATGTGATTGACCATCTTTATCAAGTCATGAAGCAACATTCACAACTGGAGATGAAATCAGTTTCATCTTCTTTGTAATAAATGAAACCTTTTATCATTTTTGAGATGGTGACTTTGCTTGCCTGTCACCAAATGTACTAGCCATTTATGAACATTATAATCATCAGTAGTACATGTTCTGTGGAACGTAGAGAAACAATTTTCTGAAGATGGAATTTAGAAGTAGTAAAATGGGAGAGTTAAAAGTTAGCAATGGTGGAAAGATATTGGTTAGAAAATGACTGCTTGTTGTGAAGGCATCAAAATGGTGAGTTGGTGATGCTTGATGAGCAAAAAGGAAAAGAAAAAGAAGAGAAAGAAACCAGGAGTCACAAAGTTCTTATAAAGAAATTACATTAAGGCTCAGAAAACATTCCCAGGAGAAAGAGAACAAAGTGGTGATCTGGGAAAGGCAGAGTGCTATTAGAGGTGTAGATATGTGTACTTAAGGTAGGTACAGATAAATTATTCTCAAAAATCAAAAAATAGATTTTTCAAAAATTCCAGACAAAGCTGACCTGAAGACAATTTAATCATTCTCCCAAGCCTTTCTTAGGTAGCTTTAGTGATTGTGGTGGCTTCTGTATAAGAATGAAGCAGTAAAAAAAACAGTTGCATGTAATCCATTGATGGACCAACTCAAGAAGTAGTTTTGCAACAGTTATAGGTTGCATTCACTCAGAGAAGAATTTCTAAAGAAGCCATTGGAAGGAAAATGAAGGCTGAAAGGAATAGTATTGCACCAACTGAATAACTGCTGTTCTTTTATGAAAACTAATGGAGTCAGATAGTTAAAAGGAGGAAGCTGAAAGCAGAACAAGTGGTTTTGGAAAGGGGAGAGGGATAGAGAGATAAATTAAAAGGAGGGGTGGTAAAAGTAGAAGTGTAAGAGACAAGTTGTAAAGCAATAAAAATAAAACAAATATTAATGGACATAAGTGATCAAGAAGGAATTAAAAAAAGGAGAAGTGAATGAAAATCTTTGTGGTCAGGAAAACAAAGTTGTTATTAATAACTGAACTTAAAGCCTGTAATCTAACTAAAAGTAATTAAGTTAGCACAAGATAGGAAGGAACACCTCTTAGAAATACAATAAGGGGTAGGGATAGAAATGGCACAAATAATACATTTCAGGTTTTAAACAACTGTGAACATCCAGTATAGTTTTGTTGTGCTTTGTTCAACATAACTCAATCTCAGCCTCATTGCTTGCTGCTGCTGCTGCTATTCTTTTATTTTTTACCTGTCCACCCCTCACCACCAAAGCACTTCAGCATACTTTCATCTTTAATATAGATGCATTTCAGACTTGAACACCAAAGTCATGAATACTAAAACTACTTTATTATAGGGTTACAATAACAAAACCTTGTAAGTTTGAATGGACCTTGCTGCTTTTTTCCTAAGAAGAACTAGATAGGGTGAAGTCTGAGATATTTTATAAAACTCCATTCCTGCTTTCAAATGAGATTTCTTTTATCTGGCCATTGTCTTGGTTACAACTCCTGCAACTCTCCCTCAAATTTATTCTCATTTGCCTGTACAGGCGTATTTGTGATTTATACAACATACAAGATGTAACAAACGATGTATTGTTGTCTTGCATTGCGCTAGTCACTAAGACCACTTTGTTTGGCTGAGACCTGACAACCTAACACACTTTAATAACGTTGCTACTTATGAATAAAATAAAATGCAGTGCTACATCTGCTCCACTTCTCATTAGCATGAAATGTAAAAATAAACTACTCCAACTTACATGACTGAAAATTGTATAAGTTACTAATATAAAAGGAAGAATGGGAAGGATCTCTACTGCAGCTCTTTGGATGCACAATACAGCATATTAATGGCAGTAATTTTGGGAAATACAATTGCTGCTGAATACGTACATGGCAAACAGCTTAATACAATTCCGTACTGTCTCTGTTTACAAGATGGACACATATCTTGTAATTGAAGAAATGGGCACTGCAAAATTCACATTTTTTTAGTTGGTAGATTGTTATAATCTCTACTCTCTATCATGTTCTATTCACATATAGTCCAATTTTGAACTAAAATCTTTTATATATTTAAATAATTAATTTTAATTTTTTTTAATTCTTGTGCATTTGATGAACCGTTTCATCATTTAAAAATGTTAGCTCTTCTTGCTTGCAAACTGATATCTGGAATGAGTTTTTTTGCCCCATTCTCATTTGGATATTCTCCAGTCAAATCCATATCTAATGTTCACCCAGTAATTCAGTGTAATTCATTTAGACATCAGCAAAAAAGCAAAAACTTAACGTATTATCCACATTTTAGTTATGGAATGTACTGGTATTTTCAAACATATTAGTCTACCACATCTCCTTACTTTGTTCTTTTCAGAGACCAAATGGATCATCATGAACCTAATTGTGCTAGCAAACCCTCCCTGCTCCATAGAAGATGCTGAAACAGACTGAAACAGAAGATATTCCTCCATAGAAGATACTGATACTGAAACAGACTTCAATCTAGAAATTTGTTATCATGACACAATTTTTCCCAAATGACTTAACTTTTGTTGGAACTCAAACAATCACCAATGCTATGATCTCCACGGTGGGATGATAATAATGCTGGGAAAGGTAGTGTAGGGTTGGTAAATGTAGATTCTTTGGGGATGAATTGAAATATGTCGATCTCTTTTGCCTAAGAAATAAAGATAGTAACAGTAATAGCAATTTAAAAAACAATGGTTCACTACTTTTTACTGATTTATTTTTTAACTATATAGAGAATAGAAAACTACGTTCACCGCTAAAGATGACATATTTTTTAATGAGGTGGCCATTTGAAAGAGAGTTTCTTGTTTGGAAATAAAGGAGCTTGCTTTCTCAATGAAAAGTTTATGAAATCTTCATATTTTCCAGTGCATCAATGGATTTTCAGTATTTCTTTCATTGCTTTTGTAGATCTTACAGCATTAATTTCTTCTTGGAAGAGCAATCTTGATCAGTACTACATATTGCTGCCAGAGGGAGCTTGTGTTCCTTTACTAAATGTATGATACAATGTTGTATATCTAAGCTGTTAATATTTCTACTTTGGAATTGCACTAAATCTAAACAGATGTTGCAATACAAAGGTGGTTTATTTCAATTTCTGGCTTGTTTGTACTAAATAATAATAATAATAATAATAATAATAATAATAATAATAATAATAATAATAATAATAATAATAATAATAATAATAATAATAAATATTTATTTCTTAGCCGCACCCTCTCCCGAAGGACTCGGGGCGGCGTACAACAAAACATAGGAAATAAATATATCGACATACATATAACAACACATATACCAAGACATATATACGACATATACAAGGAGGAGGTGAACTGATAGATAAAAACAAGTAAAAACACAATGTTTAAAAACCCCTAAATAAATTGAATGCAATTAAAATACCCCAAATAAAAAACCCGTCAGGAGCGATATAGTTGGATCAAAGTTGAGCCAGGCCAGCAACTTGAAAAAGGTGGGTCTTGAGCTTTACACGAAAGGAGCGGAGGTCAGAGGTATTCCTAATATCCGGGGGGAGGTCATTCCACAGGGCTGGGCCCGCCACAGAGAAGGCTCTACTCCTAGGCGCCGCCCCTCGACACTGTCTGGTGGATGGCACCTGGAGGAGGCCCTCTCTGTGTGAGCGGATTGGTCGCAGGGATGTATGGGGCAGAATACGATCCCGCAAGTAACTAGGTCCTAAATAAAAAGAGAATAAAGTAAAATAGGATAAATCGGAGAAAACATATAAAGGGAAAGAGATTTAAAATGTAAAATGTTTTCTTGAAGTTGTTTTTTTCTCTGTCTCCAGATTATAATTACACTCTCTGAGTAGAGAATCTAAACATGGTCAGTATATTTACCCTAAATCTTATTTATATAAAAATGAATGTATTGAAGTAAAATTTTCAGAATTCCTGGTCAGCATGCCTTTCTAGTTAGGAACTGTCGGAGTTCTCATAATAAAATGTGTGATATTGGGCTAACTCACCAGTTACATCTGTAAATCTCAAAGATGCTTTTTCAAAAGGCAACTATATTTTTCCTTGAGGATGTTTCGCTTCTCATTGGATGAGAAGTGGAACATCTTCAAGGAAAAACAAAGTCCAGTTGCCTTCTGAAAAAAAAGCACCTTTGAGACAATCATTATTCAGCAGATTCTGACCAGTATTGGAGATCCGATAGAGGAAATTTTGAGCAGTTCAGAGAACCAGTAAATATCACCTCTGACTGGATCTGCTCCCATCTATTCTCTGCCTCCCAAGACCCAGCTGATTGGAAGGGAATGGGAACCTTCCCCTGGAGTGGGGAGGGAATGAAGATTTTACAGTATCCTTCCCCTGCCATGCCCACCAAGCCACGCCCACCAAACCACACAACGCCCACCTAGCCACGACCACAGAACCAGCAGTAAAAAAAATTGAATCCCACCACTGAACCATTACCTGGATGAATGAGACTCTCCATAGACATATATCTGTAAACCAATAAGCAGAGCTATTGAGTAGTTAATCAATTCTTTAGCAATAGATAGGATGAGGGAAGAATTCCTGCTAATAACAACAACACAGATTTTCAGAATAAGAAAAACAAATTGTATTGGGAGAACTTTCTTATAATAATAGAAGTTGGTAGCCTTTCTATGATCAATCTGGATTCCATTGCAGTAAAAGAAAAGATGACATCCTCCCTCCCTCCTTTTGCATTTCTGGCTGTGCAGAGGTAACTTTCCAGGAACTATCTGGAGGGTATCAGTGATAATTAAATTCTTTAATTTACTTATAACCAGCCTATTTATTTTTACGGTTTCCCTTTCCTTCCATTCACTTTTCCAAAACCACTGATGGTTCAGTTCCTAGGATAATGACTTTCTTTAGCTAAACTCAACTTTCCTCTTCTTGACTTTCTTTGATGTTCATCATAAACTCCTAAAGACATCCCCAAAGCTGCATTTCTTTTTTAGCCATGCTAGAAACGTGTTGTTAGATTTAACAGTGTGGTAAAGTTAATACAAATCGATAAGAACTCGATTTCCTTGACCTGGGGATAAGTGCCCATTTACCAAAAGTCTGTATCTGTTACTAGTAACATACTGTAACTAGAAGCTCCAAAGTAAAGAAGGCTTTGACCTTAGGCCAGTGATGGTGAAGCTTTTTGGCTCGTGTGCCAAAAGTGGGGAGAGCACAAAGGGGTCATGCGTGGGCGTACCACACCTATAATGCTATGTGCACGACCTCAGCATGCATGTGCGCATGACCAGTGTTCCCCCCCCATTTTTGGCATGCTTTTTTCGTCCTCCCCAAGCTCCAGAGGCTTTATAGGAGCCTGGGAAGGGCAAAAAACAGCCTCTCCCCTGGAGGCTTTGTCGTCCTCCGGAGCCTTCAGGGAAGCCTTCTGAAGGCCCCTGAAGCGTCTGGAGGGCTAAAACCGGCTCTATAAGCAACCTGGAAATGACTTCCGGTTTGCTCGTAGGGTTATTTTTTGCCCTCCGGAACCTTCAGGTAAGAAGGCTTACCTTCCGAGGGCTTCTGAACGCTCTGGAGGGCTAAAACCAGCCCTATGAGCAAACTGGAAGTCCGTTCCCAAACTTCCGGTTTGTCTGTAGGGCCAGTTTTTTGCACTCTGGAGGCTTCAGGAAAGCGTACAGAGGGCAAAAAATGGCCTCAAAAGAAGGCCGAAGTCAGCTGGCAAGGTTAGCCTCACGTGCCCTGACAAATGGCTCCGCGTACCATAGGTTCGCCATCATGACCTTAGGCTGTGTTGGTGTCATTTGCAAATAACTGATTTAGGAATGCACTACGGCAGCGATGGCGAACCTTTTTTGGCTCACGTGCCACAAGTGGGGGGAGCGCAGGGGGGTCGTGTGCAGGCGTGCCGCACCCATAATGCAATGCGCGACCCTGCCCGTGCACATGCACTGGCTACAGGTGCTCCCCCCCCATTTTTACATGCTTTTTTCGCCCTCCCCAGTCTCCAGAGGCTTTATAGGAGCCTGGGGAGGGTGAAAAGAGCCTCTCCCCTGGAGGCTTTGTCGTCCTCCGGAGCCTTCAGGGATCGTCGAAAGGCTTCCCTGACGCCTTCGGAGAGCTCAAAACGACCCTTTGAGCAAACTGGAAATCACTTCTGGTTTGCTCGGAGGGTCGTTTAAGCATTCTGAAGGCTTCAGGGGCCATCTGAAGGCTTCCCTGATGCCTTCGGAGTGCTCAAAACGACCCTCCGAGCAAACCGGAAGTCACCTGAAGCCTCCGGAGGGCCTCCAAGGAGGCGGGGATGCTCTTTTCGCCCTCTCCAGGCTCCTATAAAGCCTCTGGAGCCTGGGGAGGGTGAAAAATGGCTTTTAAAAAGGGTGAACTCAACTGGCCAGCGCATGCATGGACGCTGCCCAGCTGACAGGGCAGCGCCTTGCATACCCTGACAAATGCCATAGGTTCGCCATCACTTTATTTTATTTATTTATTTTATTTATTATTCGTATTTATAGACCGCCCCCTCTCCCGAAAGGGACTCGGGGCGGTATGCACACTGCACTATGGGATCTCCCGTTACCAAAATAGTGTATATGTAACACCAGGCATGTAATTGATTGAAAAGAGAATACCTCCTTGTTTTACCATGTGGCTTTTTTGTATGTTAGATGGGTTCCATAGAAATTCTAGAGAGATTATGAAACCTATAGTTACCAGACTGTGAATAAACTGTTATTATTTAGGTCTTCTCCTGATGGATAGCTACCAAATTACAGAATATACACTTTCAAGAATGTTCACTTTTACAAAAAAAATCATGTTTCCATGAGAGCTATCTCTGTAGTTTGCTGTTATGAAGTTTAACAAACAGGTGATTTTCTATGTTGGAGTGTCCTTTAAATAACCCTGTCCTATATATTTAGAAGCTTTTCTTTCTTTTAGGCCTGGTCCTTAATTATATATTTCCCAAACTTTATTTGCCTGCTGACACCAAACTATAGTGCTGAGTAGCAGTTCCGTTTGAATTATGAACTTCTGATTTTTTTAACACCTTAGAGAACATTATTCAGACTTCTGAACTGCTAACGTGAGTGATCTTTTATTTATTATGATGCTAAATGTTATTGAAAGATATGTTTAATTATTCCCTGCTGAAAACAGTGATGGTTCTTAACACATATTTTGCATTTTGTGATGTCCTGGTGCTGGCATAGTTAATAATGCATGTAATAATACTAATAAAATAGAAATTATAACTGCATAAATAATACAGATAATGAACATAGTTGAATTCAAATGGTCAATTCTATAATTCAAAATGAATGCATTATGCCTAAATAATTCAGATCGATATGAAGTAATGGAAAACATGAAGCTGAAACTTCAGTGTTTTGTATGAGCCTGAAAAGAAAAACTGTTTACCCTGATGCTACTGTACGTGTTCAAGAGCCATTTTTCTAGCATAGTGCAAGCTAGTATACTTCCATTCCAATAAATCTGCCTACCTGTAGAAAAAAAAGCTTATTATGTGTAGCCACTTTTATATTACCCAAAGAAAGAAATGTTCGCTATAGAAGAAAAAGGAAAGCCACATTTGCACAATATTATCAAGTGTCAGTGATATGTTAGAAGCATACAATTAGAAATAATTACTATATTTTAAATAGAAATATACTCCTGGTAGTCGGCTAGAGAAGACTATCTGATGAGTGTCTTCTGTTGTCTTTGATTCTTTGGGAGAATCTGTTATTTATCTGTTTGTGTATCTCATGATATTTACTTGTAGACAGGGGTGTCAAACTGGATTTCTTCAAGGGCCAGATCATCATTGTAGTTTTTCACAGGCTTCTGGTGGTGGGGTTGTGTAGGGCAGGGGGGGGATATGGGACAGATGGCTCCTGCAGCACCCTGTTGGCCAAAATGGGCATAGGGGACGTGCCACCTTCTCTGCCTCGTTTTTGACCTGAACAGCCTCCGTAGCACTTTACTAGTTAAAATGGGGTGCGGGGAGCCGGGGAGGCCGAAATGGATTACGGGGGGTGGGGGTGGGGGTGGGGGGGTGCACATGGCCCGATTTGGCTGGCACAGGCACCATGGGCCAGTCCTTTGATATTTCCAGCCCAGCCCTGCGGGCCATATTTAAACAACCCCTGGGCCAGATCTGGCCTGTGGGCCTTCACTTTTGACAGCTCTGTTGTAGAGGATCTTTTCATTAGGGATATAACTATTGCTGATTGTCCGGCATGTCAACTGGCTACTATATTGCCTTGTTTATTTCATTTGCTGCTTTTGGACTGGAGAAGGACTTAGATGGAGGGTTTTAAAAATGATTTTCGATTCACATTTCACATGATGACTCCGATCATAGTAATCATTATATGCATTTGAAAGGCTGAAGAATAACTGGAAATACTTTATAATAAAATAAAATAAGTAAAGACTAAAGAAGATAAAATGGATGGCTGCTTATATAGTGAACAATATGCCTGCCCAATTCAGGATCCAATTATAACAAGTTAATTTCAAGTGTTTTGCTCCCTTCTTGTGTTACTCTGTGTGTGTGTGTGTGTGTGTGTGTGTGTGTATTATCAATTACCCAACCTTTCATTGGGATAAACACTTAAGGAGTCTTAAAATAATTAAAAAATATGAAATATGTTTAGCCACTATTTTGCAAGCAGTGTTATCCTCCTGAATTATAATACATTTATTTAAATAGTTGATTATTTTAAATATAATTCAGGAATAGGCAACTAGCGACCCTAGGATTGCATGCCTATTTTTTTTAAAAGAAAAACCCTTGCAAAGAACCAGTTTAGATTTCTACTAAGATAGACTGATAATGTTTTAAATAGTAGGTTAAATGGGAAGGAAAATTATATAGAAGCATAACAAAATCTCTGTCTGTCACTTAGCTTCTGACCTATCAGTATCAGCATGCATGCTGCAAAGCAAAGTATCCCTGACAAGAATTACACATTGCTAGTATAATCAATTTAAGAAAGATACAAGTTTGCTTCCATATCATACTTGAATAATTATTCAAAGCCCGGAGTCTATATCTTGGAGCAAAAGAAGGAATGATTTCGCCTTGGGAAGAGGGAAAACACAATGAATCTTTCATGAATACAATTGTTTTATTCACACAGGTTTTTATAGTGCCAAAAAAAGTAATATGAAAAATAATGCAGAGCCTGCAATGTAAGAGACACTTTTAGAATATCATTATTCCACATGGTGTCATTACATGTCTTGTTATATTAAAAGGAGATAAAAATCTCTGATATGTCTTTTAAAATTTCCCTTTGAATTAATCACATGCAGCAATTAAAGTATAAATTGAACAATTAGGATTTTAAGATTCAGTGACTGTTTGCAACTTCTCTGTATTTAATGTTTTCCTTTTTTATTTAGCAAAGCAAACATGAGTTTAAAGAAGAGCTTTTTGTTCTCAATTGTTCTTAAATAATATACTTATACTGAATTGTTTTTAAAACTTTTCTTGTTATTCTTTGGTAAGCACTGACCCGATACAAATGGGAATGGATAAAAAAATAGTCTGAAAATACTGTAGAAAACAAGACCTTTTTTGTTTTAGAATTGTGTTTATTTAAATAAAAGAAAATGAAATAAGGAACCATGACTAAGGATTCTGTTGTGTGTCTTTCATACTTCAAATGTGTGACTCTTTCAAAGATCCCATCTGGAAATGTACTGAGATTTGGCTGATTTCCATCAGAAATGAAACTCTAAGTAGATTGATTTCTTTAAAAATAATGAAATAAATTTTCTTCACCAAGAACATGTTTTAAACCAATGTAAATAAAAGCTTATTACTGGGTCCCAAGATGGAAGCAATTTTCTTCTATTATAATGTTAAGTAATCAATTCTTTTTGTGTCTGTGAAAAATGTTGACTTTGGGATGAACATTAGCATGTAGCTGATTGTTCTGACCGAGGCTTCCCAAGAGCATGAAGCAAACTCCTTGTCCCAACAAAAACCCTTTTTATTAATTTACTGTGAATTCTGCTCATTCACATCCAGCAAAGTCTTTCAAGGGAGGATTCACAGTCACAGACCTTATCTGGCTGGGAGAGCTGCCAGGACGATATCTGCAAAACTTGGCAAGGAGTCTGGGAGAATCACGAACCAATTAAGCAAATTAATTGTCTCCTGCAAACTCCACTTCCCTTTCGCTCTTCTTTTATTTCCCCCAGGAGGGGCCATTCATCGTGGCCTTTCTCCCAAGTTTACCCCTGTTCTTTAGCTGTTCCTTTTGTCTGGTAACTCTGCGCATGCGTACACTGGGAACAGCCTCCAGCTGTTCGTCTTCCTCACTGATGTCTGACTCTGAAGCCAGCTGATAACTGGCATACGACTCCCCAACCTCCTCACTATCCAAATTTGTTGCTGGCTCCACTGGCTGCAGGCGGATCACAATACGATTGCACCCTTAACAGGAACTGGACTGTGTTTCAGTAGTTCAGTTTTTCGCAATAATTTTGGTTGAAATTTTTTAAAAGATCTGATGCTATTGCTGCTATTGTAATGTCTGTAGGTGAATATATTTCCCAGAACAAAGTGATTAGACAGTTTATGGAGCTTTACTTACTTTAAATAAAAATTATGTGGCTTAGTTTCTGTAGAATTTGATTTCAACATATATTTCTTAAACCTTTTCTTGTTTGATATATAAACATTCATTTCCCTTAATGATCAGTCATGTTTCCTCCTTTTAATTTTTTAAAAATCTATAGTTTCAATTACTAAGATAATTTATATCAGTTAAAATTCTTATGTTAAGGCAGGTTTTAAAAAAAAAATTGTGCTGCTTTTCTTTGCTGTTGTAGCAATTGAAGGAACATGTTGTAGAAATGGATGACATTTGTAGAAAAACAAATCAATATTGGGTCTTAAGTTTCTTTTTTTCTTTTAATGCTCAGTTTATTCAGAAAGGGAGGCTGTAACTGATTTCATTGAACCCAGTATAACTTATTTCTTAGAAAATAGACCTAAAATAATTTCTCAGCCATTTTTGAAGGCAGGCGCTCTACCTTTTCAATTAGATCTGTGCAAGGGACTGCTCACCACTGCTTCTAAAACAGAGCAGCTATGTTAGTTTGCTTCACATAGCTATAAGCTCTTATTCTGCTGGGAAACTATCAAAGCAGGTTCTAGAATGCAAAAATCTTGATGAGAAATGTCATGTTGTTGCTGCAAGAGAAAGTACTCTCTCTCTCTCTCTCTCTTTGGTAAGAGAGAAGTTCCCTGAGAATGGGCTCCAGCCCAAATTCGAAAGCTTGGAAGACTAAACCTTTGGTCCTAGTGACCAACCCAGATTGAATGCCCTCATTTGTCTGTCTAAAGATTTGTCCAAGGGGAAGCAGCTTCCAAGAGGAAGTCTTGTTAATGAGGAAATTATGGGCAGTTTACTCTAATCAAATGTTGTACCTGCTTATCTCACCATTCTATCCTCCTTAACTCTGGAATCCTTAACTTGCCGGCCTTGTTACAAAAGTGTGGCTTTTGTTGTACAATAGAAAGTACTTTTTCCTTTTGTTTAACATTTATTTGTGAGGTCCTTGGGGCTCTCTAAGCTTCAATATTTTCTTGCAGATGTTTCATTACCAAACTATGCAACATTATCAGCACTAGCACTGATGATGTTACTAATTTGGTTATGAAACTTCTGCAAGAAAACAACAAGCTCCTTGGAACACGAAAGGATCCCAGAGTTCAATCATGAGCTACAAATATTTTCTTCTATTTTTCTATCTCATGTCCCCAAATCTTGCTCCCTTTTCAGATGCCTTCATTTTCCTGTCTCTCAACCTCTTAGTGGGCTGCATAAGAATCTCTGCCTTTCTATTGTTCAGGTCCCACTTTCTTGAAAAACAGACACCCAAAGATTGTTGAATAAAGAGCTGGCAATTTCTCCATACCTTGTGCTCCTTTCTTCAGCAAAAATTCCATGACAGAGAAGACTGAGTAAAAGGCTTGAAATGTCAAAAAGAAACGGGTTCCTACTATGGTTTCTGTTCACCTTAATGAATGTCAATGAAGTGCAAGCAAAGAGTTCCATTTTCTTCACTCTGGGGCAGCTGTTCAGAACCCCTAGTAATGCTTGGTGCTAGGTTACAGATCTAAATTTAATCTTTCCTTGGGACAAAAGTACATGGGGGAGATTGCAAATTAACTTGGTGTTTGACAGGCTTGTGAACTCGTGAATAACACAAGGATAATGGGTAAACATCTTTTGATTGTATCCCAGTTTCATTAAGCCACGGTTGCAGACTTTGCATATTCTGGAGTATTCCTATGTGGCCTTTCAGGGCAGAAAGAAAGAAACCTCTTCTGCAAGGCTCTATATTCAGGGTCATTCTTTTTCAGATTGATGTGCACCCAAATCCCACTTCAATTAAATGGCATTCTGCAGCCTCCTATTTAACCTACTGAGACAGATATAATTTTCTCATTTAATCACTGCATTAAGTGATGCTGCAGCTTTCATTTAATGCCTTTCAAATAACTAAAAGGAAGAGCTCATCCTAAAAGGAGACGCATTTCATAATATCTCCTTTCTATTCCAAATACATTTGTTAATTTTTCAAACTGGAGCCTGGAAATTGCATCTCTGTACATTAATCATCCAACAGCAAGCCAAATTATATAAACTATCTATACATAAATAGCCAGCCTTGCAACAAAATATTCTGCTGTCTGAAAAAAGAATTCAAAGCTAGCAGCTTTCCTATTTAAAATTACAAATTAGATTATAAATTAACAGAGTTGGAAGGTACCTTGTAGATCATCTAGTCCAACCCCCCCCTTCAAGCAGGAGACCCTACACCATTTTTGACAAATGGCAGTCCAATCTCTTCTTGAAAGTCTCAGGTGATAAAGCTCCCACAACGTCTGAATGCAAGCTGTTCCATTGGTTGGCTGTTCTCACTATCAGAAAATTTCTTTTTATTTCCAGGATGAATCTCTCCTTGTTCCATCCATTATTCCTTATCTGACCGTCAGGTACTTTGGAAAATAGCTTAACCGCCTCCTCTCTGTGGCAGCCTCTCAAATATTGGAACACTGTTATCATGTGTCCCTTGCTTCTTCTCTTCACTAGACTAGCCATGCCCAGTTCCTATAACTGTTCTTCATATGTTTTAGTCTCCAATCCCCTAATCATCCTGGTTGCTATTCTCTGCACTTTTTCTAGAGTCCCAACATCTTTTTTATGGTGTGGTGACCAAAACTGGATGCAGTACTCTAGGTGTGGTCTTACTAAGGCTTTATAGAGTGGTATTAATACCTCACTTGATCTTGATTGTATCCCTCTGTTAATGCAATTTAGGATTGCATTGACTTTTTTGGCTGCTGCTGCACACTGCTAGCTCACATTTAGCTGATTGTCCACTAAGACTCCAAGATTGCTCTCATAGTTACTGTTATTAAACCTGCTTTCACCCAGTATGTATGTATGTATGTATGTATGTATGTATGTATGTATGTATGTATGTATGTATGTATGTACGTATATACGTACGTACGTACACACACACGCACGCGCGCGCACACACACACACACACACACTTTTGGTTTTTCTTGCCTAAGTGTAGGACTTTATTTTTCTCTACATTGAATTTCATTTTGTTACGGCAGTGTTCAAGTCTGTTAAGATCCATCTGGATCTTGAGTCTTTCTTCCAGGGTGTTAGCTATTCCTGCCAGCTTAGTATCATCTGCAAATTTGGTAAGTTCCCCTTCTATTCTCTCATCTAACTCATTTTTTGAGGATATTGAAGAGCACTGGGCCTAAGAGAGAACCTTGTGGTACCCCACTGCTTACTTTACTCCATGTAGACTTAGACACATTAAGGACTACTCGTTGAGTACAGTTTGTCAGCCAGTTGCGAATCCATCTGGTGGTGATGCTATATATCTCACTTTTTTCTAGCATACTAAGAAGTAGGTTGTGATCTACTTTGTCGAATGCCTTGCTGAAGTCTAAGTATTTTATGTCTATAGTATTTCACTGTCTACTAATTTAGTCATTATGTTGAAGAATGAAATAACATTGGTTTGGCATGATCTGTTTTTAACAAACCCATGCTGACTGCTAGTTATTACTTTACTTGTTTCTACATGTTAACAGATCTGGTTTATTTATTTATTATTATTATTATTATTATTATTATTATTATTATTATTATTATTATTATTATTATTATTATTATTATTATTATTATTATTATTATTATTATTATCTTTTCCATATCTTCCTGGGTATTGATGTTAGGCTGATTGGTCTGTGGTTTTCGGCATCTGTTCCCACCCCTCTTTTTTTGAAGATGGGAACCACATCAGCTCTTTTCCAGGCCTTTGGTAGTTCCCCAGTGCTCCAGGATTTTTGAATGATGTGATGCAATGGTTCTAAGATTACCTCTGCTAGCTCCTTTAGAACTTTGGGATGTAATCTGTCAGGTCCCAGTGATTTGTATTAATCAAGATCAGACAGGTGATCTCTTACTATTTTTTGGCTTATTTTAATTTTTATTTCTAGTCTGTCTTTTACAGCTATGTTTTTGGTAGGTTGGGCTATAGTTTCTTATTGCGTGAAGACTGATGCAAAAAATGAATTAAGCAGCTCTGCTTTCTCTCTGTTGCCTGTTACTTCCTTGCCACCTTCTCTCTTTAGTGGACTGACTGTTTCCTTGATTTTTTTTCTTGTTATTTATATGTTGGAAGAAATGTTTTTTTTTTTAATTATCTTTGATTTTCGTTGCAAGTTTTTGTTCATTCTGAGCTTTTGCTTTCCTGACTTTATCTTTGCAGATTCTGGTTACAGTATCTGCTGATATTTTGTGTTAGTTGTGTGTTCCTCTTTCCATTTTTTGTACTTTTTGTCTTTCAATTTTGTCAGAGAGATCACTTTGGGTACATTCCTCTGCATTTGGTCATTGAGACTACAGTAAATATACATGCTGATTTTAACACTGTTTCAGGTCATAGGTTTTTTCCCCCTAAAAACCCTCCACAATTGGCTGAGTTTGCAAACTACATATGTGGGAAGTGTGCAACGATCCATTTCATTTCCATTTCCCTGAACATTTGTTTCTCTCTGGTCTCTCAATTTATCCTTTCTCTACTGCAAACAGTATTTTTCTGTCCCTGACTCAGGGGCTACTTCCCTGCTTTTGCTTCCTCAGTCTATGTTCTCACTTGTTCCATCACCCTGTTCCTACCTGTTTGCCTTCCTACTTTTATCCTTTCTGGTATTTATTTATCTGGGCTGTATTGAACTGAACAAACAAACAAAAAAAGAACAAAAGGAGACATGAAAACAAAACACATGCCCAGAAACACATTTAAAACTTCTTGTGTTGTAAATGTCGTAAATGTGTTTGTGTGTAAATTATTATTGAAGTAAATAATAATTTACTTAAGCTATGCATGTACTATAAGCATCTCATTCAAAAATTGCAAATAATATCAGGTCTTCAATTCACTCGGGGCAATATTAATAAATGTATTTTAAGCCAGATATTGGTTTCCAAATTATAGGAATGTAGTTGTAAAGAATATGGATGTCCCAAAATATTAAATACAGTCACAATATTATTTTTTAAAGAAAATATTAGTTTATGGTTTTTGTTTTTATTTATTTTTATATATTTATAGTGGTCTCATTGTTGCAGTTGCCTAGGATTATATTGTATAAGATGAGTGGCCATCTTTATATGTTATAATAAATAAGAGATAATGACTTATTCTACAATGTAACAACATTATGCTTTAATAAGGTGCTATAGCAAAACAATGCAATATATTGCAGCCAGCAAAATGTACTTCAGTTCAGAAACTTTAGGTCAATCAGGTGGCAGCATCTTGGCCAGCATCTAGGCTAATATTTTTTTTTTAAAAAAAGCAATGTCAGACCACATTGGAAACCTCATAGAAAACCCAGAGTTATAGGCTACTTGAACAGAAAAAATCCTTGGAGAAGGAGACAATGGAAAACTATTTCCATTATTGATGCCAAGCAAAACAACACAGCATGGTTGAGAAAAAAATTGAGGGAAATTTATCTTTGGTTACAATGAAAACCCATGGCCATTTATATGAAAAGAAACTGCTGCAGGCCTCTCCCATAAATATTAGCATGACAGGTATAAAGGCTCTTCAAATTACATTGCACCATCTGTTGAAAATGAAAGTGAATTCTTATATCTCTTCTTCAAGGCTTGACAGGATACAGGATACTGATATAGGAAAGGAAGGAAACGTCCTTACTAATTTACATATAACAACCAATATATTTATGCAATTTTGCATCTCCCTCTCCCTATGCTTGTGTGGCAACTCTGAAACGGTATGTTGTGGCCACTTTGAATGGCATGCTGTCTCGTACCTCAAATGGCTAACTTACTGAATGTGTACAAAAATCTGGGTCCATAACTCCTGAGGAAATCAAATTTGGGGAAGTTGTCACTGCTTCTGTACTACCAACTGATGCAGCACTGCTGGGCTGGTGGTGTGGTCATGGGCTCTTCATTTTAAACATTCTGTGACAGTTTTCTATCTAGGCTTCCTACCCATTGGTCTCTCTCCCACCCAGCAGTCATTTCTTCCTGTTGGAAAAGGAAGGAAGGGATTTCTGATGCTCCCTGCCAACTTCCCACAAGGAAACTCAATAAGGAATCTGGCAGGAAGTTGGAAATTGCTCCCGCTCCCGCTGCTTATTTTGCCTAGCCATGGTCAATCTGATTCTCTGTTTAGGCAAGGAAATGTTTCTTTAAAAATTGACCATGGGTTGCTTTTCCGGCCGAGTGGACAGCGAGAGGAGCCGGTTCACAGCCATGTCTCTCGTAATCCCAGAGAAGTTCCAGCACATCCTGCGTGTCCTGAACACCAACATCGATGTGCGGCGCAAGATCGCCTTCGCCATCACCGCCATCAAGGGGGTGGGCAGGCGCTATGCACACGTGGTGTTGCGGAAGGCAGACATTGACCTGACCAAGAGGGCTGGGGAGCTCACGGAGGATGAGGTCGAACGCGTGATTACCATCATGCAGAACCCCCGGCAGTTCAAGATCCCCGACTGGTTCCTCAACAGGCAGAAGGACGTCAAGGACGGCAAGTACAGTCAGGTCTTGGCCAATGGGCTGCACAACAAGCTGCACAAGGATTTGGAGCGCCTGAAGAAGATCCGGGCCCATCGCGGCCTGCGCCACTTCTGGGGCCTCCGTGTCCGTGGACAGCACACTAACACCACCAGGCACCATGGCAGAACTGTGGGCGTCTCCAAGAAGAAGTTATCCTTTTGTGCTAATAAAACGTTTTCCTGGGAAAAAAAATTGACCATGGGTTATTCTATCCACAGGATAGAATAAGATTCTATCATGGAGTGTAGGAAAAGGTGAAAGGAAGGGGAGATGAAAGAGAGAAAAGGAACATTTGGAAGCTCCCAACTGGCAAAAGTCAGTCCCCCCAAACTACCTGTGAACAAGAAATGAAGGTGAGAAGAAATTTGAAAATGTGAATCAAGAAAAGAAATATGCTAACATGAGACAAAAAAGAAAAAGTGGACTGAACACTAGGAACAACCAACCAACTACAGTACAGTTACTCTTCGACTTATTACCATGATTGAGCCCACAATTTCTGTTGTTAAATGAGACAGTTTTATCCAGACTTTGGGGAACAAACTGTGGAAGTTTAATTTTTGTTTTTGCTAAACAGTTTGTTTTGCAGGTAGTACTTAACACCTACAAAGGCACCTCAAAGAATAGTTTTCATTATGTGTATATAATGATCTTTTTTACAATCTGCATAAACAGGAATTACAGCGTCATCCGTGGCAATGTTGGTCAATACTTGCTGTGAAATAACTGATTTCTGCTATAAATAACTGACTCTGGCTTTCCAACAGAGAACTTTTCATAAGGTATTGATCACTTTCACTACACTTAATCTTAGCCAAAACACTCAAAAACAACAAACCTATTGTAATTCTTTGAGAAGAACAAAACTGAAACATTTTCTATTCAGCTGTTATAATTCTCTTAACCCACGTCAGACCATTAAGCACCTGCTCTTTTCATGCAGAAGCTGCTCATTTTGATATATTATTTCATCCGTGTAGTATGAGAGATAATTGCATAGGTTATCAGGTTGACATTAATATGTAGCAAATTCTGACAAATAATATTTGGGTCTATTTAGCATCCGAAGAGAAAAAGAATATGGATAGAAACTATAGTCTTTTATTTCAGGAAAACAAGCCGACTAATAGCTGACTGAATGCAAGGAAATGTATTTTAAAATGTTATCCTTCATTCTCTTGCAATGCTGCCATCTCAGGATATTTGCATTTCCTTTAGCCCTCATTATCTATGTTGATGACAAAAGCCTGCTTATGTTATTTGATTTCCTGCAGTGATACCATTATATAAGGTCACCAGGTCAGGCTAGGATTTTCCAGTCATTAACTGGGCCATGGCAGACACTGCAGACTCTGGGATGAAGCATAAGAAGCAGTTAGTTTATATTCCAGAAAATGCATATATTTACGCCTACGCATACACACAGACCAAACAGCAGTATTCCCCAGCTGGTAGTGGCCCGGAACTGTCTTTTTCAACATTCACTTCTGCATGGTTTGCTCACAAACAGCTCTCAGGTTGCTATTGGTTCTTTTCAATCAGGTTCTGCAATCATGTAACATTCCATTATTTTCCGAGAGCTGCTTTTGTAGTGCCAGTGAAAGAGATGATGAGTCTTATTGATATTGCTGCCAGCAGGGGTTCATTCATTGGCTAACACAGTTTTATCACAGTACAAATGGTCTAGAGGCATCAAAAAATTTGCCATGGCAGATAACGATGACATAACTGCCTGCATATGGTGTGCAGCCTGTGAATTTCTCCTGTATCAAAATGAAGGTAAGGTAGAGTAAAAGTAAAAAGTAAAGGAGTCCCTGCAGATTTTACTCTGTTAGTGGTTGCCAACTACAGGGAGTGGTACTCATCTGTTTCAAGTTTACTGAGCCAATGCTGTCGAATTTTCACAATCATGTGGACAGCATGATGTCCCAAAACACTGTTACCTTCCCACCAAAGTGGTACCCATTTATCTACTCACATTTACATGGTTTCTAACCGCTAGGCTAGCAAGAGCTAGAGCTTGGGCGAGGAAGGGAGTTCACTCCATCATGTGGCACTCAGGTTTCGAACCTGGACTGCCAGCTTTTCAAGCCCAGCATCTTAACTGTTGAGCCACCATGCCACCTTAAGCAGAGTAGTTATTTTATGTACTTAGCCTCCATCTTTGAAATTGTAGCAAGTTCCTATACAATCTTCTCTACAGCCTTTCCTTATCAGATTTTTGAAATTGATCTGCCTCCAATTGCTTGACTGTATCCATTTCTTCAGCTGGATCCAATATTAGTTTATGTTTAATCAAGAACTCCTGGGGGTTTCTCTGTGGAGTTTAATCTGACTCTTCTTGGTAGGAAAATATCATTATTTCAAGTTTGTCTCAGTAAAATGGAATTTTTCTCTTCTTCAAGATATCTAATAGGAAAAAGTAATCTTTTCTCTTCCCCCAAAGTTTGACAGAAATTGCCTTTAAAACAATTATATCCACATTTTCCATTCTTAATTTAGAGTGGCAATCCAAAATGTAATATCTCGTTCTTATAAAGTGAGTAAAACATCTCTTGCTGGTTTTCTTGTTGTGACAAATCTGAAGTTTATATATTTTGTCCACTTCAGATTCTAATTTGTTTTCTTTTCAATTAATTCAATGAGCCAAAGATTTAATCATTTTTATCGAATATCCTCCCTAGACATTTCGTGAACCACTCGAAATCTTAACTGGAATTGCTTAACCAGCAACTCTGGTAACAATTTAAGTAGTTCCAAAAGAGTTGTTTCATCCTATTCAGTTTCATACTGGACATCCTTCTTCTCCAATTTATGTCCCAGAAAGTCTACTCTATCCTTTATCTGTTTAACATCTCCAGTTAAGTGATGTATCTCTTTACATAGTGCATCAATTTTTAATTCAAGCTTTGCTCCCTGGATTGCTTCTTTTGTTTTACTTTTACATTCTTCCAGAATAGCTCTTAGGGGTTCCAATTCCCTGATCCTCTTTTCTCTTTTTCATATTGTCATTGTCAGATCTCCCAAGACATAACTAAGGTTTAAAGATTAATAAAGAAAATCCATTTAACGTAGTAATATCAATGATATAAAGTCTTTGGCTTGGTGGCCAATTAGCACTACTACAGAACTACAATATAATTTACAAATAAAGGTCAGATTCTATGGTCCCTCTTGTGGTCAAATATCCTTTCAAAGTCAAATAACTTTAAGTCTGATGTTAATTCTTACTCAATCAGCAGCAAGTAAAATTTGAACTTTTTTACCTTCCTCACAACACATTTTAAAAGCACCATTTAATGAGTCTTTATTCTAAAAAGGAAGAGGTTCAGCAAAGAGAGCTTAAAATAAATAAAACCTCTAAGACATTTAAGTCCTTAAATTTTTGAAGCGGTTTCTATAGTACTTTCCAGCTTCCTTACTTTGGCTCAGTTACAGGAACTCCTGCCCTCATTGCCATCTTAAAGTCACATAGCTTCACAAATAATGTTGTTTCAAAAAAAAGACAAAGGCAGGGGAAGCAAGCTGTGCGAAGAAGGGCTTCTTTTAGAGAAAAAAGGTAAATGTACAAAAAATTATATCTAAGAAGTAAGGTTTTTCAAGAATTGATATGGTAAGTATGTCTAAGTCTTGCAAATAAAATTTTAAAAGTTGATATCTTGCCTTACATTAAATTAAACTGTTACATCAACAATTGTCTAGGAGGTTAACAGTTCAAGAAATAGAAATTAAACTGAATTATATAAAACAAAAACATTTTGAGTTTGCAAATAAACACGGAAAATGACTGGAATATAAATTAAGAAATGAAAGAGAAAACACAATAAACTGAGAAAATCCATGAAGATGACAATGTAATAACAGTTAATGATCTTATTAAAAAGTTATTTCACAATTTTTACTCCAATCTTTACAAGGAACAGGAAATTGATATCTATAAAATATATAATTATATGCAAAAATAACATTTCCCCATACTTTCAGAAGCTCAGAGACAACTTAGATGATTCAGTAACTTCTTTTAAAATGTCAGAAGCTATTAAAAAATAAAAACAGGAAAAACTCTAAGTCCAGATGGTCTTACAAGTCAATATTATAAATGTTAGGACGATCAACAATAAAAGATATAATGAATAGAGTATTATAGGGAACATAAGATGCCTCAAACTTGGAAAGAAGCCAATATTGCTTTATTACCAAAGGAGAGTCAAGATGTCCTGAAAAACTATAGACCAATTTCATTATTAAATAATGGCTACAAACTTTTTGCTGCAATTTGGGAGAAAGATTGAAGAAAGTTTTACAATCATATATTCATGAAGTTCAATCTGGCTTTTTGCCAAAAAGACAGTTGAGACAATGTGAAGACTGTTCTGAGCATTATTGAATATTTACAATGAGAAACAGGCAGCTTTAATATTTTTGGATACAGATAAGGCATTTGATAACTTAAATTGGATTTTTATGTTCAAAGTTTTGTAAGACAAGGCCTTGGGGGTAAAATTTATTCAAAGGGTCAAAGTGTTCTACTTGTTAAAAGCAAGCAAAGATTAGTATTAATGGAGAATTAACTAAACTATGTGAAATCCAAAAATGCATGAGACAAGGATGCCCCAAAACCAGAATAGAATATTTCATGAAGAAAGAAAATGAGTATGGAGCTTTAGCAAGCTTTAAAATAAACAAAAAGTGATGTTTCTTGTTAAGAATACGACCTCTCAGAATCATGAAATATTGGCAAAAAAGTCAGGTTTTAAAAAGGAGAAAAAGGTGAAATACTGGGGTTACACTGACAAATACAAATTCTAAACTATTTCAAAATAACTTTGTGCCTCTTTGGAGTGATATTAACAAAAATCTATTAAGCTTCGATTCCCACTATGGATGAATGGTTGCAGAAGCTACTGGAATTGGCAGAAATGACTAAATTGACTATTTTTATTAAAGAAAATAATATACTTTTGTTTCCACATGGAGACCGCTTCTGAACCTGTGCTTGAGGTTAAACAAAAATGAAACTCTGATTTTGGGTTTTACAGATCAGATTGATAGATGCTTATAGACAGTGGTAGGGTTCAAAAAATGTTTACTATCGGTTCTGTGCGTGTGGCTTGGTGGACATGGCAGGGAAAGGATATGTAAAATCCCCATGCTCTCCTGATCAGCTGGGACTCAGGAGGCAGAGAATAGATGGGAGGCAGGGCCAGTCAGAGGTGGTATTTACTGGTTCTCTGAACTACTCAACATTTCTGCTACCGGTTCTCCAGAACTGGTGAGAATCTGCTGAATACCACCTCTGCTTATAGAAATGGCTAGTTTATAATATTATGAAAAAGCAAAAAGTTTTGGTTTGATGTTGATGTCTTATTCTACTGCAACAGAGGAAGTCATAAGTCAACACTTTTTTTTCTTTTTCCTACCTTTCCCTCACTTCTCTTCCCCCCCCCCCACTGCTTTCCTATTTACTTTTGTATTTTGTATGTTATCTTATAACTTAATAAAATGTTTACAATGGAAAAAACAAAGATCTATTAAGTTGCGATAAATTGCAACTATCTTTATTAGGTAAAATCTCTAATTAAGATGAATGTTTTATCAAAGATGCTATTCCTATTTGAAGCTTTACCATTACTTATAACTTACATTCCATTTAAACAATGGCAAATGAACATCTCTAAGTTTGTATGGCAATGGAAAAAAACACGAATTAGATATAAATTATTGCAAGATGCTAAGGAAAGAGGAGGTTTGGGTTTACAAGATTTGAAATTGTACTTTGATACTTATTGTTTCGCCTGGCTAAAAGAATGGGTGACTCTCCAAAATAAGATATTACTTGAGCAGGAGGGTCATGAATTAAGAGTTGAATGGCATCCCTATTTATAATATAATAAGATTAAAGTAAATATTGATTTCAACAAACCACTTTGTTAGACATGCCATTCTAAGAGTTTGGAATAAATATAATGTACTTTTCTTTGCAAAGATGTTCTTTGGGTGTCACCCCAGGAAGCTTTTTTTAAAAAATAGAAATGGTTACAAGGCTAGATTGGTGGACCTATGGTCAAATATTTTTTAAAATTATGGTGACCCTATCCAAAAGAGGGAATTAGAAGGATGTGTTTGACATTGGTTTACATATTTACAATTGAAAGAAAGGTTTAAGTTAGATTTTTAAAAGGCTATGGATTTGATTTTGTAAAAAAAAAAAATGAACTGGAAACTTGTGTGGTAAAATGAACTTATTATTTCTAATAAGTTTAAGGTTTATAAATTGTTATTAAAATTGAACTTGGAAAATCAGTATGTGAAGCAATGTATAATTCAGTGGGCAACTAATTTTTGATATAATGCTTGAACAAGAAGAAAACTTGTGGACAAAATATTTAAAATGTACATTAAATTATAATTTATAGGAATTTTTTAAATAATTTGACGTATCATTGCTGTCTAACACTGGATAAATTGTTAGGAATGTATAAAGACTTCTAGGTGTTGCAGGAAATTAAGGGACTCAGACTTCGGGATCAAGAGAAGTAGCTTTATTGGTACCAAGGTTCAGTGCAAGGTAGGCAAGACAGCCATTTGAACATCTGAACAACCTCCTTGCGGAGAAGCACGCTCTTATAAGTTTCTCAAAAACAGCAAAACACGGAAATATGCTATTCCAGTGTTAATTGGTCACTTAATTTAGGCTGCTGTTACTATGCAGAGAAGCGGATAAACATCTTGTTTCCCCTTAGTATATTGAGATCACAGTCAACTTGCAAAGAATCTGTTCTAAGTTTCCGGCAAAGAATATGTGGTTGACTGAAAGTGTGAGTTTTGAGGCTTGACATTTAAGCTTTCTGTTTTTCTACAAGACTCAGAAAATGTCTTTTACTTTACAATGCAATACGATAGCAGAGTTGGAAGGGACCCTGGAGGTCCTCCAGTCCAACCCCCTGCCTAGGCAGGAAACCCTATACCGTTCATCTCACTCTTATGTCCAAATCTCACTTTATGTCCTGCCTTAAAATGAATGTTGGAAATGTTAATGTAAGAAACAAACATTTTACCATTTATATAAAGCAAAGTAGTACTGGATTCACTCTTAATAAAGAAGATTCTTAAAGTGAATATAAAGATAAAAGCAGAGATCTTTCTTTTGGGCTTAATGGATAAAGAACTTGGGGAAAAAAAGGAACTTTTGATGTTATATATTTTGACAGCAGCAAGAATACTCCATGAACAAAAATGGAAGGATACTTGATTCCCACAATGTCTGCAAAAGTTGATGGAGTTTATCAGAGATGGTGAAATTGATTAATTTGATTAAGGAAAAAAATACAATTAATTTTGTTTTTACTTGGCAACTCTTTTGGACATTGTGCTTGAAATTTGCAGTTGAGACCCCCAAACTTTTAGTTATGGGGGACTTCAACTTGCCATCGGTGGGAGAAGCATCCGAGGTGGTTCGGGAGTTCATGGCTTCCATGACAGCCATGGACCTGACTCAATTAATTCAGGGTCCCACACACGAGGGAGGCCACACACTGGATCTTGTTTTTGTCTCTGACCAGTGGACGAGTGATCTGGGAATAGGGGACTTAGCTATTACGCCCCTGTCATGGTCAGACCACTCACTTCTCCGACTTGACTTCCCTGGTGCTACCCCCCGCCGCAGGGAGGCGGAACCGGAATATCCTAGATGGTTCCGCCCCAGGCGCCTGATGGAACCGGATAGGTTCCAAACGGAGCTTGGGCCACCTCCTGTAGACCTGACCCGCCCCCGGATAGAGGACCTAGTAGCCGCCTGGAATAATGCGGCCACTGGGGCCTTAGACCGGGTGGCGCCTTTGCGGCCTCTCCTGCGGCAACGAACCACCCTGGCCCCTTGGTTTACCGAGGAGCTAAGGGTGATGAAATGCCACAAGAGACACCTAGAGAGCCGATGGAGATCCTCCTGTTCCGAACTTGACTGAACACAGGTACGAACCTATTTAAGGACATACCTTGTGGCAATAAGAGCGGCCAAACATCGACATTGTGCTGCCCTTATTGCGTCCGCAGATAACCGCCCTGCCGCCCTGTTTCGGGTGACCCGCTCCCTTCTATCACAGAGGCCGCGGGAAGCCCCTCTACAGGGCAGGGCAGAGGAATTTGGGAAATATCTGCAGGATAAAATCACTCAAATCTGGAGGGAATGGGTCCCCCTCAGTGGGCTGGGAGGGACGCCCGAGGCGAGTCTTGAGAGACCATCCTGGGAAGAGTTTGACTCTGTTGCCATCGAAGATTTGGACAGGTTGCGTGGGCGACTACGAACTACCACATGTTTAATGGACCCGTGTCCCTCCTGGCTTGTACTGGCATCCTGGGAGGTTACACGAGACTGGCTCTTGGGACTAGTGAATGCTTCATTGGGTGAGGGGTCCTTACCGGCCGCCTTGAAAGAGGCGGTTGTGAGACCCTTACTCAAGAAGCCTTCCCTGGACCCAACGGAGCTAGCCAATTATCGTCCTGTCTCCAACCTTCCCTTTTAGCGAAGGTTGTAGAGAGTGTGGTGGCCCAACAGTTCCCACGTCACCTGGAGGAAAATGATTATCTAGACCCGTGCCAGTCCGGCTTCCGACCCGGGCACAGCACAGAGACGGCCTTGGTCGCGTTGGTAGATGATCTCTGGAGGGCCAGGGATAGGGGTTGTTCCTCTATCCTGGTCCTATTAGATCTCTCAGCGGCTTTTGATACCATCGACCATGGTATCCTACTGCACCGGCTGGAGGGGCTGGGAGTAAGGGGCACTGTTTTACGGTGGTTCTGCTCCTACCTCTCCGACCGGACGCAACGTGTGTTGGCAGGGGAGCAGAGGTCGACCCTGAGGCCTCTCACTTGTGGGGTGCCGCAGGGGTCGGTCCTCTCGCCTCTCCTGTTCAACACATATATGAAGCCGCTGGGTGAGATCATTCGTGGTTTAGGGGTGGGATATCATCTGTACGCTGATGATACGCAGCTGTACATCTCCACCCCGAACCACCCCAACGAGGCCGTCGAAATGATGTCCCGGTGTTTGGAAGCCGTATGGGTCTGGATGGGTGACAACAGACTCAAGCTCAACCCCTCCAAGACGGAGTGGCTGTGGCTTCCGGCCCCCCGGTTCAACCAGATGATTCCATCTCTGGCCATTGGGGGCGAGCAACTGGCCCCCATGGAGCGGGTGCGCAATTTGGGCGTCCTCCTGGATGCCCGGCTGTCCATGGATGACCATGTGGCAGCTGTGGCAAGGGGGGCGTTCCACCAGGTTCGCCTGGTGCGCCAAATGCGCCCCCTATTGGACCGGGATGCCCTTCGCACAGTCACTCACGCGCTGGTGACGTCCCGCCTAGACTACTGCAATGCTCTCTACATGGGGCTCCCCTTGAGATGCACCCGAAGACTACAGTTGGTCCAGAATGCGGCCGCGCGGGTTATTATGGGGAGTACTAGATACTCCCATATAACACCTCTCCTGTGCGAGCTGCACTGGCTCCCTGTGGTCTATCGGGTGCGTTTCAAGGTGTTGATTACCATCTTCAAAGCGCTCCATGGCACAGGACCTAGCTACTTGCGGGATCGCATCCTGCCCCATACATCCCTACGACCAATTTGCTCTCACAGAGAGGGACTTCTCTGGATGCCGTCCACTAAGCAGTGCCAGAGGGCGGCGCCCAGGAGCAGGGCCTTCTCTGTGATGGGCCCAGCCCTCTGGAATGACCTCCCCCCCGACATTAGGATTACTACCGACCTCCGCTCCTTCCGTTCAAAACTCAAGACCCACCTTTTTCAACTAGCCGGCCTGGCTCAATTATAGTTCCATCTTTATCCTCCTGGCAATCTTTTAAATTTGTAATTTTATATTGGGGTATTTTAATTTTATTATGACTATTCCTATGTATTGTACTATGCGATTTTGACACCTCCTCCGTGAAATGTTTTAATTGTATAATATGTGTTTTTATTTATTGTACGCCGCCCCGAGTCCCTTCGTGGAGAGGGAGCGGCTAACAAATCTAATAAATTCAAATTCAATTCATTTTGTTGTATTTAAGTAGAATTGTTGCAGAAAATGACAGGCTTAGACTTCTCAGGATACAGGAAAAGTTTATTTGGCAGCCAGGTTCAGAAAGTTAGCACGTAGCTAGCATTGCAAATTCTGAACAATCTTTATTATTGAAGCATGCATTCTTATACATTCTCAAAGACAGTGTAACACGGAAACACTTAACTCTTTTCTTATTGGTTACTTTGAGGAAAAAGCCTTATAAGGAGATGGGGGTCTTACTTCTCCTTTTGTTACAGGTATGGGCTACGTGCCATTAACAAACTTTAATTGAACCTTGTGGTTTTGGACTTTTGACATAGGGACATTTGCTGGAACATGTTGTGGTTGAAGGCTGATGACATTTCCCTGTCCCTTTAAGCAAGCATCTAACTGTTCCTTTTATGCCACGTCTCCATTATATTTTAATCCATATTTTATTCCACTTTACAATGACAATAAAGATTATACTTAAATCAAAACGAAGCTTTGATTTTGGGTTTTGCTGACTGGATATGTGTGTTTTTATAGGTAGAAATGGCTTTTATATATTATTATGTGAAAGTAAAAAGTTGAGGTTGTTGTAAGTTATTACTATTACTTTATTTTATTACACCAAAAGTAGTAAGGCAATGCTTTTCTTTTTCCTTTCCCCTTTCCTCTACACTTTTTCCTCTTCCCCTTTTCGTCCCCTATTTTCCCATTATTTTCATGTCTGTTTGCATATCGGTATTTTGTATTTTGACAATCTTAATAAAATTTGAACCGTTTAGCGCCAGGTTTTTGTCATCCAATTTTTGTCCACGTTTTCATCTTTCTTTCTCCGCCCACTTCTTCAGCGCAGGGCGGCCTGAGTCAAAGATGAAAGTACTGTATGCAAAAATATTCCATTAAAAAAAAAAACACCAGCGTCCTCAGCAATGGCGCGTCGTAAGGCAGGAACTTCAGCCTTAGCAGACAAGGCCCCGTGCGGACCAATCTCGGCGTAACACGCCTCCCCATTCGTCCGCGCGGGGAATCTCTGACAAAAGCAAGAGAAAGGGAATTGAGGGGGCATACGTCATTCTTTGCCACGGGCGTGGATGAAGCCTAGGGGGCGCTGTCGAGGACTTTGGAAAACGACCAATGGAAGGGAGGAAGAAGCGAAGCTCGCCGTGCGAGTCAACGAGGCTGGCTCAAGTTAATGCTCGCGCCGCGGCGGCGGAACAGAGAGCCGAAAACCACGATCCGGGAAGGGAGGGCGGGAACGAACAGCTGCCTGGTGGAAGCGGCGGCGCTCTGGCTGAGCGGCGCGGGATCCTAGCCTTGAGCGGGGAAGGCACCTATAAGAGGTAAGTAGGAGCCGAAGCTTAAGCGCAGAAAGCCGAGGTCCCTTCGGCTGCTTGGAATGAGAACAGCCGGTGCCCGCCATCCACTGCCTCGGCGAGACGTTTCATCGACGGCTTTTCCTATCGTCCGTCCCACCGCAGCCACGAAGCAGGACAGCTTGGCCAATTCCGTCCCAGCTGAGCGCAAAGGCAGCCACTCTGTTTGGGCTCCAGCGTGGCGGCAGTCCCGTCCTTCTTTCCCACGCCTCCGGAGGCAGCTGGTTTCTGTCCGCCGTGCCAAGCTGCGGCTACGCGTTCCCTTGCTTCCGATCGCGTTCGTTGTTTTCTGACCAAGAGCCCCTGGCGTGCCCTCTCGTGCACTATCCAAACCACCTCAGTTTCTTTTCTGCAGATCCGTCTTTCCCACCTAGCTCATCTTCATCTCTTACCCGGTTAGGATCTCCTTCCACAGGTACTACTGATTGGGTGGAGAAAACCCCCCAAGAAAAGCGCATCCTTTCGCACTTCTGATGAGACTTCGTAGACTATCGGATCGCTGCGGGTGGACTTTGCCGTTGCCTGCACTGAACACCTCTTTGTCTGCTACCCTCTGCATATCCCATATTGCCTTACCATGCTATAAAAGCCACCATGAAATATGTTAACATTTTACTACAATTGGCTCAAGAAATGTAACTTACATTCAAGTTGGGTATAGGTAACCCAATTGAATCGAAAATAATCAAATTAGTATTTAATTGATATGCCCTGCAGCTGTATCATGTCCAGGTTATTGTGCATTTTCGGATGTACAGTAGTATGTGAGATTATTTGCCGAGGGAAATTATGCAATCAGATAGGGAGCAAATATTTATTCAGAGTCCCATCAGGACTCTGCAGGAGACTTTGTCTCTTTCGGAGAAACCATTTAAGCTTTAAGGTATAGCATTGTAGTTTATATTTATGTTTTAATAAATACTTTATTATTGATAGTATCAGAAAGATTCTTGTTTTAACTGGGTTAAAACTGGGTTAAACTGGGTTACTATGAGTAACTTTCATAGCCTAGTTGTGTTTTCATGCCTCAGTTGACTCTTCTAGGTGATTGGTATTCTGAGTTCCGAAGTTTCAGAATATAATTTCTATTACCATCTATCACACATAAATTGTTTCTATATAAAATTGGTGTTTATTTAAATATATAGAGAATATATAGAAAATATGTATGTCACTCACTCTGAATGGTTCTGGGCAGCTTGTAAAGGATAGTAAAGGTATCACTCATATAAAATAAGAGATGTAAAACAAGAAAACTGAAACAGTTTGTTTGAATACTATTAATACATAACAATGTTAAAGATTATGGCAAAATTTGAGGCTTCTCCCAAACTTTTAGGTCTTTCTTAAAACTTAATAAGAAAAGGGCTTCCTTTAATTCCAGGAGCAATTTTTTTTCCATAATATATCACTGCCACAGAGAAAACTGTTTTTTAAAAATATCAAATTATGCAAAACAACCTTCATTAATACCTGAGATATAGGATTGATAGATAAAATAGAAAAAATAATGTATAGAAATGAGAACATAAATCCCCCTTCATTTTCTTATCAACAATGGATGGATGGATGGATTTGCTAGAAGCTGCTACTCCAAGATATTATAAAGCTTTTGTTATTTTGAATCATACAAAGTGACTGAGTTTAACTAAAGTCCAAAGTATAAACTTTCTAGAAGTCCATGCAGTTGGTAGCAGCTGTGTTAAGACTAGGATAAAACTAGGCTAGATAAGAATCTAAAATTAGGAAATAACATTTACTGTAAGAGTTAGGAATTAAATTATATTTTTAATCAGATCCAGACATTTAAAGGCTTTTGGCCTTGTGCATTGAAGGCACGTGTACAATATTTTGATCATGGTATTCTCTTCCTAGGCTCTTTGATTTCAAGTTTCAGCCCTCACAATTACAATACATTACCAGTGACACCTTTCATATATCTGTGGACTTGGTGCAAAAGTCCAAAAATGTTTTTGGAAGTACTTAAAAGTTGAGTGACATAGTTCAGGTTATACTGCTCTTTAGAAAAGAGACTGTATGGCTCCTGCTTTTAGCTTTGCTTCACGTTTCAAAACCTTTATTGGTCTTAGAAGAAATCAATGAACTAAGTGGATGTAATAATGAAAGTAAACAGCATTACAATTGATAAAAATTATTGTGCTGAACATATGAGTAACACTTTCTGTCGGGCAGTGCTTCTAAGAACTATTATATATATTTATGCTGAACAAGAATGATGGGAATATGGATTGGTTATTTTCTACTGCAGGGAATGGTCTAGACTCTAGACAATATCTGTTCGGATTTAACATTTGTCTTGATGATTTGGGCTCTATATAAAAGATGTTGCATGGCATAGCATTCAAAGCATTCATACAGTTTCCGTCTCAGAACAGGAACAACAGAATGTGCTGTTTTTCTTTTTTAATGAGCCCTGAAAACATTTTTAAAAATATGATATCATTGTGGTGCTGTAATTTGAAATAATTCAGATCATATTATCATCTAATTTCCTTTCTTGTTCTGCTTCATGTCTACAAATTCATGTCTACAATAGACTTGATAAATGTCTCTATTCTTAATGTCCCATTCAATAACTTTGAAAGGAGGATTAGGGTAAAAAGTGAGTAGGTTTTACTGGATAGCAAGCCAAGTCCAAATCATTATAATTAGTTTATATATACATTATAATACTTACAAAGTAGGAAAGTAGGTGGAAGCCGCAACAGGATAACATATTTCACATATTCTCTTTTTAAATAGAGAATAATGTACGGGTGTCAAACGTGATTGTGTCATGTGACATATCACAATGTTTTTTGCCTTTGCGGAGCTGGGTGTGGCCTGTGCGTGATGCATCCAGCCCGTATCCTGGACTAAAACTCTGAATTCTGTAATAAATCACATTTACCCAAGAAAATTACTTAATTGCAACTTATCAAAATACCATATTTTTCAGACTCTAAGATGCACTTCCCCAACCCAAAAGTGGGTGAAATGTCTGTGTGTCTTATAGAGTGAATATTGCAGCTGGGGAGGGAGATTGGTGCGGCGCCGATCAGCTGCTCTAGATGACAGGGATTGCCACTGCAGACGGCTATTGCTGCAGCCACCTGTTCACAGCGATCGGCGGTGAAAGGTCAGCAGAGAATGGCCTGTGACTGCAGTGAACGAGTGGTGGTGGTGAACGAATGGTTGCGAACAGGCGGTGGCAAATAGGCCGTGCTGGCGGTGGCGAACAGGCCACGGTGGCAGTGGCAAATGGGCTACCACGAATGGATGGTGGAGGCAGAGGCAGATTTTTTTTTCTTCTTTTCCTCCTCTGAAACTCATGTGCATCTTATAGTCCGGAGTGTCTTATAGTCCGAAAAATACGGTACTACTTTTATTTTTAATTCACTCTTCTTTATTCTTTATTCATAGATATCAGCATCAGTTTTATGCAATGTTTTCCATTTATATCTTTTCATGTTTCCTCATGAAGGAAAACACAGAATTTCTTCCCAATGTGTTTTGAACAGTTAATGCTAGAAGATTCTCCTGGAAGCATCCTAATGCTCTCAAGGAGATGTACAGTATGTATAATTATGTGTAGTTATTAGGCCTTTGAAGTTGTTGAGCATACTTGTGAATATATGCTTAAAATGATTTACAAAGCAGATCTTAGAAATGCATTGCAATAGCAATTTAACTGTGGTAATTCCTTTTACAAAATCTAAGCATAGTTGTTTCATTTATTTGAGATTATCATTCAGCTAATCTTAACATTTTAGTAATTCAAAATGTGTGTGCATTTGCCCTAATTTCATGTAACACTTAAATGCTACTCCTTCATTAAATCTGAATTTCTTAAATCAGCATCAAGTTATTTGACATCTTATGATGCATCTAACAAAAAAACATACAGTATCATCTAGATGTTAACTATACATCTTACACAATTCCTTTCCTTCAATCATGATAGCTGGGGCTAATAGGAAATGAATTTCAAGAAATCTTAAAGGCATTGGATAGTAAACCAAGAACCAGATTTATATTTGTATTTCTTCATTTGGCTTTCCCTTTGTAAATAAAATATTTTTTGATCTTGCTGCTTAATTAATTTCCATATTAGCCCTTATATTATAATTGTATTTATTATCTCAAGAAGGAGAATTCTATGCAGTCTTGACTGGGCTTGTGTCATGCCTAGGTCCAAAGACGACATGGTGTAATCCAAATGATTGGATTCTTTATTTGCTTAAACCTAGTGGATAGAATCTTGTCACAGTAAAGATATCACTTTCTAACCTCTTCCTGCCTCCTTAATCCAGATTGCTCAATTTCTTAATCTGGGCTTTTCTCTGGATTGTATACTGTCTGAAAAACCTTGGTGCTCTTGCCAGAGTTTCCCCTCTCCTTGTTGTACATGTTCCATCACAACATGTAAGGCAATCTGTGTTGAGGTTGGTTGTTTCTTAGATGGGAAACCACTAGGAATCCACAGGCTGAATTGGAAAGAAAATGGTAGAAAGCCATGGTAAATCTTTTCGGTATTGTTGCCAAGCAAATTATGTGGATGTGCCCATAAATTTACCAGGAATTGAGAATAACTTGAAGGAAGCTTTACTTTGAATTACTTAGTTCTTACCAGTTTCACTTGAAGAGCACAAACTGGAACCTTGATTAATACCTGATGTTTCCTAAGATTGTGTTTGTCTTGGTAGCAAGACAAAGAAAAAAGGAAGAAACATTCTATCCCAGATATATGTTTAGTGATATTAACAGCTGCAATGGTAAATTGAACATGTATTGTGCATTATTTTTTCACAGACTACTCCTTTGATGAACATTTTATTAGTATAAGGTTCCAAATCAAACATAGATTGACAAATTGTTTCATTACAATTATAATGGACATAATTCTCTTCTTATTTATAAGTTTTTGCTTGATGTCTATCAAACGTTCCATTCCTTTCCTCTTAGATTAATTTGTTTAGGCATTCTCTTTTAGTTTGGGCAGTTTTTAAGCCTTTAAGTGGGTCCGGTAATGCATATAGAACTCTTTAAATTTCTGTTGTGTGATATAAAATTATTGACATTACTATACATTGTTTTTGTTCAACAGTGATTCATAGTAGAGTATGTTAGTAACCTATTTGGAGGATTTTTTTCCCCTAGAGTTACACCTTAGAATGGCATAACTGGTTTTCTCCTTTTAATCATAAAAAGATAAAATAGTTTTTCAAAGCATGGAAAAGGAACCACCTCATTATTTTCTGTGTCTCATTTCCTGGATAATATGTTTATTATATTTTATCAAAGGAGCAGAAAAAACAAACAACATGCTCTCATTTTAATCTTATTTAAGTCCTTTTATTATTGACTTATACAAGAACAAGACCCCTTAAATTTTATACCTGTGATGTCTTCAGGATTTATGTAGATGAATTACATAAACTACATTATTTCTTCTAGGCAAAAACTGCAAATATTTTTTATTTTATTTGATGAAATGGCCGACTCCCAACTTTTCTCTGTAATCGTCCAACTTTGACCCTAATAAAGCAGCTCCCCATAGTGCAAATGAAACAATGGATCTTAATCAGTAGCTTATAAAATGAAGATGAAAGGAAATCACAGAGGAGGCTTTGGAAATGAAGATTGAAAATCTGTTTCACTAGATTTTAAAAGCAGCTTTTCAAGAGATTTATGACATGCTTGTATTTCACATGTAGGAGGAATTCAGGATTCTGAATTTCAGATGTAGAATCGTAAGATGGGAAGGCCAGCTTGAACAAGGTACTTGACTATATTGGCAGCTGACAAAAAACAGAAACACTTTAACAGAAAGATTTAAAGCTAGGCATTTAAAGAATCTGGTTACTAAATAATATTTTCAAGCTATTGCAGAATCCTTATGTTGCTTTGTCATTAAAAGAAATATGGCTACTCTTCAGCTATATTAAAACACCACACATTTTACATGTTTTCACCATAAGAAAATTTCTTCTATTTGTTGTGTATTGAAACTTTTCTCAAAATTGGAAATACAGTTTGCATTAGACTAAATTTCAAAGATCCATGAAAATTGGATTCCAAAACTGTAGAGAATGTACTATGGAAAAGTATAATATGGTCCAAAGAATGTTCTCTAGGATGCTTCATTTTTGTTATTTTAGTCCTTTGTATGATAGCTTTTGAATTTTTATCTCCAGAAAAAAAGCTTTTTGTCCTTTTGCAACTGGGTATTTTACTATTTCTATTACATAAAAAGACATAATGATAACAACCATAATAACTTATGATGATAAATAAGTACAGCTTAACGACTCTCATGAGATCTCAACAAAGAAGCAACTGTATTTTTTAAAAAAATGCAAGCACAATGAAGTGAGAGGTCTGACATATCTCACACTGAAGGATGAAAAGATCTCCACAGCTGTTCTAAACAATGGTAGAATGGGCATTATCTGGATCTCAGAGTGAACCTAATTCCAGAAGGTGGGGACTGCTACATAGAAGGTGTGTTTTGGGGGCCAGAGGGATGAGATTGAAGGTGCCTGGTGCATAACAAGGTATTTTATAAGGTTTTGAATCTACAGGAGATTTATTTCTGGGACTTTGTGACTAACAATGAGACATGCAAATACAAATAATAGTATGAGAAAGGAAAATGGAATCATGAGAAAGAAGAATACACATTAAATATATGAGTTTATCAAAACTCATATATGCTGGAAGGGCTCTGAGATATTTAAGGACATTAAGGATACAAAACAACCTATAATAGATTACAGGTAGTTTTCAATTTACAACCATTCATTTAGTCACCATTTAAAGTTATAAGGACATTGAGAAAAGTGACTTAAGAACATTTTTCACACATACGACTATTTCAGCATCCCCATAGCCATGTGATCGGTATCCCAGGGTCATGTGATCTGCAATAATCTGACAACCAAAGTCATTGGGGAAGCCAGATTCACTTAACAACCATGTTGCTAACTTAATAACTGCAGTGATTCACTTAACAGTTGTGCCCAGAAATAACTGTCTTGCTTAGCAACATAAATTTTGGGCTCAATTGTGGTCTTAAGTCAAAGACTTTCAGTACATGCAGCATACCGATACTGACATTTCAGGTGGCTCAGAACTGAAATATAGAATGCTTAGTCTGCATATGACCAGGAAGTTATAAATGTCATCATCTCTGTAGCATTTAGCCATTAAGTTGAAAAAAAGGAATGTGATTCTAGACTTAATCTTAAATGGCAATCTCACTTATCGTGTTATATGAGTATGGGAGAATTGATGGAAAATGTTCAGATTGCTACCAAAGTTATTTTATTATGAAAGTGGAAAATTGATAACAAATTTAAAAGTAATGATATTTAACTTCAAAGGAGGTACTTCTTAAAAATGTGTAACATGGTTTTCTATTTGTTTATTTTTCTTGAATCTTATGTTAGAAACATGATTTCATATAGTACAGTGATTACCTTTTTTTGAATAACCTCTACTTTCTTAGAACAAGCTTATATCTCTTTTAAAATGGAATTTATTCATCTGAGATATTATAGCTTTGGAGTATATTGTTTGATGTATTTGATTTAACTATATTTATTCCCTGAGATATGCCTTTTTTTTCTTTAATCATGTTGATGAATCATGATTAGGAACATAAATATTGTGTATGGCAATTCCCTGGTTCCACTAGGGGACGCCATACTCGGTTCTGATTGGTTATCTGCTTGACAGCCGGCATATATAAAGAGCTGTCAAGCAGGGTCACAGCTGTTGCCGTTAGCTGAGATGCACATGTAGTGAAGTGCCACGTTGGCAACCTGTTAGCAATAAACTGTTAGCATTGAGAGAACTGGCTCACCTCAGTCCTTTTCCCTCCACCGAGTTCTCCCAGCTAGAACATTGTCGACAACGATGGGATTTCGGAACTGAGGACGAGACCTAGAAGAGAGCTGGTTAAGTCACTACCACAGAGAACAGTCATTGAGATCTGATAACCCTCACTGAGGGGAAAATTAGTCACTGAGAGCTGATTGCCTTCGCAAGGGAGGCAATCGAAGAAAGGGCAAAACAACCATGAACAGAAGAAAAAAATTTTTTACCCTCATTCGTAAAAGGGTGGTTGTTTGATAGGCATGGCTTCTATGAACACGCTCGCTGAATTTAACGCTGCCTCAGAAACCTGGGACTCTTATATTGCCCGCTTTGAATGCTTTTTAAAGGCTAACGATTATACAGGTCTGTCAGAGAGTAGGAAGAGAGCATGTTTTTTAAACCTGTGTGGATGTGAGATGTTTAACATTGTGGGTACTCTAGTGGCACTGCAATCCATTCACACAATGTCATGGGAGGTATTAATGGCAAAATTAAAACATCATTATGCGCCTATGCCTTCATGTGTGGCCTGCGGTCATGCGTTCCATAGGAGGAACCAACATGAAGGGGAGTCAATTAATGACTATGTGGCAGCTTTAAGAGCGGTTGCGCTCTACTGCAATTTCCATGATATGGGTGATATCATCCTGGATCAACTTATTGCAGGCGTTAAAGACCTTCGAATTCAACACTGCCTCCTAGCCAAACATGATTTAAATTTACAGACTGCTTTAGACGAGGCCAGAGCAATTGAACTGTCTACTAAGTCTGCGAAACAGACCCAGGGAAAATCAAGCACTCAACGCGTGGGGAAGCAGATCGAGGTTCACCACGGTGATGCCAGCACTGATGACGCAGTGGATGGTGATGACGATGTCCATTGAGTTAAGACTGGTCCAGCAGGAGGTCAGCATGGTAAACACCAGTCAGGACAAGCCAAATGCCAAGGATGCTGGGGTAAGCATAGCAGAGCTGACTGCCGGTTTAAATCCGCAGTTTGCCTTAGATGCGGAAAGAGAGGGCATCTGGCTAGGGTATGCAGGGCTGCCCTGCCTGTCAATAGTTCCCCAGCTACTTCACCAGTAAGGGTCCATTCTTATGCAAACAAGCCGCCAAAATTCCAACCTCGGAGGAGAGAAATGTGTTTCTCTGTTCATGAGGAAGGTAGAGAAAAAACAATTGATCAAATTGTTCACAAAGCAAATGGAAAGCTTTTTGTCACTGGAATTAGAGGGAAGCCCGTGCCCTATGGAAGTTGATACAGGGTCAGCGGTCTCCATTGTGTCATAGAGTACATTTAAAAGGTGCCTGCCTAAATTGTCCAAGGCTCAGCTGCTACCTTGTTCATTGCGATTCAGGGATTTTCAGGGCAACCCTATTCCAGCATTGGGCAGTTACATCTGCATGGTTGCCTTTAAGCAGTTTCGAAGGAGGCTGCCATTGGTGATAGTGCAAGGCAACTGCCCCAGCTTGCTTGGACTGGAGTGGTTTGAAGCGATAAGTTTAAAAGTGATGGATTGATCACGTGGGATGCAATTCCCAACAGGAATTGTTGGCCTAGAAGTTCCCTGATGTGTTTAGTGAGGGTCTGGGAAGTACACAGGTACCCCAATATCATTCAGCCTAGACCCACTAGTCCAGCCTAGAAGGTTCAAACCTTGGATAGTTCCGTTTGCGTTAAAGCAAAAAGTGGACACGGAGTTCGACAAGCTGATAGCTCAGGGAATCCTGCAACCTATAGATCATGCCTGCTGGGAGACCCACATTGTAACGCTAATTAAAGACGGATCTGTGCCCTTGTGCGCTGATTACAAATGCACCTTAAATATAGCGTTGCAGCAAAGTGCATAACCAGTCCCAGTGGTGCAACATCTGTTGCACTTGCTGGGCCCAGGAACAATTTTTGCGAAGCTTGATTTGGCTCAGGTGTACCAGCAGTTGCCTGTTGATGAGGCAACTGCTAAAGCCCAAACCATAGTAACTCACAGGGGGGCCTTTAAATGCCACTGCCTCCAATTTGGGGTCTCCTGGGTTATTCCAAAACTTAATGGAGCGGCTTCTCCACAGTATACCAGGTGTTGTCCCTTATTTCGATGACATCCTGGTATCTGCCACCTCCCATGCCGACCTCCTCACCAGCCTCTGCACCGTGCTTCGCCGGTTCCAGAGTGTGGGGTTAAAATTGAAAGCCAATAAGTGCCAGATAGCAGTTCCCAGGGTATAAAGAGCTGTCAAGCAGGATCTCAGCTGTTGCCGTTAGCTGAGATGCACGCATAGTGAAGTACCACGTTGGCAATCTGTTAGCAATAAACTGTTAGCATTGAGAGAACTGGTTCGCCTCAGTCCTTTTCCCTCCACCCGAGTTCTCCCAGCTAGAACAATGAATTACAGAATTATATTTATAAGAATCCTCCTATGACAGTATGCAATAGAAACAACTAGAATAAAATACTTTTCTGACTACAAGTGTCTTAAAATGTATTTTAAGATGAGTAGGTAATATTGGCATAGAACCAAAATGATGACATGGAGCACAAAGTTCAGTTGCAGTAGAAAAAAGTTAAATTGTTAATGTCTAACTAGAAAAAGAATTCTTTTATTTTTTGCTTGCAAGTCACACTCCTGGCAACTACAAGGATCATGCGATTTTCCATAGTGAGGGGGAGGAGTATCCAGACCGGGTTAACCTTGTCCTCTCATTGATTGGACTGAGTCAGATAAGCTCTTTGGGAACGCCCACTGGTCACCAGGTGCTACCCAGTTATCGACTCAGTCCACTCACTGGACTGAGTCGATCTGGATCTCCAGTCCATTCTGGATCTCCAGCAAACCTCTAGAATTTAAAGGAAAAAAGACTTGGACCCACAGATTTTGCCTCCCAGCACTGCGCTTTAGCTTCCCATCTGCAAAGAAGGACTGCCACAAGTCCTCTGGGGTGGCACGCTGCTTTGGCCACTGAGTGAGACCAGAGTCACGCAGTGAGGCAAGCAAGGAAGAGGGCACAAGCCTCCTGGAGGCAAGCCCTGCCGCAGAGGTTCTTCAAGGGCAGGAGTGCTCCGCCGCTCCCGTCAGGGTTGAGCGGCGACCCGCAGCTTTCCCAAGCGCTGGGGAGCACCCGCATTACCTCCACATGGCCAGACGATCGCAGGGAATCTGAAGAAGAAATCCCTGGCCACAGCGGCGTCGGAAGGAGGCAGGAGGCAGGAATCTAGCGGCAAGGGTGTGCGGCAGCTCCGGAAAGCCCCAGCGGCTAGGTGAGCACTTTTAAAAGTCGCACCCTTTCTTTCAAGCCGCACAGCACCATTTTGAAGCCGGAAGGACCCACGTGGTCCAAGATGGCGGTGCCCAGCAGCTCCGAGGAAGAAGGAAGCCAGGTAGCTGCTAATCCGGCCAGCAACCCCACCGGAGGGGCAGAAGAGCATACAACCAGGTCAGTGACTTTCCCAGAGACTGCCCACAGGAATGGAGGAGGAAAGGCTAAATCAAAGCAGAAGCACCTCTCCCCCAGGGTAGATCCAAGGGAAAGGGGGGGCAGAAACCTCCCAAGCCTCCTTCCAAGTACGAGAGGCATCAGACCTTGTAAAGACTCTGCAAGAAGACAAGGAGGCACAAGAGCAGCCCAGGCATGGGCACAGAGGGCCAGGCTCCAGGGACTCCCTCCCCCATTGGAGCCACAGAGGAGAACCCAGCAATGCAAGCTAGGATCCCTATAGACACCTCTGGCCTTTGGGGCCCTGCTCAGGGGGGGGGGAATCCCCCTCCCTTTCTGCAGTGGGAGCAGCCCTGCCCACAAGATCTCCAGGCCTGGGCATTCCTCCGGCACAGGGAGGCATGGGACAGCCCCTTCCCATAGGGACACCCAATTTCCAGGAGATGATGATGAGGGCCTTTCAGCAATGCATGGCAGCGGCATTCCAACAGCCACAGCCACAGGGGGGCCCTTCTTCCCCTCCCAGGGCCCAGGACTACCTGGATGTCCAGGAGGAAGACCTTCCCAGTTCCTCAGCCTCATCCCAGGAGGACAGTGACCTGGAAAGTGAGGAGGGAGAGATCAGGGAGAGCAAGCTGTCTGATGATGAAGGCATGCCGCCTCCCAAGCCTACATTCACGGGGTTGTTCCAGCCTTTGCTATTCTAGTCCAAGACAGCAGCCAAGCTGGGCAACAAAGCTGCAGAGTTTCCACCTCCACGCCAGGGCTTCTCAGCGGAGAACATTTTTGATGAGCAGACCATCGAGGCGGACATGATACCTACGCCCAAGGCCTTCTTTGACCTGGTCAAATGCCAGTGGGCGTCCCCCACTGCAGGCCCTTCACCTTTATCCACGGACAGGGTCTTCTTTAACATGGACCAGGAGATGGCAAAGACGCTGGCACAACCTTCCATCGACGCTCCGGTCGTGGCTCTGCACACGACTACCACCCTGCCAGGGGAACCAGAAGATGCCCTAAAATTGGAGGACAAGAAGGCGGACCTCACCTTGCAGAGGTGTCATCAGGGGGCCCACCTGGGCGGTTAAAGCAGCCACCACAGCCTCCTTCATCAACTGATCTTCCTTGCTGTGGCTGCAGGAACTACAGCAACGCACCCCTATAACAGATGTCCGAGCCCATCAGGACATCAACAAGCTGGTGGCAGCCATCCAGTTTTCATCAGATGCCACCCTAGCTGCAGCCAGGTTTGCCTCCAGGTGATCGCTTCTTCGGTGGCTTCCCGCAGACTGCTGTGGCTACAACACTGTCAGGCAGACATCCGTCACAAGTGGCGATTGGCATCAGCTCCCTTCACAGGGACGCCCTCTTCGGACCAGCACTGGAGCCATTCCTAATCGAGAACAAGGACAAGAGGAAAGTCCTTCCCACCGCCCTGAAGAAGGGCAGCTTCACGACGGCGCTGTACCCCAGACGCTCCTACTCCCGGGGTCAAGACCCTGGCTCCTTATTTCGGGGTCAGGACTCCTTTAGGGGTTCAGAGGCGGGATACTCAGGGAACAGGCAGTACCAGGGGGATTCTCTGCCAGGCAGAGCTACCCAGACAGGCAACAGAGAGGCAGGCAGCAAAAGCGGTCCTTTCGAGGGGGCGGAGGAGATGGAGGGGGCGCTCCTTCCACAAAAACTAAGTCTAGGTCCAGCTCTCCTCCCATTGGGGGGCGCTTGGCGTACTTTGCCAACCGTTGGGACCTCTCCTCCTCCGATATGTGGGTGCAGAACACCATCAGGCAGGGCCTTTCGCTAGAGTTTCTTTCCAACCCCCCGAGTTTCTTCCTGATATGTCCGGTCTCTAACAACCCGACCCGGAGGTTGTTGATGCAGGAGGCCATCCAGCACCTGTTGAGAATTAGGGCCATTCAGCCCGTGCCTCCAGAGCAGCAGGGTCAGGGGCACTACTCCATCTTTTTTGTCATTCCCAAGGCTTCGGGGGGCTGTAGAGTGATCCTGGATCTGAAGTGCCTGAACCGCTATATTCAATATAGGAGCACACCTGGACAGGTACCGGTACACATCCAATGTTACCTAGATGACCTGTTATTACAGTCATCTTCCTTTGAGGGTGCCCTAAGGGACTTAGATATCACCATGGCAGTCCTGAGAGACCACGGGTTTTCGGTGAACATGGCCAAGAGCCACCTCCACCCCTCTACTAGCCTGATCACCTAGGAGCCCTAATAGATATCCAGGCAGGCATGGTCTATCTGTCACCAGAAAGACAGATAGTCCTCAGGCAGCTAAGTTCAAGTTTATTTGATTTATAGACCGCCCCCTCTCCCCGAAGGGACTTGCCACCTTGGTAGCCAGGGAGCGTAGGGTATCCTTAGCCATCCTTTCCAAACTGCTGGGTACCATGGTCTCAGCCATCGACATCGTCCCGTGGGCTTGCCTCCACACCAGAGTCCTCCAATGGTTCCTTTCCAGCGGAGGCGCATGAGCTGCTCTCAGTCCAAGGTACTTCTTCCAGCAGAAGTCACCCGATCCCTGTCTTTGTGGAAGTCCCCAGCAATCACAAAGGGCGAGACCTTTTGGACAACAGACCACATAACGGTAACTACGGACGCCAGCCTGAGCAGGTGGGGCGCACATCAGCAGGCTCAGATTGCGCAAGGACATTGGACTCAGGCGGAGGGGACTCACAGCATCAACTGGCTGGAGCTCAGGGCGGTCCGCCTGGCCCTCTTACATTTCCATCGCTCAGTCAGGGGCCGTCACATATTAGTCCTCACAGACAATATCACCACCAAGCCCACATAAACAGACGGGGGGACCAGATCGAGGGCTCTCATGCAGGAGGCCAGGCGTCTGGGGCTGTGGGCCGAAAGGAACCTCCAGTCTCTGAGGGCAGAGCACATAGCGGGGGTGGACAACACCAGAGCCAACTGGCTCAGCCGGGCCGAAATGGACAACACGGAGTGGAGGCTGCAGCCAGCGATCTTCAAAGAGGTGGCAGAGCGCTTCGGATGCCCGGAGGTCGAACTTTTCGCCACTCCTCTCAATGCCCAGCTCCCGAGGTTCTTCTCCAGGTATCGGACATGGGGGGCGGAAGGGGCGGATGCTGTCCGGTGCCCCTGGCCCAGAGGTCTACTGTATGCCTTCCCGCCCTTACCCATGATCCCCAGGGTCATACGGAAGATCCTGCAGGAGAGGGCGGAAGTGGTTCTGTTGGCCCCTCACTGGCCCTGCAGACTGTTGTTTGCGGATCTCCAGTCTCTGTCAGTGGAGAGGCCCTGGAGAATTCCCCAGGAGAAGATATCCCTCAGCCAGGGGTATCTGGAGCACCCAGACCCCCAATGGCTCCAGCTGATCGCCTGGCGCTTGAGCAGAGCATCCTGAGGAAAGACCTCTTCTCCCCCAGGGTGATACAAACCATCCAGGCCACCCGCAGACCCTCCACGGAGCACATCTACGGCGCCACATGGTGTGCGTTCTCCTCATGGTGTAGCTCCCGGGGGCACGATCCCATCCAGGTCACGGTGCCACAGGTCTTGGAATTTCTCCAGGCAGGTCTGGACAGGGGAATGGCTCCTAACATGATCAGGAGGCAGGTTTCAGCCATTTCATCAATTGTCCTGTGTGGCAGGAACCAGAGTTTGACTCACCATCCCATGGTCAAGCAATTCCTTAAGGGGGCTTCCAATCTCAAACCACCTACGGTACACAGGTACTCGTCCTGGGATTTACACAGGGTACTAGATGCTCTGACAGTGCTCCGTTTGAGCCTTTAAGTTCCTGACCCTTAAAGTGGCCTTCCTGGTGGCTATCACCTCCGCCAGAAGGATATCCAAACTGCAAATGCTGTCCACCAGGGAGGATCTCTGCATGTTCCACCAGGACAGAGTGGTGTTGCGGTTGGATCCGTCCTTCATCCCCAAGGTGTGCACCTGTTTCATCGAGCACAGGAACTGATCCTGCCCAACTTCTGTCCAGACCCTTCTCAGAGAAGAAGTGGCACACTCTGGACGTAAGGAGGGCTCTGTGGATCTACCTCAGGAGAACCAGGCCAAGCAGGAAATCCAAAGCCTTGTTCGTTTCCTTCCAGCCGGGGACTCTGGGAAAAAAGGTGACCTCCACAACCATAGGCAGGTGGTTCCGATCCTGCATTGCCACTGCCTATCAGTCACAGGGCCTGTCCACGCCAGGTCGCATCACTGCTCATTCCACGCGGAGCGTAGCCACTTCTACGCCCTGGGCCATGCCAGCTTCCTTGGCCGAAATCTTCAGGGCAGCCACGTGGTCTTCCCCTTCACCTTTTGTAAGGAACTATAAACTGGACTCCTTTGCTTTGGCAGAGGCCTCTTTCGGCCGCAGGGTGTTGCAAGCGGTCCATAGGGCGGGGACCACGCCTCACCGGGCATGAGTTGGAGGGGCATGTGCCTCAGGGGTCTCCCTCCCTAGGGACCTGTAGGCTTTGGTACGTACCAGTCTGGATACTCCTCCCCCTCGCTGAGGAGAAAGGGCGTTGGTACTTACCTGATACGCCTCTTCTTATAGTGGGGGAGGAGTATCCAGCCCCTCCCTGACAATGTTATGTTGATAAAGTGTTATGTTGATGGTTTATAAGATTATGTTGTTGTTTGATGCAATAAAAGATAATATATGGATTAAGAAGTCTGGAGTGAATGGTGCAACGAGTCGGATAGAGTTCTTCGCCGATAACTGGGTAGCACCTGGTGACCAGTGGGCATTCCCAAAGAGCTTATCTGACTCAGTCGAATCAATGAGAGGACAAGGTTAACCCAGTCTGGATACTCCTCCCCCATTATGAGAAGAGGCGTATCAGGTAAGTACCAACGCCCTTTTTCTACATAACATTTTCAGAAATAGTGTGCCATTGCATCTGGGCAATTGTGCCAAAATCCTGCAGTTGTCTTTCTTGGGATTAGAACAAGGACTTTTCCACTTCTAATTCAGTACCTTATTTACTGGACCAAACTGACTTTCATTTTATTTCCTTGATCTGTAGTCAATAATATTTTCTTCTGTATGAATACAGAAATTATAATGATTCTATACTTGATTTGATTCATATATCTACAGTCACCTATGTATAACAGTTATGTGTTCTGTTGGCAATTGCAAGTATGATGCCTTTAGTATATTAATTGTCGGTCTAAATGTGACCATTAAAAGAAAATAATATGGGTGGTAGTGGAATGGATATACTGTATTTCTGGAACAGTCAATGATACTCTGGGGAACAGTTACAATAAATGCATTTGAAGCAAAAGGATATCCTTTAAAAGCAATAACAATGAGTATACTGATTTGATATAGGATAAATCATTATGGCATATTAATATTTAAGAGTTAATTCTATTTATTTCATATATCCTTTTCCAGAAGCTAAACTGGGTCTAAAACCTAAGCCTGCCTCCAGCATGATGTAGTTATTGCTGCAACCACATTTGTTGATAAATAATTCCTTTAGCATTCCCCCCTAATCTTAGTTTAGGGGAAAGATAGGTATTCTACATCATATACTGCCTTTCTGGAAAATCAAGCATAAAACATGGGGAAAATAATTTCTATAATGCAGTTCCTGTTCTTATAGTGTAAATATATGTGACAGGGCATTTCAGTCCTTAACTCCACTTTGTCAATCAAAGTGGATATAAAATAAAACTTTAATAAACAAATTTGAAATGTATATGAAGCCTAATTTATAAAATATGTGCAGACCACAAGATGCTGATACTTTGTTATAATTAGCAGCTTGGGAGAAATAGAACTTTTTAAGTTATATATCAGTTCCCCAAAAAGAGAAAAGTACATCTTGAACTCACATGGAATGCCATACATGTGCAAAAAAATCGGAGTAAGAATAATGCTGCACACGGAGATTAAAAAAATTAAAATGTATGTAACATGTAGCAATAACAATAGCAATAACACTTAGACTTATATACTTCTTCATAGTGCTTTACATAACTCTCTGAGCAGTTTATAATGTCAGCGTATCTGAGGCCTTGGAAGGATGGAAGGCTAAGTCAACCTTGAGCTGAACAGGATCAAATTACTGGCTCTGGCAGAGTTAGCCTGCAATACTGTTTTCTAACCACTATGCCATCTGAATTTTAGAGGTAGCCTAAATCTCAAATTAAAGTCCTCTGCTTCTTTTCCCTGAACTCTCCTAGTTTCTTGATAGTACTCCCTTTACCAGGTCAGGTACCAGCAGGCTCTCGCACCCTTTCTCCAGAATTTTGCTTTAGAGCTTTAGAGAAACATATGTTTTTCTCTCTTTAAAAAGGGAAGGAGAGGATATGTGCTAAAGGCCATGCTTGAGACAAGATGTCTCATCAAATTCAGATTCTGCTGGCATCTAGACTGGCAATGGGGCTACAATTTTACATATTGTGTCGCTTCATATTAACAATAATGCACACTTTACGAATCAAATATTTGAATTAGTCTTCACATTCATGCCTGGACTGAAACTTTTTTTGTATTACTTCTACATTTTCCCCTTTAGTAATCAGACTAGTATATATGAGAGAATTCTGGAAAAAATGTTCTCTGGTCATATTTCACTTTTCTTCCTTACCCCCACTATATAAGCTTATGAAATTACTGTGTCAGCAGAAGATTACTGTACATTGTTTATCATACTTGCCTGTCATGAGGGTGGAGAATTCAGGAGCTGTCTGAATCCTTCCTAAAGTTTTTAAAAGATTTTTTTAGGTGCTATGTATATAAAACAACTGTGTGTACTTTCCAATAAGAGTTTCAGTACATCCTAGTACACTACCATTATCTTTTTACACTCCAATAATCCTGGAAACTCATTTTGAGCTCTCATCCCTGATAAGTGTAATTATTTCAGAAGGTAGACTGAAAAAATGATTATTTTGGAACTAATTAAAGTTGTTGCAATGATTCACTGTAATAATCTGTTTAACTTTTGTTCAAGACCAGCAGTTGATATTATAAAGTGGTTGTACAATGAATGGGCTCTTTGGAAATGTCAAATACTGTTTTTACATGATTGAAAGTGGGAGTTGTTAACTACTTTCGTAGCATAGTAACTTTTCACGCCTGTGTACTTCAGTCTAGGAGAATATACCGTGTTTCTCCGAAAATAAGACAGTATCTTATTTCCTCTTGACCCCCAAAATATGGCTTGGGCCTTATTATCGGGGAGGGCTTATTGTTTTGGGGTTGCCGGGTGGCTGCTCTCTTGCGAGCAGGCTCCCGAAGAGCCGGGCACATCCTCAGGGGCGAATGGCTGTATTGCGCTGTTGCAGCAGTGTAACATAACAGCCATGCTCATGAGCAGCCGCCCAGCAAACCCCCTCCAGAGGGCAAAAAACAGCCCTATGGGGAATCCAGAAGTTTGGGAATGGTGACTTCCAGTTTGTCCGTAGGTCTGTTTTTCATCTTCCGGAGCCTTTAGGCGGCTTCCTGAAGGCTCCGGAGGTAAAAATCGACCCTACGGACAAACTGGAAGTAACCATTACCAAACTTTCAGATTCCCCATAGGGCTGTTTTTCACTCTCAGGAGCCTTCATGGAAACCTCCTGAAGGCTCCGGAGGGCAAAAAATGTCCTACAAGCAAACCGGACATTTATTCCTAAATTTATGATTTGCCTGTAGGGCTGGTTTTTCACACTTTGGAGGCTTCAGGGAAGCCTCCGGAGGAAGAAAAATGACTTCAAAAGAAGCCAAAGTCAGCAAGCCAGCACACACATGTGTGCTGGCCAGATGACAGGGCAATACCTTGCATGTCCTGACAAATGTCTCTGCGTGCCACAGGTTCGCCGTCACGGATCTAGGCTGTTGTTTTAATTAAAAAGTGTTAAAGGAGCGACTTTGTAAAATGGATGAAGTATTAAAGGAGCCATGTTGTGCTCGAGAAGGCATTTCTGATTCTGCGTGTGAGGGAAGAAGTGTTTTTGCATGTGTGTTTAGTTTTCTTGTATCAGCTGAAGAGTAGTTTGTGCATACACATATATATGTAAGTAGCAAAAGACAATCTTTGTTAGGGCCACCCACTTAGCTTCATGAGGCCAGTTCACTTGAAGAAGTGCCTCCCATCCTTGTGAGTTCCTTTTTATAACTCTAGTTTACAATTACTAGACTGGGATAGAGGAAGCTTCTAATTACAAGTGATGAGGGATGATGAGCACTGATGCAACTTGATATATTTTTCTAAAGACCTGCATTCTTCATATATTGAATATATAATATTCTTCATATTTCCTCATTTCCCCCCACAATATGCTTGAAAAAATAACCACTCTTCTTTTTATAATTTAGTATTTTCCAAATTGTTGCTGTCAGCATGTATTGCATTTAAAATTCTGCAGTATCCAGCTAACATATATTAGAAGGTATCAAACGGAATACTGCATTCAGTTCTGGTCGCCACGATGTAAAAAAGATGTGGAGACTCTAGAAAGAGTGCAGAGAAGAGCAACAAAGATGATTAGGGGACTGGAGACTAAAACATATGAAGAACGGTTGCAGGAACTGGGTAATGTCTACTTTAATGAAAAGAAGGACTAGGGGAGACATGATAGCAGTGTTCCAATATCTCCGGGGTTGCCACAAAGAAGAGGGAGTCAAGCTATTCTCCAAGGCACCTGAGTACAGAACAAGAAGCAATGGGTGGAAACTAATCAAGGAGAGAAGCAACTTAGAACTGAGGAGAAACTTCCTGACAGTTAGAACAATTAATCAGTGGAACAGCTTGCCTCCAGAAGTTGTGAATGCCCCAACACTGGAAGTCTTTAAGAAGATATTGGATAGCCATTTGTCTGGAACGGTATAGGGTTTCCTGCCTAGGCAGGGGGTTGGACTAGAAGACCTCCAAGGTCCCTTCCAACTCTACTATTGTATTGTATAAGTTGGAAATCATTTGTGTAAACTGTTCAATCACATAATTGAGTTTCTCTAGTAATGTAATCTTCTTTAAATTTATACATTTGGATAATTACATAATCTGTTTTTGTAGGTTTTTCTCTTCTGGAAAACTTCCTTATAACAGACTTAAATAAAGTTTCTCCTATCTGTTTTAACATTATTTAACAAAAATGTATGTTTTGCCCTCATTGTATGGTTGTTAATGTTCAGGTTCATGTAGTTAGAATGATTTGGAAAAATGTTGAAAGAACTCAATAATTAAATATATATATTTGTAAATATTTATACAAATAGAATAGAATAAAATGTTTATTGTCACTTTAAATGTACCATTATGATAACCATCATGCATAACATTTTTATTGTTCAGTTCCTTCCTGCAGTTCTCATTGTGTTGTCTTTAAAATTTAGGCAGCAGAGTTTAGTGTGGAATTGATTAAAAAAAATCAGTTCTTGAGTTTACTTTTGCAAAGTGGCTTTTTCACCGTTTCCCCCAGCCTCACAACACATATCACTAGTACTTCAGACAAAGTGAAAAGCATTTATTCATGAAGGATAAGACTTTATATAGGGTACAGAAACAAATGATACATACATTCGATGTATATGATGTGTGAGAAAGTAATAAATAAAGCAACTGGATGTTAGAAATAGATAACAGAAAACATTGATCCTAGATAACATTCCACTGGTGGCAAATGTATGGGTTACATCACCTCCTTTCCCAGTTGAGTTTGTATATTTATACTTGCGAGTGTTTCAAGTTCGTCTAGAACGGGGGCGTCAAACTCGATTTCATTCATCGCATCAGCATTGTGTTTGACCTCAGGAGGCAGGGTGGGGGTGACCAGTCACTTGTGTCAGGGGTGCTTGTGGTGGCCCGAGAGCTCTGCCAGTGAAAATGGGCTGTTTCCAGAGTGGCTCTGTGAATCATATCTAGGCACCCTACGAGCCGGATTCTGCCCCCGGGCCTTGAGTTTGACACCTCTGGTCTAGAAAATAGCCTCTATGTTTATTTTATGATTTAAGTAATTTTTGCAAGTAAAAAAGAAATGTCTTTGAATGAAAAGAAAACTCAGTTTCCTCAACTTCAAAAGAAAGCATGGATACCATGCTAATGTCATATTTATTAAATTTTAATTTTTAATAATGTTTTACATTTTAATATGCTTTAATAAAGCATTTATTAATAATGAAGCATAACATTCCAGGTAACAAAGGTACCCTGCAAACATTATTAAGAAAATTATAAAACATAGCAACATGGAGGGATATAATGTACTATAAAAGTTTCCTAAAGAATTCTTAAGATTTTTATATTTTTTTCATAAGTATGACTAATATATTAGAACTATTTTAAATTAATATTTTATATTTATGTTTGCAGGGAGTATGCTGGAGGTAAAACCATGAAGAAGTAGTGGAAAGAAGAATAATGTTTTTCCGAAATCGTTTTCTGTTTCTGTTGGCTTTAGCTGCCTTATTAGCCTTTTTGAGCCTTAGCCTCCAATTCTGTAAGTATAATTTTATATCATAGCTAAGATTTGTAAATACCATTTTCTTTTTATTGAATTTTAATGTATGTGTAGGAAGTAAAATCAAAATGTCAGAATGATTGTGTGTACAACATGAGGACTCATTTTCTGCTTTACAAAATGACACAGATGACATAATTTTGAACATATTTCAAACAAACTGATATTAATTATGACTGTGCGGGCTGAAAATGATTGATCTGTTTGATGTGAAATGACAAATGAGGAAAGAGAATTCTTTCCCCCTTTACTTTCTGCAAAATATTTTGTTTATTTCATATGAATATATTTGAAAAACAAATGCAAATTAACTGTTAGTTTTCTCATATTAGAAATTTTGAATAATTATAACATGAGCATCAGACTAATTCTCAAACACATGAACATAACTTTTAAAAAGGAAAGAGATTAGGCGTAATTAGATTTGCAAGGTTCTGTTACAAAATCCAATTGTAATAAATATTTTAATCTTGATGTACAGTTGATTCCTTGGTCTAATCTACCTCTTAGGGCTGACGTTGTTTCATGTTTTACCTATTCCTTTTCTCTCACTAATGTGAATGGGTTTGTATAGCTGTGTCTATCTGCACTATTTACACATAATTTAATTCCTTTTCATTGTTTGAGCTTAAGCAGTGTTTTTCTCCTCAATGCTTTGGTAACAGGTATCTCGATGCCATCCTCTTTACGTTCCACAGACTGTCATCACATCATAGTTAGCAATGGAAGATCATTACATATGAATAGCCCTAATTCATAACCACTCAACTTTGATAGAACCTATAGCCAAAATCTGCTCTTCCCTATACAACTTTGAGGCACTGGGAAAATATCTTGATGACAACTCTTGGATGGTCTGAGGCAAAAACATATACCTATCACCAGCACACTACTGATACTTGATCCCATGTTGATAGATGATGTCACTGATGCTTTCATGTAGCTCTTAAATAGAAGTGCAAAGATAAAGTGTCTTGAAAGCTATCCATACTTTCACAGGGAACAACTCTTGGCACCCCACTATTTTTACTCTGTTTACACAACACTTCCACCAATCATCTCTTCACATAATAACACTATTTAACTTTTATCTAACATAACATTCTCATACATCTGTAAACAACTAGGGTTCTGACACAAACATATGGTCTTGATGCCAGGTTCGGGTAGAAAGTGATGTACTTAAATTTGATTGTAGCTATAGTTCTTTCAGTCTGTTCAGCATCTTAATAGGCCGTACCAGGAAAGCTTGCTTTTTCTATTGAGGTTGTGTCTTTCCTTCAGAGGTTTTAGCTTTAATGTCAACTAATGAGGAACATTTGTGAGGTAAGGGATGTTGTTGTTTAAAAATTATTCATGCTAAATGATTGGTAAAATGAACTTTTGTTTATAGTTTAGTTTAGTTTAGTTTATTAGACTTCTAGACCGCCCCCTCTCCCTGAAGGGACTTGGGGCGGTGTACAGGTACAAAATTAAAACCATACAATCGATAATAAATATAATTAAAATCGGATTAAATAGACCCCTGTACAAGTTTATAAAAATTAAAAACTTCACCTTAAAACCAAACCGTAAAATTTAAAAATACAAACTGAGGTGGGAAAGCTGGAATTAGGCCAGGCCGGCTAGATGAAACAGGTGGGTTTTGAGCTTCTGGTGGAAGGAGCGGAGGTCCGTGGTCGTTCTAATGTCAGGGGGAAGGTCATTCCAGAGGGTCGGGATTTAATAATGTATAATATAATGTAAATAAATCTATATAATCTATAATGTAAATAAATCATAGCATTTTGATAGATATCAAGCAAATACTGTTCTGTCCGTGGTTTCGCCATATGTGCAGATGTAAGGATGCTCCATTGTTCCGCTCTGACTGTCAAATGCTCAGCCAATCAGGAGCGTCCTTCAGCTGATCAGTCATTGTCATTAACAAGCCTGTTCTAGATTGAAATTTAAACTACAAACCTTTATGGGAGTACGTTGCCACTTCCCTAATCTATGGCATAATAGTGGAATATGCTATTAGAATTTTGCAGGTAGCCTTTAACTTACTACTACAATTGGGACCAGAAATATAATAATAAGTTGTTATGGATATAAGTCGAAGCATACACATGACTAGAAGTGCTGTGGTTGTTAAACGAACAAGGTGGTCATTAAATAAAAGTGATCATTAAGGGAATCCATTTATTTGAATGCCAGAAACTAGCAAAAAAAGGTCTCAAATTGTGGTCACATGATTGAAGAATGCTGCAACCAGTCAGCAAAGGTGACCAGTTGAAAGTTCCCAACATACAATGGGAGGGCTGCTTATGGTGGCTGATGGTGGTGGTGTTTTTTAGGCCTTAAGTTAGTTGTTAAATTCAATGACTTAATACCAAAAGACAGCTGTTGAAAAACCATCTTGGTTAGTTGTTATAGTCCCAACTGCATAGCCCCAAACATTTTTCAAGTGTTCTTTCAGACTGTTTTATTTTCCAAAATATTGACGTAGACACAAAACTTTTCTAGACCTAATCCTAATCAATCGGGTGAATCAGATTGAAGAGGCAAAACAGTTGGAAACTTTGTAAGAATCTCACATCATTTTGTGCTTCAAAGTACACAAAATGGAAAATTTGAATAAACAAAAATGGAGACCTAATTTCAATTCATTGATACATAAAAAATTCTACATGTAAAAATCTATAGCTAATATCTGTAGAAAGTTGGCAAAACAGAAGCGCAACAAAAGAAAGTAAATGCAAAATAAGAGCTTATTTTGGCTATCGTATTAATAATGATGGGTAGGTGGGGATGATGAAGACAATGGGTTTGCTACTTGGAGAAAATAATAAGATAGTGACAGAGAAAAGCTCAGCTGACAGAAAGAGGAAGTGGTAACTCAAAGTGAATACATGGTGAGGAGAGTCTTACTACCATGAATAAATTTAAGGATTCAGAAATAGATCAGTTATGTCTGAAGACCTTGAAGATCTTAATAGATACCAGTGTGGAGTGCTTTGAGAAACCATATAATGCCAAATGATTGGTGTAGGGTGCACGTTCCTATTTTCAAAAAGAGGAGAATAAAAAAGGATAAAAAACAGATGTCAGCTTAGCATCAGTCCTTTGCAAACTTCTAGTACAGGCTATTAAGCGGGTGGTTTGTGATCATTTAGAAAAGAATGCATTGTTTGGCAGAAGCCAGCATGAATTTATCAAGAAAAAGTTGTACAAAAGAATTGGGTCTCCTTTTGATAAAGTGCTATTCAATGAACCATATAAAAGGGTATAGTGAAGATGGTAAAATGTGGGTTGTATACATGCAACTATTATAAGGATATGCACGTGCTTTTACCATTGTACCAAACAAATATACTTTAGTGGCTTCTATTAAACTGGATTAAAATGTCAGTGGCATATTGCAACACTCTCTTCAAGGCAAGAAGAAAGTCGTGTTTCAGAATAACTACCCTGTTTTCCCGAAAATAAGACAGGCTCTTATTTTTGATCCACTTATTTTTGGGGAGGTCTTATTACTTTTGAGGTTCAGGAGGTGGGCGAGCGTGATCACCTCATGGCTCCTGCTGTGTTGCAATATCTTCAGGGAGAGCATATTTTCGGGAGAGGGCTTATTTTAGTGTATATGCTCAAAAGCGCGATTGGGCTTATTATCCAGGGAAGTCTTATTTTCAGGGAAACAGGGTAGCAATAACTTTTACTCATAGCAAAATTCTCTTATAACATGAGCTATTCTTTTGGGAATGTTAATCTATGAATTTGTTCAGCAGATACTTATCTATTAAAAAATTAGTAGTCTTTTGTTTAAATGTCCGTTACATATTAATTTTAAGAAGCCCATATTAGAGATAGCATGATTGAGTTTTAATGTATATATGTGCTTTTACGTTATTGTAAAATACGTGCCATCCTTGCAAATATAAGAGTTATGCACAAAATAAGTATATAAACCAAGTATTGTTACCTATGACTTCTGTGTGTATGTGCGTCTGTGTGTGCGGGAGACGGGGAGTGGGGGGAGAGAGTATGATTGAAATTGATAAATCATTTGGATTGTTTTAATGTCTGGGCTGATTTTTCTTTGTCCACAAAAAATGGAGTTATTTAACTTTTGAATAAATGTTTAGATTTCTTCATGTATATACCATCATGCATTCCTCATAATATAAAGCATCTATTCAGGACAAAATTAAGCTCTTGACAAAAGACGACTTATAAATGTTGTATAAAAAAAGAGCTTTTTGTCATTATTTAGATGAAAGATTATATACTATTTTAGGTTTAGGAGCCGTTGCAATCTAGGTGTTATGATCTTCATAGAGGAAAAAATAAATCAAGAAACATTATTAGTACTGAAACAGACACTTTGTTACTATAATTATTTGTTTGAATTTTCTGAAAGCTTTGATAGCATTGAGATACTTTGATTATATAGAGAAAATTAAAGAGGACAAATAACAAAACTAATACATGAAGGAAAAGTGAGTAAGTCTGAACCAACCTAGGAAGTTGTGATTTGATAGAGATTCAATTCTCAAAGACAAAGATGGGAATTTTAAAGGAGACAAAAGCAGTTTATGAAATATATGGGATGTAGAGGAAGTAAAGATTTTCAAGGCTAGAAAGTTATTAATAGTGTAGTTGTAAAGTAGATATAGCTTTGTTTCCTTTTCTTTAGCTTACTATTTCTTATTTCTTTTTGTGCTCTGCATAACATTTCTTATTCTGGAAGGAATGTGGGGTGTATGCACATACATTGTGTGCATATTCTCTTGAGGGGTACATAGTGACAAGCACTTTTCCTGAGGGAGAAAGATCACCCTAAGACAAGAGATGACAAGGTTACAGGTATTGTTTCTTTGGAAACACTGCCAAATATGTTATAGTTGAAGGCCTTTAAAAGTCAAACCTTAATGCTGTTTACCTTAGGCCATTTCAGACACCTCTGTTCTCAGACTAAAATCAATATTATGGACTTACTGTTGTACTCATAAATGAAACACAGCTGTGGTCCAATAGGTAATAATTCAGTCTTAAAAGCCAGTGGTTTGGAGGGTTTTTGAAACCAATTTAATCAAGAACTAGTATTCTTTTCTTGCACCAGGGTAAATAATATTAGTTCTCAAAGTAGAAAACATTACAATTTACTAATATTGTTGCAGTAGATTCATCATTTTAAGCTTTTCAAATATTTAATGAGAGTCTTAGACTTAAAGCTATATAATTATTTTTCAATCTTACTAGTCAATTTCACTGGTTCAGACATAAGGTCATTGAAACTGACAATTTTAAATGTGGAAACCCTGTGATTGTTGGTATCTGAACTGGTATCATTGTACAATGTACAATCAACGTAGACCCTTGGACAAATGTTATAGAGGTTATTAAAAGGAATGGCTGAAATGTGATTTGGAGTTTTCCGTTGTTTGTTAGTTTTCTTGTTAATACATGTTGAGGATTGGGAGTCTTGCTCGTGGATTTTTATATTTCCATGAATAGATTTAATATGAAATATAACAACAATACCTCACTTTAATCTTGGGGGGGGGGGGGACTCTTGATAACTCAAGAAAGACATTTTGAAATAAGCAATAATAGATTTCCTGGATTTTTTACTGTAAATAGATCTGTGAAATTTGAGTGCAGGTGTTAGAATGCATAAATATACCATATGTTTGCCTGCCTCTGAAATATTTCCAAAGCTTTTTCTTCTCACGCCATATCAGTTATTGCATAATTTGTCTTGTTCCTTATCTCTTCTGTTGCACTTAGCCTGTTTTTCTATGGCATATTTTCCTCTTCATAGGACAATGGAAGTAACAGAAATTTGACATGTACTTAAAGAACCACTCAGTAACAATTTAGGTAATTCTTAAGATATTGTCTCCTGTTAGAAACAATGCTACTTTTCTAAATGCCCATGTTCAGTTCTATCAGATTTATGGAAAGAATATGAGCAATGATTCAGTGAGCTGAGTAGTCAATAAAGGGAGTACACCTTTTTTTAGCCCACTATTCCCCAACTTTGTACCTTCCAAACATGAAAAGTACCAGTTTAGGAAAAGCTGATTTATCCCAATCAAATACATCTAATATATGATGCCAGATTGGGAAACAGCAGAATACATTTCTACATAGTTCATTCCAGAAAATTTCCTATACTCATTATCATGCTCAGTATAAAGTCTGAGCATGCCTTTCTGTGACCTTGCTCAATTTCATAGATCAGCAAAAGAGGTAGTCCAGAATTAGAGCCAAAGAGTACCTTTTTTTGTCTGTTTACACATAAGACAAATAATCTTGTTGGAAAATATTTTAGCATCACTTTTCTAAATAACTGCTGATGAATGAGTTAACATTTCTTTTTTCATTCTTGGCAGAACTTTTCTAGTATGTCTGTTTTATGTTGAAAGCCAATGAAAATTTACCATGGATCCTTTAAACAAAGTTTGCTATGTGGTTTCTCAAGTTTGTAAAAGTGCTTTCAAATAGTTTGGTTGTGCCATATTGAAAGGACCTACTGTGTTTAAGGCTAATATTCAGAAAAAAATATAGTCAACGTTTTAAAGTCGAAAGAAAAAGGGAATGGATTTTCTTCCATGTCTGATTTTTTGGGGTAAATATTAATTATTTTTCTTCTGTATCTTCCTTTTAGTTATTTTAGTATTAATAGTATTTGCTATTCTAATAACTGTGTTCTTAATTTTAAAAAATGAGCCTTCTGAATGGATAAAAAAAGATGAACAGATATACTACAACTCAAGAGATTCTATCTTTATTTTATATTGTTCCTTTTGTTTTCCAAAAGTGATTATACTGAAAGCAGTAGTATACATATTGTATGCATAATCATGTAAGGTGGGCAAAATTAGGATAAATATAAAATCTATGACAAAATGCTGTTTTCAGTAGTAATAGTTACTCAAAGAGGAATATTTATTAGGCTAAACCAGGAGATGGGCATATTTATTTTTTTCTTGACTCTTACTTCATGTTATGTTGTATATAGAATATGCTGTATGTAGTAAAGATAATCCTGGAAAAACCATTTATTTCAAAGGATTTTCTTTTTTAGGCAGAATAGAATTTAAACATATTTAAGGAAGCTGACATGGATTGTCATTGAAAACTATATTTTCTAAGAAAACATAATTCACTCTACATAAAATAGCAATGTTAGAGCTCTAGACAATTTATTTATTGCTTATGCTTTTAATTAAAACCTTGTGATTTTATTTTACTGGTTCCTTTGTCAGCAGAATTTTGTTTGGATACTATTTCTCTTACACTGTCTGCATTTAAATCTGTTATAAAGATCAAAAGCAATGCATAATGAAAAGATAGAAATTGTTTTACTAATGAATACCATTCCATCAGCAAAATTATATCATTACATTACATACCACCTACTAAGAAATCATTAATTAATGTGATGTAGAAATAGATTTTATACCAGAAGTCTAGTATAAGAAGTATGGAAGTCTATTTCCTGTTTTTATATTTATTCCATATTTATTTATGCATTTTGAATTTTGAATTATGCAAATAAATAATTTAGCAATAGACTAATCAGTATCAATTGATGTTGGTTATTTATATTTTAGTACATTTGATTCCTGTTAAGCCAATTAACGACGATGGTCTGCATTCCAAGAATCGAAAGAGAATAATGCCTAATCCACTAACAGAGCCACCTGCTATTGATCCTATTTATGAAGCCCAGTTTTATTGTAATGTTCCCAGCATCTCTGAACGCAGTATGGAAGGTAACTATGCAATTTTGTTGTTGACTGCTCTTCATATTTATTTGCTTAATTCTATTGCAGTTCTGAAACCTTGCTAATAGAATGCTCTCAAATTCCAAACAGAAAGCAGCATTTAACATAAAAGTAAAGACAACGCTCAGACATTACCTACTAGCTTAAACTAGAACAGCTGCTCAAATATAATTTTGTGCCTCCCCCACAGGACTGATCTCGTCATGCCTTGCATTTAAAATCCTTAGAAGCTTTAAGTAGAATGAATGGTTTTTGTAGAAAAGCATGCAGCTTCTGAATCTGAGCTGCAAGCATTAGAAAATGGATTTTATTAAAAATAGCCCAATTAGCACTATTATTTATACATAGTACAGCAGTAGTTTCCATTAGAGCTGTACCTCATACAGATGTTTTATGCAGTCATAGGAAGTAGATTCTTTGATTTCCTATTTGATTACTCTAAAACTTTTCCATTGTTGTTCCCTATGTTCGAATCAGGGTTCTTCCCCCTAAATCAGTTAAAATGTCTGGTCCAGCTGAAAAGTAAAATGGGTATACATTTTGCTGCCCCATCATCACTACCAATTGCCTCTGTTCTGGCTTACAGCCAGAGGACCTTCTCAGTATCACCAGGCAACCAATCAATAGCTTTGTCCATTGGCTTGTCAGAATTCACCCCCTCCTCCTTTCACCCACCCCCTCTCTTTTCCTGGGCACCAGCTGTCTGGTGCAAAAGAAAGAAGATGGCAGGGGAAAGGAGCTTTTCATCCAGAGCAATGACCTGCATCAGCCCAAATTATTGACACTCTGAAGCGCAGCTGACAGAGAGAATATAAGTAGGGCTTGCATGAAATGCATGCTATTTCAATACCCAGTACCCTTATTAGCTGCTTTTTATACGATAATCAAAGTTGATGAAGCTGACAGGCATCTTGGACTCATTGTGCTTGAAACCACAGAGAAAAAGGTTCTCTCTCTCCTCCTTCACCATACACAGAACCACCACAAATACTTTAAAAAATAGTTTTATTGCTTTTAAAATAATAAGAAAAGCAAAATAAACAAAACACAAGAATTAAAACATTATCCAAAAAAAACCAAGAACCATAACAGATGTTTAAAGAAATAAGTGAAAATAAATGCAACAGAAAAAAATTAAAGCATAAATATGCCGAACAATGAGCAGTTCCAATTCTACATATAATCATCAAATACAGATAATTATTTTTATATCATAACCCATATATAAATAAAATTCTTATGTCTTCCCACCACACATACCTGTCAGCTGCTATTTGGGATCAGTTTGGAGAACTGATAATTTTAGGGGGAGAACCTGGTTTGAAATAACTTTCTTGTATTCGGGGCTGAATGGCCCTTGTCACAGCTTGTTGGCTGCAATAGGAGGAAAAATGCTAAGTAAAACTGAGGAGTAGGTTGGGAAAAAGATGAAGGCAATATTATGGGGACTTGGCAGCAAAAGAAGGATGCCAGTTCATATTCCGTAAAAAAGTTCCAAATCCTACTGACTGAACTTAGAGAGAATTGTATCCAGTGAGTGAGTATAAGAGGGCAGCAGTTATTTCTCTCTCATACTGTCAAACCTACTCAGAAGAGTTTATTTGGAGAGTTCTTGATCTAGCTAAATACCTATTGAGTCACTTCATCTCTCTTGTGTGCAATATGTCTCTCACACAAAGAGTTTTATAATCCACCTTTAGTCACCTTTTGTGGAAAACAATCTCAACTGTTACACTTGTTCAGTGCCAATGTTGTATGTTTAATTAAAGGTGTAAATGTATTATAAATTCTTGCAGTTCAATTGGAACTCTAAAAGGGTTCCCCATTATGAGTCTATTCTTGCTCTTTTTCTTATAGGTCATGGACCTCACTATTTTAAACTGATATCTGTTCATGTACTAATTCGTCATGGAGACCGATATCCTCTGTATGCCATTCCCAGAACAAAACGACCAGACATTGACTGTACATTAATGCCTAACAGGTAACATTTCTGTATTATACTAATGCTTTGTATATTTTATTTCTGCACAAATAATGTTAGTGCCTGATCAAAATTCATAATCATTTTTAATAGATTGTCATCAAAGCTCAGACCTACAAACTTTTTCTAAAAGGATTCTTTCATGCTTTAGTTCTATAGTGTTCTGCATATTCATTCACACAATATTGATAAGCTTATATTCTTATCTTCCTTTTGCTTTCTCTCATTAATCTCTTTTCTGCCACTTCAAAATTGGTAGATTTTTTAACAGAGGTGACTCACAGCTGTAGAAAACATTTTAATCCTTTACTTGAAAGCACTGGAATTTCAGCTGATTGGAAAGCAGAAAGCTGCTTTTCTGGTTTTTCTCCAATCAGTGCTAAAAGCACGTGTTGTTGATTGGGTTGGATTTGTTAGTACTTAATCATATTATACTGGTTTTATATTCTAGTTATTTTATACATAGAGACGATCTTACAATTAGGCTTACAATTTAAAGATGCAGTGCTGAAGAGGAAAAGAAAAAAAATATCTATATTATCAATTCCAACATCTTAGATTTTCATAAATGGTGAAAAGAAGTTGCATTATTGCATTGAATATAAGAGAAGTTGATGAAGGAATAATTGCCAGAATAATAACACATTAAAAAGGAAAAACTGATTTAAGGTTGTTTTAAGATGATAAAAGCCAATCATTTAGTCATTCGTTTACTCATCCATTTTACTAGACTTTTTCATTTTTAAGGTAGTATATTATGCCAATTCTGTAGAAAAATATTCATTTCAAGTTATAAAGAAGCTGGATATTTCAGCAGAATGACAATTGCTAATAAACTAAGATTATTTCCAAACTAGAAAGATTCTGCAAGGAAGAGTGGGAAAATAATTACAAAGACAAGAATATAAATATTCTTATCTGATAATAATAATAGAAGCTACTATTTATGTTAAAGGAGATAATACCAAGTACTGATTGAAAGAAAGCCCAAACATTGCACCTGACATATTTATACTCTTTTCTTACCTTGAATCTGTAAATAACTGTACATAAATAGAATGCATTAAAATTTGAAGAATGTTGTGTTTAACTCTGTAACATATAAATATTGTGTCTGTTTCTGTCTCTTCTGTTTTAGTCAATGAGTCAGAATTCACAAGCATCTCAACTTTTCCATACAATTGTAAACTAAAATCATTTAACAGAGAATCAGAACTCAATTACCTTTTGTGATAAACACATTTTGTCAAATAGAACGCTACAGTGCTGAAGTGAGCCATGCATAATGCATTTTTCTAGAATAGCCTTGAATAGAAGTAAATTGAATTGGCTCTAGTAAGCAATTACATTTTGTAATAAGATAAGTGATGAATAAGTTGTTAATTGCACTGATTGGATTTTTAATGAACTTACTCTAGGGAATGAAATATTAATTAAATATTAATTCAAAGCCATTTGGACATTTTATAGGACATGACAACTACAGTTCTAAAAATATCTGTTACAATAGTACTAGAAAAAAGTCCAAAGTTGTCAAAGGCATTTTCTTGTTATCATATAGACAGCAGCCAGACTGGGTATGCTCGGTCCATTAACCAATCGGACTGAGTCTACACTTATGATGTCATTGGGCCCTTGTGGCTCCTCCCCAGTTTCAGACTCAGTCCAACCTGGACTGGCTGTGAAAATTGATCTCTCCTCCATATTATTTAATTATATCTTTAATTGGTGAATTTTTCCAAAAATTTGTTGTTCCTTTAAATTGGTTCCTTAAATAATCCTTTATTCTACAAATTGGAGGGAAATTCGAAACTGATCTCTGGCTGCCTCTCCTCAGCCATCTGATTGCCTGCAGCCACGAGTTCGCTCAGGAAGCCTGCCTTGCAATCAGATTGGCCAGCTCACGAGCTATGGCTCCAAGGCTGTTTCCCCGTGGCGCTCCTTGATTCTGGGCACTCAGAGTGAGGCGCAACCGACCATTTTGCGCGCAGCGGTTCCAGGTAAGTCCAGTGGCCATTCTGCAGATCGCCTGGCCACACTTAGTATTGGCAGCCATTTTGCAGGTCGGAAAAGCCCGCGAAGATAGCGGTGGCCATTTTGAGGCTCGGAAAAGTCTCAGAGAAAAAAAGTCAGCCATTTTGGACGTTTTAAAAAAGTAGCAAACTCTACAGCAGCCATTTGGAGTGCCCAGCAATGCGGGATTACCCCAGGTGGACTGGATCAGGAGCGCCTGGCCAGCAAACAGGTGAGACCGTTGCCTATCTTATTGGGGTGTTGATTTATGTTTGGGGAAATGGCTGATCCAGCTATGGATACGAATGCAGGATTTGAGGAGGCAGGGCCATTAGGGGCAAAGAGCAGGAGGAAGAGGCAAGCCAAAGAGGCCCCTTCCTCAGGAGTAAACCCCAAGGTCTCTAAAGCGACTACCAGGGCAGAAGAGCCCAGGCAGAAGGCCCTTGAGAAAGAATTCAGAGGGCACAAAAACAACAACATATTCTAACTGCCCAGCCCTCCCTCCCTCCCTCCCTCCCTCCGAGGATCACCAAGTGGCATCCCCAGCTCCACCTTTCTTGCCTCCCATGGGCCCTGAACCCACCACCCCCTGGCCTATTCAGAAGGGGAATTGTCTTCTTCAGAGTCCTCATCTTCGATGGAACCTGACAACAGAGGCAATTTCTTTGATGTTCTTCTCAATAGAGTGCGCACCTTTGAACAGGCTTCCCTCCCAGTTACACATGGCTCTGGGGCCCCCCACACCATGTTCACCTCTCCTGATGATATGGTAACCATCATTGCTGAAACAATTAAACAGGTCATGGCTGCTGGCCTACAACAGCAACCCCAACCTCCTCCATCACATCGCCACAAGCATAAATCTTCTGCTGCGGCTTAGCAACCTGATCCCTCTGCTTCTACTTCTCAGGCTCAATTGGCGGAGAGCAAGATAACCTGTGAGACTCAGACCTGTCTGATGACGAGGTGGTCACCCCAGATACCCCTGCCTTTACCGGATTATTCAAAACTGATCGTTTCAAGTCCCTTCTACTTAAGGCCATTAAAGCTGCTAACTTACCATCTTCTGCTTCAGCTTCTACTTCACAGGATAAACCGCCAGAACCGGCTTCAACTGAGGGTCCCAGTACCCATTCACCGAACCCGCAGTGAAAAAGAGGTGATCCCTGTTCCCAAGATATTCCTGAACGTCATCCAGAAGCAGTGGAAGTTTCCAGGCATGGGCCCACAGCTGACCAACCTTGACAAACGTCTCTACAACATTGCACCAGACCTCACCAAGTTCTTCGACACTTCCCCAGTGGTCGCACCGGTTGCAGCCCTGTCTTTACCTACTGGGGTCTCTGATGAGGTTCTCAAGCTTGAGGAGAAAAGATCAGATCAAACCTTAGTCAAAAACTATCAGGCTGGGGCCTGGGCTGTTAGGGCCTCTATGGCCACTTCCTTTTTCTCCAGGGCGACCTTGGTTTGGATTGAACAGCTTCAGGAGTGCATCGCTCCCACTGACACTAGATCACATAGGGATCTCAACAAGATCAGGGCAGCGGTTGAATTTGCAGCTGATTTTTCCCTTAATGCTGCTAGATTCACTTCTAAAGCCATGGCGTCTGGTCATGGCCAGGTGTCTGCTTTGGCTCAAGCCATGGCAGGCGGATGTCCGTACTAAGTGGTGCCTAGCAGTCTCCCCTTTCAGTGGCACCCAATTATTTGGTAATCCCTTAGACCCATACCTCACAGAATCTAAAGACAAGCGCAAGGTCCTTTCATCCATCTACAAGAAACAGGACAGTTGGCCCGCTCCCATCTATAGGCGGTTGCTCTTTCGACCGGCGGACGGGGGACCTTGCTTCCCCCGTCCACAACGCCAATCCTACACTCCCAGACAGGGATCTCACCAGGATGGGTCCAGTAGAAACACACAGCGTTTCCTCTCCAAGAAATCTTACCGTGGAGGAGGCAACCGCCATTTTTCACGTAGGAAATGACTATCTAAACTCTCTTCTGATCGGAGGCCGCCTGGCGTTCTTTGCCCACCGCTGGGAGGAGACCACAACAGACAATTGGGTACTCAAAACTGTCAAATTTGGTCTCATGCTGGAATTCCTCTCCATCCCCCAGGAACACTTCATGCCATGCCCAGTCTCTCGCTGTCCTCGCAAGAGGGCACTGATGGAACAGGCCATTCAGCACCTGTTAAACATCCGGGGCATCCCATCGGTTCCTCCCCATCAGAAAGGGCAGGGTTTTTATTCCCATCTGTTTGTGGTACCGAAGAATTCCAGGGGATGGAGAGTGATTTTAGATCTAAAAACATTGAACCGCCACATTGTCGGTGGTTCAAAATGCATTCTGTGCACACCAACCTCCAGGCGGTCAGGAAAGGCGACTTCCTCACATCAGTAGACTTGACCGAAGCTTACCATCATATCCCCATCTTCATAGACCATCAAAAATATCTCCTCTTCTCCTGTGGGGGGAGGAACTTCCAGTACCGAGCTCTTCCGTTTGGTCTATCCTCTGCGCCCAGGGTATTCACAAAGGTACTGGCAGCACTAGCCGCCCACATCAGGTCATCCCCAGTTTGGATTCTCTGTTACCTGGACGACATCCTCTTGTTGTCCAGGTCTCCAGTTCAGGCAGAAAGAGATCTTGGCCTCACCATTCAAACCTTGCGGAATCACAGGGTGAATCTCAAAAAGAGTCACCTTGTTCCCAGCATTTGCCTTCTCCACCTTGGGGTCTTAATAGACAAGATGGCGGAGAGGGTGTTCTTATCCAACAACCGCATTCTCAGTCTGAGGGAATTTGTCAGGAAGGTGCTACGTCTACGCAAGGCATCCCTTCTTCTTCTCTCCCAAGTCTTGGGCAAGATGGTATCCTGCTTTGGGATTGTCCCGTGGGCCAGGTTTCACAGCAGGAGCCTCCTGCCGATAGGAGCAGCTCTCTTCTTAGGGTCCCCTTCCCAGACAGGTATTACACTCTCTCAAATGGTGGCAGTCCCCGGCGATTTTGCAAGGGACCTTTTTCAGAGAGCCATGCCATCTCACACTTATGACGGATTCAAGTCTGACAGGATAGGGGCACACATGCAGGACCTAGGGTCTCAGGGTCAGTGGTCCCTCGGATAGAACCAAAACAGCATAAATTGGCTAGAATTGTGGGCGGTTCACCTCGCCCTCAGACACTTTCACCACAGGGCTCAGGCCCGACATATATTAGTCCTCACGGACAATACCACAACCAAGGCACACATAAACAGACAGGGGGGAACTCGTTCCTGGTCCAGGAATCCAACCTGTTGGGCCAGTGGGCGGAATCTCACCTGTTATCTCTTGGGGCAGAACACACAACGATTGATCAGGTGGAGCGGACCATCCATCCGAGCCTCTTCTATCAACTGACTCTACGGTTCGGCCTCCTAGTCCTAGACCTGTTTGCGACGGCAGACAACAACCAGGTACTCAGATATTACTCGAGGTTCATGGACCCTGTGGCAGATCGAGTAGACACTCTCAGATACCAGTGGCCCAGGAGTCTCCTGTACACATTTCCTCCCCTTCCCCTCATTCAGAGGGTAATTCAAAAAATGCTGGAGCAGGAGGCAGAACTGTTGCTGCTAGCGCCGAATTGGCCATGCCAGCCTTGGTATGCCGACCTAGTGACTCTGTCAATCTCCACCCCATGGCACATCCCACGGTCTCTCCTGTCTCTACACCAAGGGTCAGTTTGTCATCCTGACCCCCAGTGGCTGCAGTTAACCGCATGGCGATTGAGCGGCAAGCCTTAACAGCCCAATAACATCTCCCTCTACGTCATTGCTACCATTCAGGCATCACGCAGAAGCTCTACTAACCGCATTTATGATGCCACCTGGCGGACTTTTGCTCTGTGGTGTTCCAATCAGACTGTTGACCCACTTAGGGCATCCATTTAGCAGATATTGGACTTCCTGCAGAGGGGGCTTGATCAGGGACTTACCCCTAACACGCTATGCCGACAGGTGGCCGCTCTGCCTCTGTTCTGGACGGCCTGGCATCCGAAGATCTGCCTTCTCACCCCTTGATCCAGAGATTTCTCCGTAGAGCGTCCAACCTGCGTCCCCCTGCCATACATAAATATCTGACTTGGGACTTGCCTCGTGTCCTAGAGGCTTTGACTTCCACGCCCTTTAAACCTATGGGGTTCACTTCTTTGAAACTGTTGTTTTTTAAAACGCTGTTTTTGGTAGCTGTAACCTCAGCCAGACGTATTTCTAATTTGGCTGCTCTTTCAGTCAGGCATGACTTGTGCGTGTTCCATCCAGTTCCATCTTAAGACCCAACATTCATACCGAAGGTCAATAGCTGTTTCCACCGAGGTCAGGAGTTGACCTTACCTGATTTCTGTCCATCTCCCCGCCACGAGAGGGAGCGCAAGTGGCACACTCTTGACATACATAATGCCCTCAAGATCTACATTGACCGCACTGCCTTGTTCCGCCACTTGGAAGCTCTCTTCATCTCCTCTCGCCAGGCCTCCTTGGGTACCAAGGCTTCATCATCTAGTCTGGGCTGCTGGATAAGAGCCTGTATTAAACTGTCTTATGAACTTCAATCTATACAGGTCCCTGCAAACATTACAGCTCACTCTACACACAGCGCTGTGACATGTGCGGTTTGGTCCACTCAAGCCACCTTTGAAGAAGTCTGCCGGGCGGCCACCTGGGCATCTCTCACAGTCTTCATACGTCATTACAAGTTGGACAAGTATGTGTCGGCTGACGTGGCTTTTGGGCGCAGGGTGGTAGAACAAGTGCTTGTGTCCTAACGGACTTTTTTTACAATTTCCCACCCTAGTGAACAGTCCAGTCTTTGGTACGTCCCAGTCTGGCTGCTGTCTCTATGATAACAGGAAAATGGGCGTTGGTTCTTACCTGATACGCTCATTTTCTGGTAGAGTAGAGACAACAGCCAGCCCTGCCCTGGTATGGGTCACGCAAAGGAATTCCTTGTGCGGAGGAGAGAGAGAGATATACAGTGACTATGGACTTTCACTTTTTGCTCACAATTCTCACTTGAGTCTACAATTTTCCTTCATCTGAAACTGGGGAGGAGCCACAAGGGCCCGATGACATCTTAAGTGTAGACTCAGTCCTATTGGTTAATGGACGGAGCATACCCAGTATGGCTGCTGTGTCTACTCTACCAGAAAATGAGTGTATCAGGTAAGAACCAACACCCATTCTATGATAATATTGATTAAATCTATAAAGTTGAAAAGTAACAAAGCCAAAGCCAGCAAACCACATTGTAGAGACTTAAACTGTAACTGTTATTTATACAAAGTTCTTTTGTTCTATGTAAAACTAGTTATGAAACAATATTGAGTTTATACCTCCTAATTTAGCTGTTATCCCCATGCAGTTGCTATTCTGACAGTGCAGTTGTGTAAGATTAGTGCAGTTGTGTAAGATTAGATTAGTGCTGTCCTATGTGTTATGAAACCTATGTTTTATGAAACACTTAGCCATTCTAAAAGTATTGTATGTTAAGTGAGTTTGAATATTCATAAATGGCAGTGTTTCTTTGTTCATTCATTAACCTTTTTCATTCATACTTATATGTTTATCATGCAGAATAAGCTATGTTATGCAAAGCAGAAAAAAGGGATAGAAATACAATCAAATCTACAACATTTATTTTGCCCCTTTGATCCTTGCATGATATTTCAGTCACTATATCTATATGTTGCTTAATGTATTCATTTACATCCCACTTTTGGGGTTTTTTCCTGTACAACAGCATATTACTTGCTTTTAACCCTTCACTCGTTTTTATTTGTTTGTTTTTAATTTGATCTTTATTTATTCTATGTATGTGACCGACCACTTACCGTTTTGTTTTGTTTTGTTTTAGTCATATTTGCAGTCAGTCCACATTAATTCAGCACCATTTGTTCTTGACCTTATCTCATGTTTTATACCATACACATTTCTTAAATACATTACACTCCCACAGTTTCTCCTTACATAACAGGTTGTCATTTTCATTTAACAAAGTAGGTAGAAACAGCCATTTTCACTTTTTAAACATTTCCCCCCCACAAGCTCTATGCTACCTTATGGGTGTACATACTATCAGTTTCCCCAACTTTAGATAGTGTACTTGCTCTTATTTTTGCCATTTATATATTGCATATGACTTCTTTTACTCTACTTTCTCCATCAACATGGAAGAGAAGGTTTTGGAGTTGATGAGAATAGAATATGTTGAGAAAGGAAACCAGAACATGACAGCAACTTCCTTTATCATTGCCAATGTTGGGGGAGGCGGAAAGGCACACACAAAAAAAGAGAAAGTAAATTTCCCAAGGTTTGGATTGGATTCACTGGTTATTAATTATTTAGAAATTGTGTCTACTTTTCCTAGTTCAATCCACTATCACCAATAATTGGTTATACAGTAACTAGTAATTTCCAAGATTCTGAGAAGTTTTTTGAAAAGGTGGAAAACCTTGTATGATAAACACTTGACAGTCCTGTGGATGAATTCAGCGAGGACTTGACTAACAAGTGGATGAGAGGCATAGAATGAGGAAAGGGGAAAGCTTAACTCCATCCTGGAATAAAAGGAGTTTTTGTGGGATAAAGTTTACTGGGCAGAAAATTCCTGATTTTATGGTGGATGTGTGCTCCTAGTGGATACTGATTAAATGGTCTAGTTCCATGATGGCAAATCTATGGCATGCGTGCCACAGGTGGCACATGAAGCCATATCTACCGGTATGTGATCTTTCAGTTCCAGCGCGCATGCACATGCCGGCCAGCTGATTTTCAGCCTTTTGGAGGGCTGGGGGAGGCTGTTTTTGCCCTTCCCAGGCTTCAAGAAAGCCTCTGGAGCCAGGGCAGGGTGAAAAACGGGCCAACAGGCCTACCGGAAGTTTGGAAATAATCTCTGTCCGGATCTGTTTCCCAAGGCTCTGGATGCTTGGGAGCAGGGGAGGCGAAAATGGAGACCCTCTGGAAGCCAGAAATTGATCATTTCCGAATTTCTGGTAGATCCATTGGGTCCATTTGTTGCCCTCCCCAGGCTCCAGAGGCTTTCCTGGAGCCTGGGCAGGGCGAAAACGCTGTCCCCCAGCGGAAATACCAAGTTTAGCCTGGAGGCGAGCAGTGCAACGCACGTGGGGGGGTGGAATTGTGCGTGCATGCGCATGTGGGGGCATGCTTTGCATTATGGGTGCCTGCATGCTTGTGTGCTATTGCACGCGCAGGCTTGCATTTTTGGCAACCTACAACAAAAGGGTTAGCTATCACTGATTTAGTTGGTTGGCAGAGCAGCATTGGTTGGATTGACTATATCTACTTTTAATTAATGTATGTTGTAGAAAAAGGACAGGGTAGTCAGCAGACATTGCAGCTCCAGGTTTGGTACAGGGGGTGGATAGATTATTTAAGGCATTTGGGGAGATATGCATGAAAAAGGTCTCACAGTAGGTTTTGGGTTGGTTATTACGCTCATCTAGGACTGTGATGGCGAACCTTTTTTGGCTCACCTGCCATAAGTGGAGGGAGCACAGGGGGGTTGTGTGCAGGCGTGCTGCACCCATAATGCAATGCGCGACCACCCCAGTGCGCATGCACACACTACAGGTACGACCATCCCATTTTTGCATGCTTTTTTCACTCTCCTCAGGCTCCAGAGGCTTTATAGGAGCCTGGGGAGGGCGAAAACAGCCTCCCCCGCCCCCCGGAAGCCCTCCGGAGGCTTCATGGACCTTCAGGAGGCATCCCTGAAGCCTCCGAAGCAGTAAAAACGACCCTCCTAGCAAACCGGAAGTGACTTCCGGTTTTCTCGGAGAGTTGTTTGAAGCGCTCCGAAGGCTTCAGGGACCTTCAAGAGTCTTCCCTGAAGCTTCCAGGGCAGTCAAAACGACCCTCCGAGCAAACAGGAAGTCAGTTTCCAAACTTCTGGTTTGCCCGTAGGGCCGGTTTTTTGCGCTCCGGAGGCTTCAGGGAAGCTCATGAAGCCTCCGGAGGGCCTCCGGGAGGGGCGGGGAGGCTCTTTTCGCCCTCCCTAGGCTCCTATAAAGCCTCTGGAGCCTGGGAAGGGCGAAAAATGGCTTTAAAAAAGGGTTAACTCATCTGGCCAGCGCACGCTGGCCAGCTGACAGGGCAGCGCCTTGCGTGCCCTGCCAAATGGCTCCATGTGCCACCTGTGGCACGCATGCCATGGGTTGACCATCACTGATCTAGGAGAAGAGAGAGAGGGAGAGTCCTTATTTTATTTCATTCAGCTTGTTGTTCTTGTCATCTTTTATTCTTTTTCCTTTTAAAAAATATATTGTAATTATCATGTTTTGATAGTTGTGGGCTGCCTAGAATTTTTGGGAGTTTTAAGGTTACATATAATTAATATAGACCAAAGACTTCAAGCACACAGACATCTGTGGATTCTTAAATTAGAAATAGATACACAATTGGTAAGGATGCTAAATACCACAGATAAAGATGGACAGTGATGAAGTGAACTGAAATAATATATAGTTTTATTCTCTGACCCTCAAAAATAAATGAAGATGTATGGTATGCTAGAGAAGTAAAAAGGAGTTTAATTTTAGGGAGGAAAATAATAATGAACTTAGACAAGATCATGTTATCTATGACAACATAGCCAGAATAGTTGAAATACTGTTTTTGCCGGTAATGAATGGCTTTAAGAACTGAACAGTGAGTACGAAAGAAAAGACAGAAAGAAGAGAGAGAGCTTTGGATTATGACCTTGGAAATAATGACTAAGAATACAGTGGACTTCAAGACGCACCAATCAATCCATTCTGTTTTAAATAAAGACTAGAATAGGATTTCATCAAAAAAGCAGAACTTGACAAACTGTGGGCATGTAATGCAAAGAATTGCGAACCCCCCCAAAAAAGCAAAGCTTTGTGTTGGGCAAAATTGTAAGAAATAGAAAGACGGGTAGCTAGTGAATATGAGGATAAAAGTGATAATTGGAATGACTTCAGAACATCTGTAGATTTCTGCTGAAGATATATCAGGATGGCGCTATATCAGAATATATTTATTTACATAGGATAAATAGGAGTCAGGAGTCAGATTCAACTTAGGGGCACTCTGGTTACATCTCAAGTTACATATTTATGAAATAAAGATTGCATATTTAATAACTTCCACATTATCCTATTTTATGGAATTTAAAACTGAAGCGTCTTTCTGGAGGCTCAAGCATACTAACAAAATACTTTTTTCATTGTGCATAGATAGCATCATCAGTCTCCACACTGTTGCCTGGATACTGTTAATTGGCCATTCAAAAGAAAGATCCTTAATATGGTTTTTTTAAATAGAAAAGTAATTAACCAATGAATGTACTTTTAGCTGCTTTGCATTTCTTTCTTTGCATTTCTTCAACTCTATTCTTTTCTTGTGAATACTAGCAGGCCTAATGAAACTTCTAGAATATGGGAGTGCAGGATTTATTTCTTGACGTACAAATGCTTCCACAAATTGCCTTTGAGGAGTAGCTTTTCATGATTGTATGTATGTTAGCATTGCTTAGATTTACTGAGACATAATCAGAATGCTTTCTAACCAAAACAGTACTGGTTTTTCATGAGGTAAATTGTAAATGCTAGTGTTTACGATATACGTAATAGTGAAGTGCTTCTGAAAAGAGCTTCAGGTTTCTAAACAATACATTTTAATGTAATATTTAATTGGAAATTAAAAAGCCTTTTCAGTGTTTTTAATATAGTTTTTAGAAAATTTGTTGTAAATTCTTAAGTTGCTTTTATTGTATTTCATACAAAAGTATACAGATTTTGCAGTATGATTGTGTGAGCAGATATTTTATAAAGAGCATTGAAGAATATTCTTACAAGCGATGAATTATAGTCAAATGCATAACAAATTCTGAAATGTTGTGTATAAACAATGACAAGAAAAGAAAGTTTGTTATATTCCTATTTGTTTCAAATTATCTCTCTGACATTTTCTGGCTAAGAATGCAGTTACAACCTTTTCTTGGATGGAGCTCGATATGAGGTGCAAAATGTCTCTTTATTCTTAGACCTAGTTTGGAGACAAAGTGAAATTTGATTATATGTATTGATCATTTCGTTAACAGATAGGAGATCATGTGACTGTCAATCTTGCTGGATCTGTTAGCAGCTTTTGATATTGTTGACTGCACTAAGGACTTGGTTTATACATTTGGACTACTACATTAGATTGGTTCCATTCCTATTTTTGAGGAATAGTATATAGTCAACCAAGCAGAGCAGTCATTGATTTCAAATACCGGTAGTCCTCGACTTATGACCACAATTGAATCTCATATTTCTGTTGTTAAATGAGACATTTGTTAAGTGATGTTTTTGCCCCATTTTACGACCTTTCTTATCACAGTTAAGTGAATCAGTGCAGTTGATAAGTTAGTCACATGGTGGTTAAATGACTCTGGTTTCTCCATTGACTTTGCTTGTCAGCAGGTGATCACATGACTTAGGACAATTAAATAATGTTTCCTTTATAACCGCAAAAATTATGACAGATTTTTTTTCAAATTCCACTAGAAAAAAGGAAGCAACTATTCCTGCTGCAATTTAGCTTTTTGTTTCAAATTTCCTCAACTCTTTATGGGGTAAAATTAGGACCGCTTTCCAACAGCCTGATAAAACAAGTTACCGTATTTTTCGGAGTATAAAACGCACCTTTTTACCTCAAAAAAGAGACTGAAAATCTGGGCGCGTCTTATACACTGAATGCAGCATTTTTTGCTTTCCGAAACACCGCCCCCTTCACCAAAATGGCCGTGCATAGCTTGTAGGAAGCTTTTAGAGAGCTCCTGGGGGCTGGGGAGGGCAGAAATGAGCAAAGAATGTCCTGTTATTTGCTCAATGTTACCCCACTGAGCCCCCAGGAGCACTCTATAAGCTTCCTAAAGGTTATCCATGCCCCCCCTTTTTTTTTACAAAAAACGGCCCCACACTCCTGTGTGCTGCTTGGAGAGTCCAAGCAAGGGTTAAATTCAGTCTATTTGCCCAAGGACTGAGTTAATTTTCTTAACCACGCCTTCTCTCCTCATTGAGGTCAGTTTAAAAACTCAATCCAGCCCAGTTCAGATGCGTTTTGGAGAGTTTTTCAGTTTTTGTGCAAATAGACTGGAATTCTCCTTAAATAGTATAGAGTTTGTTATTTTTGTAATTGTTTTTTCTGTAGTTAGCTAGCGCTTTCTTTCACGCTTCTCTTGTGCTGAAAGTGAGTGTGAGGACTTTGGGGCTTTGCGGCTCCACTTTTCTCTGCGGTGCTTGCTGTTGCTGGAGCGCTTGTCCAGTGGCTGCTGACAGGCGTGAGGGAGGTAGGAGGCTTCCTTTCCCCCAGCTGTCTATTAAATAGATTGTTCATGCCGGAGACCTTGTCGGAGGCTTCGGCTTGCGTTTGACAGCTCCCTCATTGCCCGAAGATCACGGCTGCCATTTTGGAACAGTTTTTCGTGCGCTTTTCAGCTGGACCGTTTTCCATTTGCTGCGCTTTGCCTCACACACTGCAGATCACCTCTGGGGAGTGCTTGGCCTTCGTTCGGAGCTCCGGCAAGTCCTCCTCCCCAAAGAAGACCATTGCAGAGCTGCTTAGGAGATCTTTGGCCCCACTGGTCATACTCCTGTCCTGTAGGACTATCTGCAGGGTGCAGTGGAACTTGCAGCTCGCGCTGGTGCCAACGACCTACTGCTCATCTGCGAAGTCGCCTTCGGCCACAAGAAACAAATTCGCCTCCCATTCTGCTGCCTGTTAACACCCTGGCTGACAGTAATCTAACAGCACCAGAGGAACAGATTGAACCGTTGTCTAAACTCAGTAGGCCACAACCCCCTGACAGGGAGGGTGGCAGTAAGGGCACCAAGGGGAATGGAATACCCAATCCCAGAGGGGGCAAGGCCTTGTCTAAGGCTGAGGTCTGCAGGCATAGGGCTTTGGAAAAAACCTTTGAAAGGGCCCGGAGATTGTCTCTTTCTTCTGGCCAGCAATCCAAGGGTTCAAGCCCCTTACCACATCCACAGGTGGCCCATGCCCATCCCTCTCCTCGAAGGGACATTTCTCCTTCCCTGGTGGATGAGGGATCTCAGGGCTCCTCTCCTGCAGCTTCCCTGGGTTATCCAGAATCATCCTCCTTGCAGGAGGAGCTATGCCCCTTCGCTTGTTCCATTGATGAGGAAGAATAGAGACCCTCAGGGCATCAGGACAGTGGAGTTGCAGGCGGTCCAAGGACCACCGAAGTTCAAGAGCCCAATCTCTCTCCTGCAATGCAAAAGATCATAGAGCAGGCCATTGAAAGAGGCATTGAGGCTGGCCTCCACAAGAGGCTCGCAACTCTCAAAGGTTCTTCTACCAGACTGCCCCAGAAGGCCAACCATGGGCCTGGGGCTCAGGCACCCCCCTCTCCAGGCACTTCCATCACCACAGAGGAATCTGTCCTCGAGGAGGATGATATAGGGGAAAAGGAGTTATCAGAGGATGAAAATTCTCCCCCTGACAAACCTGCCTTCACTGGCTTGTTCTGCCCCTCTCTTTTGAAATCAATCCTGCGCAAAGCTAAGTCTTCCACTGAATTAGGCACTCCCAGCCAGGGAACAGCAACTACCTCTGGATCTCAGGATCCAAAGGAGGGGTTCTTCAAGGAGAACGCTCCTATGCAGGAGCTGGTGCCTGTACCAGAGCTGTTCGTGAACATTATTTAGTGCCAGTGGGCGCAGCCTGGTTAACTAACAAATCCCAGTGGGGCTGATAAATAAATACCTCTATTCGGTTGAAAGCAACCTAGAGGATTTATTGATGCTCCCACAGGTAGATGCCCCAGTTATTTCTCTAACCTCCAACTCTGTCCTACCAGCTGATCTTCTCGAAGGCCTTAAGGCCGAAGATAAGAAGGCAGAGAAGGCATGTCATAAAACCCGCCAGGCAGCTGCCTGGTCAATTAGGGCATCCACCTGGGTATCTTTCTTTACTAGGGCCTCATTGTTTTGGCTTTGGCAGTTGAGGTCGAATCCTCCCAAGGAGGGTTCAAGATGGAAGCATGATCTCAACAAAATCATTGCAGCTGTCGAATATTCAGCTGATGCTTCCCTCAACGCCGCCAAGTTTGCCTCCCGGCATTAGCCTCCAATGTTACTTCACGCCATCTATTGTGGCTCCGCCACTGGCAGGTAGACATGGCCCAGGAGATCCTGGTACGCAGACCTGGTCAGCCTTTCCATTCGCAGACCATGGAAGATATCTCAGGAGCTTCTCTCCCTCAGCCAGGGGGCCATAGTTCATCCGGATCCCAGTTGGCTCCAGGGGGTACTTGAGGGGAAATTCCTTAGGAAGGACAATTTTTCGGACAAGGTAATTCGGACAAGACACCATCCAGGCATCTCACCATCCATCCACGACTAGGATTTACGACGCCACTTGGGCCGCCTTCGCTACTTGGTGCAGGGCTCATAATATTGAGGCTGTCCTGGCAACCATTCTGCAACTGCTAGACTTTTTGCAGGAAGAGTTGGATAAGGGGTTATCCCCCAACACGCTTCGTTGCCAGGTTGCAGCTCTCTCTATCATTTTGATGAGACATTCATCGGTATCGTTGGCACAGCATCCTCAGCTGAAAAACTTCATCAAGGGTGCCGCCAAACTGCATCCGCCTGTAATTCACAGGTTTCCTTCATGGGATCTTCTGCTTGTCCTGCGGGCGCTGACCAAGTCACTGTTTGAGCCCATACATTCCGTCGGCCTTCGACATCTCACTCTTAAAATGGTTTTTCTTATAGCCATCACATCGGCTAGGAGGGTGTTGGAGCTGGTGGCTCTCTCGGTCCGTGAAGACCTGTGCATTTTTTACGCTGACCAGGTTATCCTTCGGTTACATCCAGCTTTTTTGCCTAAAATTAATTCCCTATTTCACAGGACTCAAGAAGTGATACTTCCCAATTTTTGCCCTCATCCTTGCCATCCCTAAGAACGAACCTGGCACAAGTTGGATGTGCGGCGGACGATTCGCTGATACATCAAGAGGACAGAAGAGTTTCGCCGCTCTGAATCACTCTTCGTTTCTTTTCAGCCGGGCTCCATGGGACACAAAGTGTCACCATCAATCATTGGGTGGTGGTTGAAGGCATGCATTAATCTGGTTTACCAGCATCAGGGCAAAACGATACCTCCAAGAATTACAGCTCGCTCCATGAGGGGTGCCACTACTACGGCCGCGTGGATAACACAAGCTCCAGTGGAGGAAATTTGCAGGGTGGCCACCTTGTTGTCCCCAACACTGTTTTTTAGACACTTATGACTCTTATGCTGCAGCCGAGGCTTCCGTCGGGAGGAAAGTTTTACAACGGGTTGTTACGGCTCCGCACACCCTGGGCGATTCTGCTTCCCTCCCTGGGACTACATAGCTTGGGTATGTCCCTTGCTTGGACTCTCCAAGCAGTGCACAGGAAAATGACCGTTGGCTTACCTAAACGGTCGTTCTCTGGGCGTTGCGGGAGAGTCCAACCCCGCCCTGATGTTTTCTTCTTCTCTCCAGATTGGCTCAGGCTGTGAGGAGCAATGACTTTCTTGACTGAACGCACATCATGGACAAGTCCATCACAGACTACCACTTTTGTTTTTAAACTGACCGCAATGAGGAGAGGAGGCCTGGTTAAGAAAATTAACTCAGTCCTTGGGCAAATAGACTGAATTTAACCCTTTCTTGGACTCTCCCGCAGTGACCGTTCAGGTAAGCCAACGGTCATTTTCATGAAAAACTGGTCTTCTCTGCTCGTTTTGCCCCCCCCCCCTGGAGCACTCTGCAAGTACCCTAAAGGCTATTCATGCATTTTTTTTGGGGGGGGGAATCAGGCCAGTTTTCACAGAAAATCATTTTTGGGAGGAGTGCAGAATGCAAAAACTTTTTTATTTTCCTCTTCAAAACCTTGCTGTGTCTTATACTCTGGTGCGTCTTATACTCCGTATGCAGTAGCTTTTAAATAGCCTTTTCCTAGATATCCAGATGTGTGTTCCACTGTATTGCTGAGATTAGAAGCTTCTCTCATTAGTATAGAAGCTGAAATGTGGCAAATAATATTTTTCACTGGCTAAGGCTCAGCTTGATGACTATGATGCTTTTCTTAGTAATTGTTTCAGACAGGTATACTATAGATTCAAGTAGTGGAGAAATGTAATAAACAAATGGCACACCTGTGGCCTTTCCTGTGAATAATTTCCAAGATCCTTGCTTCAACAATAGAATCAAAGTGGTGACTAAGTAGTAGATTGGGGATATAGAATTACAAAGGAACCAGGTCAACCTATCAGGGTTTATTGGTCTGTTAGCAAACATTCAAGATACTACCCTGCAATTTACCTAGAGCTGTGTGCTATTCTAAATACAGGTAGTCTTTGACTTCCAATCACAATTGGGTCTGAACTTCTGTTCTATGGGAAGCAGTTGTTCAACAAGTCACACCTGATTTTATGATCTTTTTGTCATTTACGTTGAATCACTGAGGATGTGACTACCGAAGTCATTAAGTGAATCCAGCTTCCCCCAGTGCCTTTGCTTGTCAGAAGCTGGGAAGGTCTTAAATGGTGATTATCTGATGTCATGGTACTGTAACTGTTGTACATGCCAATTGCCAAGCACCTGAATTGTGATCATGTGACCATGGGGACAGTCATAAGTTACTTTTTCAGTGCTGTTGTAACCTTGGATGATTATTAAATGAATGGTTGCAAATTGAGGACTACCTGTGTCATCAGGCCTTCTCCAGCCTGCTTGAATGCTCTTCCATCGGCTATCTTATATGCATTAAGAAATTGCTCAGCCATAGAGAAGCTTTGCGTATATCAGTCAGGGGAAGATGAATCATTAGAGCATATATTCTTCAATGCATAATATTACTATATATTTTTATAGGTTAGGTTTCTTTTTTAGTTGTAAAACCAAAGAAGGCATTTAAAAGTTGGGTGGCCTATAGATGAAATGAATAAATAATAGGTTAATAAGGTTACTCCAACCTGTAATAGTGAAAATCCCTGGCAACTCTGACACATTTTATAAATACTAATTTTTAGTTGCCAGGAGCCCAAGATGGTATATATGATTGCAAAATACTTCTCTTGAGCGTCTAGGAACCATTTTAGTAAGGCTAACATATATGTTTATTTGAGTATTATTGAAATCATTTTGCATGGTTATATTTTATGGTTGTTCAATATGCATGACTTCTTGGTTAAGCTGGTAATAAAGCAAAACTGAAACCACTTTTCAGTTAAGTAAATAATTTGTTTTAAATTGTAATTATGTGTAATAGTATCTGGTTAAATGAAAGCAGTTTTGGCACCACCTTGTGGTATACAGTAAGTATTTTTTTTAAAATCAGATAAAATAGTAAACACTAGACTAACTTGTTTTACAAGTGCTTGTAATTTCAAAACTTTAAAATAAGATCACATGGAAATTAAATTCATTAAAAAAACAAATTAACCTTTGGAATGTATAGCACTAGAATTATATAACTTTTCTTATTTTATAACATAAAGTTTACTTTTCTTTTTTAAAGTATTTTAAAATTCCCTACAAATTAATAGATTAAAATATGAATATCAAAGTTATTTAATTGCACAGGTGTTCATCTACACGGTTCTGTATTTCATTTTCATAAAGAGTATTTTTTTTAGTAGGAAGTATGCTTTTGTCATGAAAGTCTCTTAATTAGAACACATTAATCTTTACAGCTTCTTTTATACCCTTAAATAGCTGTTTTGGTTAATCTCTTTTAGAAAGCCTTCCCATCCTTTGCTTGAAGCTTTTATTAGCCATATGTCTAAAGGATCAGAAGCCCAAATGGATGGATCTTTGAACAGCCTGCCTCGATACCCAAGCCATTCACTGTGTGAAATGGGAGAACTTACACAGACAGGTAACTATGTAAAACTGGTTTTTATTTTCATTTCCAAAAAAAATCAGTATGGTGGTGATGCTTTTATTTTTTTTTCTTAAAAGTTTTTGAAAAGACTTCACAAATATTTTAAATGCCTTTTCGGGAGCATATTGATTTACAGCATAATATAGTTTCTGTAAGAAATTCTCATTTCTCCTCCCTTGTCTGAATAACTCTTTAAAAGTAGCATGGTTCCCATTTTTAAGCCATTTTGTATTTGACTGGTGAGTTGAAAAAACATCTGGTGAAAAAGCACAAGAGACGAAATTCTAGGTGTTCAAAGGGGGCAAGCATTGACATATCACGACAGGGAGATAACCATCTTGAAGCAGATCCCCCCAAAAATTAGGGAAAAAAGGAAAAATTATTCGCAATTGGCGAATAAATTATACCAGAAGGGGGTGTGGTTTAGATGGTTGATGCCTGAAGGTATGCTGATATTCTGGGAGGAGACAAGAATTAGAATCAATATACCCATAGAGGCACAGGCCTTTATGGAAAAAAACAAAGCAAACCTAGAAAAAACAGAAGACTCTACAACGGTTATGCAGGACACGGGAGGGCCCGGAGCTCTGCCAGAGGGGAGAGAAGGGGCAATACCAAGAAAGCTCAGATCACAAAAATGAATAAGAAAACCACATTGTTATAAACAGACCGAAAGTAGTAATGAAATTATATGTAGATTATATATTATAATATATAAACTGATTGAAAATTTTTCTAGAATTAATATGCTGATTTTATATGATTATGTACTAATGTTTTATACTTAGATGTATTTTATGAGTTTGGAGGGAGGGGGCGCCTGCCACACTTGCAACTGCCAAAATTTGTACACCCTTCCATTTACCCTTTTCCCTATAAATGTTTAAAAAACCAATAATTTTTTTTTGAAAAAAAAACAAACATCTGGTATAGTTACTGATATATAAAAAATGACAAACCTACCATTTGGTTTGTAATCTACAAATACAATGCTAAAGGGGAAAGAGATTTAAGAGAAAAAGTAAACAGCATCAAATTTCCATGCCTTAAAGATATTAGACTTTGGTGGGGTTCCCTGAATTCTCCAGTGTGTTTGCGGGAGAGTCAAGAATGGTTGACTTGTCCTTTCTGCCCAGAGTTCTTCCGGCAGCAACACCCCGCTACCTCTTTCTCTGGTCCAATTTTTGACTCCGTTTTGGCCCTAGAGAGATGTGTCAGAATTGGCTTATTGATTGGACACTCAGGAAACGCAATTTGGACTTCTAGGACTCTCCTACAGTCAGGTTTAATATTAGCGCTATGGTTTAAAGATTGTGGACAAGCGGCAAAGATTGGCTTCCCTGGCCCGTTCCGGAATAGCATAATAGTCTAATAGATAGCCTAAAAGTCTAATAGATATTAGACTTCGGTGAGGTTCCCTTAATTGTAGTTTTCTTAGCAAAGATCTTTAAAATAATGAGCTGTTTTTATTGCACTACAGTTTACAAATAGTATTAGCTCTCTCCTTTCCCCTAACTGTACTTGCTATAAATATAAATAAACAATAAATAGGAAGTACTAGCATGGCCTCCTTTGGACTATGTTGTTTTGGCCTGACATTATCAGAAAAAATTGGATTTATCTTAGAACTTGGGTTTCCATCAGTAATTTATTTCATATTTTTATAAATGTATTTTTATTATTACATTGATTATTACATTGTGATTTTGGTGAGTCTTTGTCTTTTTCTGGACTGTATTTTTTTTTAAAACAGAATTGCCTTTAGAGTTAAGCTGCTGTAGTAATCATTTGTGAAGAAATAAGATAATTGAAATTTTACTTCATAATTTGTCAAATTAAATTAGTTTTTCAATAGTTCCTAAAACATTATTTATGTTTAAGTGCTGATTACATGGTTATGTAACCTGAAGGTTCATTTTGTTATTCTTCAGAATAATAAATTGTGGGTTTGGTGTTTGTTAATTAGTGTTGCGTAAATTTCAGAAGTGTTTTTACCTCTGATGATGGCTAATGCAAGCATCCTGTGTTGAAATAGTACATTACTTGCATTCTGCAAAAATCTACATAAATGTTAATTGCCTCCTTTGTTATAAGGGAGGCAGAAATAAATGTAGAAAGTTTAAAGGAAGATTAACAGAAGAGTCAGAGGGTAGAGAGTAGGACAAATTAAAAGGAGAGAAAGTAAAAGAAAACAATGTTACAATACAATACAATAGTAGAGTTGGAAGGGACCTTGGAGGCCTTCTAGTCCAACCCCCTGCCTAGGCAGGAAACCCTATACCATTTCAGACAGATGGCTATCCAACATCTTCTTAAAGACTTCCAGTGTTGGGGCATTCACAACTTCTGGAGGCAAGCTGTTCCACTGATTAATTGTTCTAACTGTCAAGAAATTTCTCCTCAGTTCCAAGTTGCTTCTCTCCTTGATTAGTTTCCACCCATTGCTTCTTGTTCTACCCTCAGGTGCCTTGGAGAATAGTTTGACTTCCTCTTCTTTGTGGCAACCCCTGAGATATTGGAACACTGCTATCATGTCTCCCCTAGTCCTTCTTTCTCTTAAGCTAGACATACCCAGTTCCTGCAACCGTTCTTCATATGTTTTAGTCTCCAGTCCCCTAATCATCTTTGTTGCTCTTCTCTGCACTCTTTCTAGAGTCTCCACATCTTTTCTACATCATGGCAACCAGAACTGAATGCAGTATTCCAAGTGTGGCCTTACCAAGGCATTATAAAGTGGTATTAACACTTCACGTGATCTTGATTCTATCCCTCTGTTGATGCAGCCTAGAACTGTGTTGGCTTTTTTGGCAGCTGCTGCACACTGCTGGCTCATATTTAAATGGTTGTTCACTAGAACTCCAAGATCCCTCTCACAGTTACTACTATTGAGCACGGTACCACCTATACTGTACCTGTGCATTCCGTTTTTGTTGTCTAAATGTAGAACCTTACTCTTTTCACCATTGAATTTCATTTTATTAGATAGTGCCCAATGTTCAAGTTTGTCAAGATCCTTCTGTATCTTAAGCCTATCTTCTGGAGTGTTGGCTATTCCTGCCAGTTTGGTGTCATCTGCAAATCTGATGAGTTCCCCATTTATTCCCTCATCCAAATCATTGATGAAGATGTTGAAGGGTACTGGGTCTAAAACAGAGCCTTGGGGTACTCCACTGGCTCTGTTTTAGGCCCAGTACTCTTTAACATCTTCATCAATGATTTGGATGAGGGAATAAATGGGGAACTCATCAAATTTGCAGATGACACCAAGCTGGCAGGAATAGCCAACACTCCAGAAGATAGGCTTAAGATACAGAAGGATCTTGACAAACTTGAACATTGAGCACTATCTAATAAAATGAAATTCAATGTTGCTATATAAAACAAGAAAAAAGAAACAGTGTTGGATGTTTTGATAATCATGCTATAATAAACTATTTAGTAGTTTTGTTAGTAAATCTGCAAACAGGAACATACCAGGATAGTCTATGCCCTAAGGTTCTGCAAGAACTGCAAAGGTAGATTGCTGCGGGTACGGCCCGGTACAGCCTTACCGGTAGTGGCCCGGAGCAGCTGAGAGCATACCGGTACAGTGCTTATTTTGGTCCACCCCCGCCCGCGCTCTATACCTGTTTTTATTGCAAACAAAAAAGTGTGCACGTACACACAGCGTGGAGTGCCTGTGCAAGCTCCAACAATCAGCTGGTTGTAGGGGCGATGGATTATGCACAAGTGCACAGTGCAAGTCAGGCATGAGTGTGAACAGAATGCGTGAGCGTGCAATCAGCTTACCTGTAGTGACAGTAAGAACAACCCACCACTGCAGAACTGGGTGGGCTTAAGACATGAGCGGTTCATCAAATGCAGTCCAGAGTGTCCCTAGCAATTTTTATAAAGTACAATGGAAAAGGCAAAAATGATTATCACAACCATGAAGGCATTTTCTGGCAAATGTGGCATTCTTCAACAAAAAAACCTCACCATGACCTTTTTGGTGCATGCCTGCCATTCTGCCAAACAAAGTCAGTTAGTTTCAGATCGGGCTTTTCTTTCAGGAATAACGCTTAATTAGTCTTTTTGTTAGGGAAAGGCTTCATTTAGCACAAAGTTTGTTATACTATCGGTATCGATTTTCTACTTTCTACCTGATCAGAGGTTCTGGGATTTCTCAGTTCCTTGTGAAAATTCTCAAAAAAAACATAAATCTACATTATGTTTTTATATATTCATACTCATTTGATGGGAAACAACTTCTGTGTAATAATTCTCATGGATTTTTTTTGGGGGGGGATGGGAGGGATATTGACAAGAAAACAATATACTTTTACTCATTTGGCCACACAACTCTATCTACCTATCTACCTACCTGATTTTTATCTACGTTTTAAGTAACAAAACATGGCAAATATAGCTAATATTCTTTCCTCTTCCTATTTTCTCTGTAACACCTAGCTCCATGAGCAAGGGGCTGAGAAAGAGTGACTGTCCCAAAGTTACTCAGCTGCCTTTTATGTCGTAAGGTGGGGCTGGAACAGTTTCTTGGTTTCCTGGTTTCTAGCACCTTAAATATTATGCCTTAATACTATGTGAGTTTAAAACCATGCCATAAATTAGTGTTGCACACCACTTTTTAAAAAGGAAGCATCTGCATTGCTTTAATTCACTTTACCGTGACACCTCATCTAGCACCTCTAATAATGTAAGGAAGCTTCTAATATGTGCAAAAGCTTACCCTTTTCCAGTCAGCTAGCAACAGCACCAGAAGAAGCTTCTTATGTTTATTTGATATCTCTTTAGGACTTATTATTATGTAAATTATTAACCTTATTTTATGTTGCTTTACATAACATTTAAGAGCAGCCGTGGTGCAGTGGTTAGAATGCAGTACTGCAGGCTACTTCTGCTGATTACCAGCTGCCAGCAGTTTGGCAGATCGAATCTCACCAGGCTCAAGGTTGACTCAGCCTTCCATCCTTCCAAAGTTGGTAAAATGAGGACCCAGATTGTTGAGGGCAATATGCTGATCGTGTAAACCGCTTAGAGAGGGATTTAAAGCACTGTGAAGTGATAAATAAGACTAAGTACTATTGCTATTGCTATTAAACAAAAGTAAATAAATGCACATGGCTAAAGTTTCCTAGATTTTACTTGAAAGAAGGCTTACCTTGTTTCTTTCTTTTTAAAGGAATTGTACAACACCTACAAAATGGACAACTGTTACGTGACATATATATAAAGAAGCATAACTTGTTACCAATTGATTGGACAAGTAAACTTCTGTATTTGGAGACCACTGGAAAGAGTCGGACTCTACAAAGTGGACTAGCATTACTGTATTCTTTTTTACCAGACTTTGATTGGAAGAAAATTAATTTTAGGAACCAATGGAGCACAATTTTTTGTTCTGGACACTGTGAATGCCAGAGAAGAAACCATTACTTAGAGGAAGAGCAACGTCGCCAGTATAGTCTCAGAGTGAAAAAAATAGATTTGGAAAAGACATATGCAGATATGGCCAGAATAGTTGGCATTCCCACCCGGCAGTTAAGAGCTTCTAATCCCATTGATTCTATGTTGTGCCACTTCTGCCATAATGCTAGCTTTCCCTGTACTAATAATGGTTGCATAGACATCGAGCACTTTAAAGTAATCAAGAAACATCAACTTGAAGATGAAAAGGAGAGGCAAAAAAAGAAATACTATTATTTGTATGCACTACTAGCCACTCATCCAGTCCTGAACCAAACAGTCAATCGGATGCTAAGGATTGCAGAAGGCAAGAAAGAAGAATTATTTGTGCTGTACTCTGCTCATGATGTTACGTTGTCACCTGTTCTTAGTGCCTTAGGCATCACTGGGGCCAAGTTTCCAAGGTTTGCTGCTAGACTAGTCTTTGAGTTATGGAAAGATGAAAAAAAATATAATGAAAACTTTATTCGTATCCTTTACAATGGGGTTGATGTTACATTCCAAACTTCCTTCTGCCGGGATTTTAACAAGCATTTTGGCATGATGATGTGTCCTTTAGAGAAATTTGTCCATTTTGTTAAGCAGGACATGTTTTCACCGTTTAATACCACTAGTTACTATGATGCATGTCGCAGAAGACCGTTCTAAACGGAAGAGAAATAAAGTATTTCATTTTGCATTGTTGAAAGTTTGTCTTTGAGGAAGTTTGATATTGTCAAAGTCTCGTATGCCTAAGTGCAAATGCATATAGCTTGAAATTATTTTAATTTTGCGAAAATTCATTCTAGATTAATTTAAAATGCCATATCCCACTATTAACCCAGCAGTATAAAAGCTATTTTCTTTATGGTCAACATGATTTGTTGCATAATTGATGTAAAACAGATATTACTTGAGTAAATGAATGCATATATTCTGATTACTTAGCATTCTACTGCAAAGATTTAAACATGAAAGCAAATATTAATAACCCAAGTCGATGTCATAGCAGAAAGTATTTGTTCATTTCACCAGCCCGTACTTATAATCAGTTATTTTTAAAGAGTTAAAAAAAAGCAGCCATTAGAAAAAAGAAAAAGATGTTTGATTCAAATGTTTTTTGCACATCAGGTTCTGGATACACTTGATCTTAAACTATGTGTTTCACTTACACTATAGATTGAGTAAAGATTGTTCAAGATGGGGCAGTATTATTTCAAAGCTACTCTATTGAACATGTGGATAATCTCAATGCCTGTAATCAGTGACTTGTTGAGGAGCACCAGCATTGTAAAAAATACCTTGTACATGACCAATGTGGATCAACCTACACAGAAGCTACATAAGACTCCATTTACAATATTGCAGCCGCCTTCTAGAATCCCAAACATATGGAAGCAATTTTCGTTAGAAATCATCATGCCATATACAAAACAACCCGCAGATTATATTGAAAGAAAAACACTGTTTTTGCACTTTTAGCACTTTATGTGTACTTTGAACACTAATTACAAGTTGTGCCAGATGCTAGAAAAGGATTCAAAAGAAAATATAGAGGGGATAGACATGGAAAAAAAAGGTTTTTACATCTTTATTCCACTTCTTTAGTATCTATATGTTGAAATAATTTATGCTGTAAAAAAACAACGATGTGTTTACCATTTGGCTGCATATGACCAAAAGACAACTTAACACAATGCTTAATTTTGTAGTCCCATTAGTACTTTTATAGACTAGGGAATACATTTTATAAAGTAAAACATCTTTTTTACATTATAGTGACATAACTGTTTTCTACTTTCTTTGTAAAAGAATGACAAAACTAGTGTTTCAAACAATCTTTTACTCTAGGTACTTAGATCCATGCAGAAAAATCTTATGAATAATCTAACTTGAGAAATTCATAATGCGAAAATGAACAGTTCATTTCAAAATGTTTTCATCATACAGTACAATGTTTTTTAAAACTATAGTAATGCTACATTTTGTATTTTAAGTAGCTTGTATATACCCAGAATCATAATTTAGTGTATGTTTTAAGATAAAATGGTGCTAGCAGTTAAAACTAGCTGTGATTTCTATTTAAGCTTTACTGGCTTTTTGGCATCATTTTGACGATACGTTTAGATGTTTCTATAAATAAAATTTTGAAGAATTTTTAGTGGTAGTTGTTCTTTAATGCTTCTTTAAGTCGTTCTTTCTTTATGTAGTAGTGCTGGGTCTGTTTGTTTTTTAATTAAAAATATTGATTCTTTTGCAGGAATATTACATGTTCATTCTATCCCTATAAGTGTGTAGCCTAGTCTATTTGTACTTAATATGCATTTTAAGAAACTGGACTAGTTACGTTCTCTCAGCCCTGGAAAGACGACAGTGTCAAACTACTTCTTGAACTGTTGCCGTGAAAACTGCAAAGACTTGTTTAGGTAGTTGCCGGGAATCAAGAGTGATAGATAGAAAAATAAAAGAAAAAAAAAAACCTGTTTGACATTTCATAGAATTTATAATTGACATTTCATAAAATGTATATCATTCATGTCATACAAAGCTTTTCAAGCAGATTACAGAAAATTGAAAATTCCTCCTCTCCAAGCCCTATTTCACTCATGGCAAACATACCTGAATATTTCCTGCTTTAAATTCTCATAATGCATAAAATGCCACAAATTAAAAAGTTAGAAAGTTGAAGCTATTTATAATTCATCTAAAAGAGTAACAGAGAGAAATTTCACTTGGGTTTTTCAAAGGTAAAAGGAAGGAATGTACATGTCTTTAGAAATTATTCTTTGCAGCGCCTCCAAATAGATTCCTAGAATTGAGATGTCCAGGGGGAGGATCTGTATTTTCTTTATGAATTTCTAACTGGAACCTCTGTGCAGGACTTCCAGCGCACTTAAGATTCTTGGGAAGATACTTGGAAGTAAGTACATTGATTCAAATTCAGATAGGTATCATGAAATGGTTCAATTAAACTAGAATAACTTTTAAAATATAAGTCAAATCAAATGTTGCATATAGATATTACATGAGCAAAAGCTACAAGCAGCACAGAATTATACACACAGGATTGGAATTAATTTGAATAGTGACTGTGGGATACCATTAGAGAGAAAACTTCAATACAATACAATACAATACAATAGTAGAGTTGGAAGGGACCTTGGAGGTCTTCTAGTCCAACCCCCTGCCTAGGCAGGAAACCCTATACCGTTTCAGACAGATGGCTATCCAACATCTTCTTAAAGACTTCCAGTGTTGGGGCATTCACAACTTCTGGAGGCAAGCTGTTCCACTGATTAATTGTTCTAACTGTCAGGAAGTTTCTCCTCAGTTCTAAGTTGCTTCTCTCCTTGATTAGTTTCCACCCATTGCTTCTTGTTCTACCCTCAGGTGCCCTGGAGAATAGTTTGATTCCCTCTTCTTTGTGGTAACCCCTGAGATATTAGAACAATGCTATCATGTCTCCCCTAGTCCTTCTTTCTCTTAAGCTAGACATACCCAGTTCCTGCAACCGTTCTTCATATGTTTTAGTCTCCAGTCCCCTAATCATCTTTGTTGCTCTTTTCTGCACTCTTTCTAGAGTCTCCACATCTTTTTTACATTGTGGCGACCAGAACTGAATGCAGTATTCCAAGTGTGGCCTTACCAAGGCATTATAAAGTGGTATTAACACTTCACGTGATCTTGATTCTATCCCTCTGTTGATGCAGCCTAGAACTGTGTTGGCTTTTTTAGCTTTCAGCTACTGAAGCAATTCAAAGATTGTGACTAATTCTATGTGGCCCAGTAATGCACTAAAAACATCTGGAGAATGTTACCTAGCTACCTGCGGGATCGCATCCTCCCACACACATCCCTGCGGCCAATTCGCTCTCACAGGGAGGGCCTTCTCCTGGTGCTGTCCACTAGGCAATGCCAACGGGCGACACCGAGGAGTAGGGCCTTCTCTGTGATGGGCCCAACCGTCTGGAATGACCTCCCCCCCGACATTAGAACCACTACTGACCTCCGCTCCTTCCGACAGAAACTGAAGACACACCTGTTCCGACTGGCTGGTCTGGCATAATTTATAACGTCTACCTCCTGGCATACACATTTTTTACTGGTTTTTAGAGGGATTGTCTCTTTTAAATTTAATCTTATATGATATTGGGATTTTAAATTTTGTATATTCTGATTTATTTATTTAGCTGTACAGTTTGGCATATTTTTTATCCTCCTCTCATATACGTATTTATGTATCTATTTATTATGTTTTAATTTGTTGTATTTTGATACGGACTGTACACTGCCCCGAGTCCCTTTTGGGAGAGGGGGCGGTCTATAAGCGCTAATAAATAATAATAATAATAATAATAATAATAATAATAATATGGTATAGTCAACCTGCTGAAGATATATAGCCTGAATTACAGTAAATTAGATACTTTCTTATTTTAATTCAGAGTGATATATAAATCGGAGACTCACTAAACAAACCAATATTCCACCACAAAAGTCTCATCGACAAGCCTATTTCTGATTGAATAAGGGGAGGGGATCCTAAAGTGAGAACTTTACTGTCTAACAAAACTTTATAACAACATCAGAAAATAAGGAGAATTAGGTTAGTCTATGCCTAATTAGGTATATGAAAATGGCAGAATTTAGCACGTGGTAACAACAAGCAGTCCCTTTATACCAGAGTTTGTGCTATGATGTCACTGAAAAGTAATTCACCAATGTACAGGACAATTGTCTGAATTATTGAAGTTTTCTATGGAATCTTAAATCCTGGTAACATAGTTTTTATGAAGTGCAGATGGTTGTCCTGTCTCTTCACTGATAATAAAACCTTGGCTTTGGAAGAACTGCTCATCTAGCGATTTAAAAAAAAAAAAAATGTCTGAGTAGGATTTCTGCTGGAACACCTTTATTTATGTGCTTGTACTCAAGATCTGTTCAGGTTTGAGAAAATAACAGCAAAGAGGTGAGCCTATATTGCACTAAAAAAAAAACAGAAGGATGATATAATTTCTAACAGTATAGAAATACTATTTGTTTTACTCCTTTCCTATGTTAATTAGCTCATGTCTTGAACTATATATATATTTTCCTTAAAAAAATACATTTGCATATGCAGTGTGATCCAAAGTACGTGTACTGTATGTATATAAGATAGTTTAGAACTAATTCAATGATTTCAAAAAACAACAACCACCTGATTCAAGATGAACCAAATTCGAGACCGCCTGATTTAATAAAGACCCGTGTTAGACCTAATTAATACTTAGTTGGGAGACTACCAGGAATATCTAGGATCATATAACCTATGCAGATGAGTGATAGATGAGATATCCTTGAAGAAGACAGTGCCAAACTACTTTTGGTTTGTTGCAAAAAAACCCAACATGTATGCGTTCTTCACAGTCATCAGGATTGGAACTCAATTTGAAGAAGACTATATTTTTCATATCAAAAATGAGATTTTGTAAAATAGACTTACTTGCCTTAACATTAACTAACATGGAAGCCGCAAGAAGATGCAACTTAAAATTATTGAAATGAATTGGATAGCAATTGCAAAAAATGCTATTTGTAAATGGGTAGAAATTCACAATACTACAAGGGCCATGGAATTAGGACGTGGCTTTTTTGAAAAGAATAAAAGTATGCTGATTATATTGACTTTTAGAGAGATTCTGTTGAATCAAAATATACCACTTTGAAATCAAAATGCTAATGTTTTCATATATTTTGTAATTTTGAAATATTTAGAGGAATTTAGTAATTTCCATATGTTTTAATGCATATCAAGCTATGGAAAGAAAATGGAGATGGAGTTTCCATATTGACCTAAACAGAGAAAGTTATTTTCTACTAAGAAGACTGAATATCAACCTGCTTTAAATTGTAATTTGCACTTATAATATATAATATATCTTAATATAATATATAAAAGGCATTTTGCTTTTAATATTCACAGTTCCCAGAGGTCTCAATGAACTTTATATTGGTGAAAATAATTTCAGATTCAGTACAATAAGGCAGAAATAAAGTTAACAATACAAACATTACAGACCAAGGAAAGTCATGCTATTTTCACTGTTTTGTGTTAAGCATATTTCAGTTTCACATAACACTTCCTGGCTCAAATGCATTGTTTAAAAAAGTGTTTTTAAGCTTCAAAAACAGATTTTTAATAAAAAAAATAGTAAAGATAACATTGTTGCTGAAATATACTGAATATTCATTCTGAAACTGCAAAGGCTAAGATTCCCCTCTAGTGGCCAACCACCATATTTATTATAAAGAACATCTCTACTTTAAAGACTAACCAAATTTACTATTATATAAGCTTTTATACGGCAAAGGATGGGTTATGATTTAAGATGCCATGAGACTCTTTTCTTCTTTTTAATACCTTACTTTTTGCTTTTTAATACCTTACTTTTTGCTTTTTAATATCTTACTTCAAAAGGCTAACATGCACAATATTTACAATTATTAAATAGTTCTATTTAAAATTTTTGTTTTTTAAATAAATTCCACGATTTCCTTTTGGAAGAAAGCGAAGGAGAGGAAAGAAAATTAAAAATAGAAAATTAAAACAAAATATAAATCTTGTTTATAAAGGTCATTAATTTGGAGAAGTCATGTTATGACTGATATGCATCTGTAGGATAATAAAAATGAATGAAGCATGGAGTAGACTAAGGAAATATCTAGCCACATTATGGGCACTAATGCAGTGTCAGTGACTCAACAATGAATCCAAAGGGGAATAACATAACCACAGATTAAATACTGTAAATTCATATGCGAGTAAAGGCAGGTGAGTGAATACTTTTGGCAATATAGTGTATTTATGCATTGTCTTTTGTTATTTAAAATTTTCACTTCCGTCTCAGTCTTACAGGATCTCATCCCATGTTAGGTATACCTTATCTGTCTCCAATAAGCATTCATTATATAGTACAAAAAAGCCTATAGAAAATCTAGTTTAAATCACAACTTTTTAAAAAAGTATTTTTAATCTTAATTCTATTGAATTATGTGCTAATGCAACAATCTAGATGAAAATACATTGTATTATTCATTCAATCTATACTTTCGTTTTCCTGAATGAATTAGCCAACTCCTTTCCCCAAGTTCAGCTCACTTTCAGTCACACCTGTACTTTCTGTTTCATTTCTCTTAATTTCACAAATTCACAGCATGACAAAACAAGAAATGTTAAATGACCATAAATAAGCTTACCTGCTGACTCCTCAGTCCTAAACTTCCTTGACTGCATATTTATCCTTCTAGATTAAAGGCATCATCTGACAGACCAAATCTATAACTATATTGACCGTAGCAGCTGGTACCAACTTTGAGGATGTTTCTGACTTGCTGCCAGCATTGTCTCTGAATCAGCAATACTAACTACGCAATTCTCCAAGCCACTGAACACATCCAGCCTACATCACCCCATCTCCTAACTATTCTGCTTTCACTCAGCAGGGGAGAAAGGGAGTTTATGGTGACTTTTATGCAGTAAGGTGGCCAAGGAGCATCCTTACAACCATGTCTCACCCTTACATTCCTGTGTAAATAACAATACCCCACCTTCATGTCTATCCACCATCTGTTCAAAAGCTCAATAACTTGCAGATGTGAACTCTTTAAATAGACATGGTCCAAAATTGACAAGGTGGCTATGCCACAGACACAGGGTTGACCCTCTCTCAAGATACTTCCATTCCATTACCAGTCTCTAAGCTCGGAAATAGTAGACATCAGCAGACCCACTGACTGCAAATTAAATAGTAATAGGTAGTCCTTTTTTTTACAATGAAAACATATTTTTATAGTCACAGTTTATAACTAGAAAGCATGTATATATAAGATATTCTGAAAATGAGTGCACAGCTTTTAAGTGAAGTTTATAGAGATACAATTTATCCAAGCAACATCTATTCTAAAACTAGATTAAGCTTGGCACAGAGTTACTTGCCATCTCCTCCTAGAAGAAGACTGATGAGTCTGTTGCCTCAAATAGCAAATAGCTCTTATATATTGCTTTATATTGCTTTATAGCCCTCTCTAAGTGGTTTACAAAGTCCTCATATTGCCCCAACAATCTGGGTCCTCATTATACCCACTTCAGAAGGATGGAAGGTTGAGTTAAACTTAAGCCTGGTGAGATTTGAACTGCCAAATTGGAGGCAGCTGGCAGTCAACAGAAATAGCCTGCGGTACTGCCCTCTAACCACTGTGCCACTGTAGCTCATGATCTTGGATCAATGTAATCTAACATTAGCAAAGGATATCTGTTAGATACTAGCTTCAGTTATAATGATTTCTACCAGGGTCCTCTGTTCCGGCGGGAACAGAGGTTTAATCTCATTGGTCAAAGGGTCTGACAGCTCCCTATAAAAGGGATGCTGTCAGACTCATCCTTCGCTTGATTGTACATAGTTGCTACTGAGTTAATAAAGAGCTATTGTTACCGTTAGCCTGTTTGTCCCTGTCCATTACCCGATCTAACACTGGCGACGAGGATGGGATTGGAAGGCAACTAGGTGAACCAAAAAGAGCATAGCAATCCAGCAAGTAAATCCAGCCCAGAGCTCAGCATGGCTTCAAGCAGCCATTTTGACCGGCAAAATCAAAACGCCCTCAGAACACAAAATGACCATGCACGTCCCACCAACTCCATATGACCCAGTCACCAAGCACTGGGACTCATATATGATGAGGTTCAACTGCTTCCTCGAAGCCAACAACCTCATGGGTCTTTCTGAAGGCCACAAGAAGAACATGTTCCTCGGTTACTGTGGACGGGAAGTGTTTGAAACTGCCAAAGACCTGTCGGAACCAACGCTGCTACAATCAGTCGCTTGGTCTGTGCTCCAGTAGATGCTGAGGACTCACTACGCTCTCAAGCCGTCTAAGCACGTCTGCCGGCACGAATTTAATATTCGCAACCAGAAGGAAGGCAAATCAATCAATGAGTACATTGCGGCGCTGCGAAAGGCCGTAGTGTACTGCGAGTTCTGAGATCTTGACGAGCTTATTCTTGACTGCATCATATGCGGTGTGCGGGACATTAATTTACAGAGGAGGTTACTCTCCAAATCTAACCTCACTCTATAAATTGCCTGGGACAAAGCCAGGGCATCAGAATCGGCCGTCAAGTCAACAGAAACCCTGCAGCGCCAAAGCACTCCACAAGATGCACCAAAGAACACATGCGTACATCACGAGGCTGCAGAGGATGAGAGCTCAGAAGGTGAAGAAGATGACAGCTGCCACATGCGCAGTAGCCTCACCAAGGTGGCATGCAAATTCGAACAGCGTTTCCTGCCTTGCGGGAGCTGCGGAGGAGAACATGCCTGATCGGCTTGCCGTTTCCATGATGCTATCTGCCAGTGCTACGAGTAAAAGGGGCACATCGCCAAAGTTTGCAGAAGTGAACACCCCATGACGACCTGGCAGCCAAGAAGCTGATCCAACCGCCAGCAGAAGCCCAACCAAGGGGCATGGCAGAATCCACCACAGCACTCAGAGGGCAACACCAGAGTCACACCTCAATCAGCCAAGTCTGCACTAGGCGGCCAAAAAAGCTGAAGGTCACAGTCCTCATCGAGGGCTCTCCATGCAACCATCACTGACCATCATGCCATGGTCTACACTCAAGCAGGCTATCCCTAGCCTGAAGAAGCAGCATCTACACGCCCCTGACATCTGCCTTTGCGATTACCAGGGGAACCGAGTCCCCATCGTGGGCCAGGGCACCTTCTGGGTGCAATTCAAGAAATACAGTAGCCAGCTCCCAGTGACGGTGGTCAGCGGTGACCTGCAGAGCCTCCTGGGGCTTGACTAGTTCAACGCCCTGTGCCTAGAAGTGACTGGTATCAACGCCTTGAAAGACGAGAGCGCTGAAGTGATTTTTAAGGAGTTCGAGGAAATCTTCGGCACCAGTCTGGGTAATTATGTGGGGACTCCAATCTCTTTTAATTTGGACCCCAACATAGCCCCCATAAGGCTAAAACCCAGGAGAGTACCTTTCGCTCTCCGCCTAAAAATTGATCTGGAAATTGATAAGCTCGTAGGCCAGGGAATCCTAGAGCCGGTTGATCACGCACGCTGGGAGATTCCTATAGTGACACCTGTCAATTCTGATGGGTCTGTCCGCATCTGTGCGGACTACAAATGCACAATCAATAAAGCGTTACAACAAAGCGCTTACCCTGCACCCATTCTACTACATTCTTTAGGCCTCGGCAAAGTATTCACTAAATTGGACATGGCACAGGCATACCAACAATTACATGTAGATGGCTCTATGGTGGAGGCCCAAACCATTGTGATGCACAGGGGTGCATTCAAATGTCACCGCCTGCAATTTGGAGTTAGTATTGCCCCTGGACTGTTCCAAAGCATAATGGAATGGCTTTTGCAGGAGATTCCAGGAGTCATCCCCTATTTTGACGACATCTTAGTATCGGCTGCATATGAGGTGCAACTTTTCAAATGTTTACAAACTGTTATGGTTAGAATTAGAGACAAAGGTCTCCACTCAAAAAAGAAAAATGCCAAATTAACGTGCCAAGGGTTGAATTCTTAGGGTACCTAATTGATGGCTCTGGGATTCACCTGACCACGAGAAAAATTAAAGCAATTCAGGATGCCCCTACACTTCACAATCAAACCGAGCTACAGGCGTTCCTCAGGCTCCTTAATTTCTACAGCGCCTTTCTTAAACAGAAAGCCACCATTGCTGAGCCCTTATCCTCTGCCTCTGGTCCTGGGGCAGAGCTGAGGCTGCCACATTTGCCATGGTAAAAAGACTTCTCTCAGCAGACACGTTCCTGGTGCAGTACAGCCAGACCATGCCACTGGTGCTGACTTGTGACGTTTCCCCGTTTGGCATCAGAACCATCCTCAGCCACCGCAAGCCCAACGGAACTAAGGTTCCCATAGCCTTTTACTCTAGGACATTGTCTGCTGCCAAGTGGAATTACAGCCAGCTGGACCGTGAGGCTTTGGTTGCAGTGGCCGGAGTAAAAAGGTTCCATGAGTACATATACAGCTGTGATTTCGAACTAATTACGGACCATAAACCACTACTGGGTTTGCTGGCTGGGGATCAACCTACTCCTGTGTCATTATCACCAGATGAACCATTTTTTAAGCTGCCTACTCCTATCATCTCGTCCACCGACCAGGTTCCACTTTGGGGCATGCCGACGCTTTGAGCCGCTGCCCGCTACCAGAACTTCTTGTTGACCCTACCCCCGAGACACCAGTTCTTCTCTTTGACTGCTTAGAGACTTGTCCTGTCTCAAATGACTCCACCATCAAACAAAACTGGGTGTGGAGGGGGTGGCCCAAAGAGCCTGTTGGGACTGAATTCAAAATGTACCATTGTAAGAGTGATGAATTGTCTGTTGTTAATGGCTGTTTGCTGTGGGGGGGACCGGGTCATTGTTCCACCCAAACTGCGCATTGCAGTATTAGAGACTTTACACGTAGGGCATCCTGGAATTGTCAGGATGAAGTCTTTGGCCAGGAGTTATGTGTGGTGGCCTAACATGGAAAGGGAGATCGAAGAATGGGTGGTTACCTGCACACCATGCCAGGAGTCCAGATCAGCTCCCCCAGAGGTGCCCGCTAAGGAGTGGGAGTGACCTCAAGCACCGTGGTCTAGGGTGCACATTGATTTTTCTGGCCCAGTTCATGGCCAGACATTCCTTGTAGTTGTGGACACCTACTTGAAATGGCTAGAGGTAGTTCTGATGACCTCCACTAGGGCAGAAGCGCTCATCAAGGTACTACGCAGACTTTTCTCCACACACAGCCTGCCCGATGTCCTGGTCTCTGACAATGTGCCCCTGGTCACGCCATTCCATCCGGCCTCCAATGGTTAAGCAGAGAGAATGATGAGATCTACAAATGAGGCCCTAACTAGGATGGGCCCGGGAGATTGGCAAACACAGGTTGACCACTATTTGCTAATTCAGCACATCACACCCAGTGCCACTACAGGGAGAAGCCCCTCCGAGCTTCTCATGGGTTGACGGCTAAGGTCCCACTTAGACCGGCTACACCCTAACTATTCTGCCACATCGCCCCCTGACTCCACAAGCAAAATTCAGAACTTTAGCATAGGGGATTCAGTTTACGCCCACAACTATGCTGGGGGAACTCTGGATTCCTGCCACAGTGATCATCACCGGGCCTCGGTCTTATCTCATAGAGCTTGAGGATGGTCGGAATTGGAGAAGGCATGTTGCCAACTCCGTGGCCGCCTCTCCAACTCCACTCTTAGGCAGCCAGAGGTAACTCCTGCACGAGTTAGCCAAAGCCCTACCCAAAAGGAGCATGAAGCCACTCCTTCTACAGCCAACTCAAACCCGACGTCACCGGGATACTTAGCTTTTTGTATTGCAGGCCCACAGCAAGCTCCGAGCGAACCAGCTCTAGAAGCTACAGCCGCAGCCTGTGAAAGGTTCCAGGAGCTTCCACCAAGCGGAGTAGGGAAGAAACAGGTCCTGTCCTGTCCAAAGAACACCCTCTGACTGAACTGCGCAGATCAGGCATAGCTACCAAAAAGCCTGCCTATCTGCATGACTACGTAACCAGTAGGATTGCTCCATCTAAGAGGGGAGGGATGGTAGATACTAGCTTCAGCTATAATGGTTTCCACCAAGGTCCTCTGTTCCGGCGGAAACAGAGGTTTAATCTCATTGGTCAAAGGGTCTGACAGCTCCCTATAAAAAGGCTGCTGTCAGACTCAACCTTCGCTGGATTGTACATAGTTGCTACTGAGTTAATAAAGAGCTGTTGTTACCGTTAGCCTGTGTGTGCCTTTCTATTATCTGATCTAACAATATCTTCTGGTCAAATATTGTGAAGATGCTGCTTCAAAAGTGCATGTATTGACTAGATTCTGATGCACATAAAATGGCAACTAGTAATTACTCAGCCATATATTTATTTCTCATGATGATTTTTAAGAAATCTGGTATCCCTTGGGCACCAAATTACAGCACATGCAAAAGTGGTTCTTCCTTAAGATTTAGTTCACAAAAAGCACCAATTAGAAACAGTATCAATCCATAGCTAGGAGAACAATGAGCTGTATGCAGAGATGCTTAGGGCTAACATCTGTCACAGTGAATATTTGCAAATAAACAAACCTATTAAGTCAAAATCTCCTTGTGGATAATTTGCAAATGTCAAACATGGATTAACTCATTTGAAAAATGTTCTGCTTAAAATAGTTGTCCTTGAAGCAAAATATGTTAATCGTTTTCTTTCTTTCTTTTCTATAGAGCATCACTGAAGAAATAAATTTTACCATAAAACAAGTCAAACTTGAATTATTCTCATAGCTTTATATGAAGATTAATTGAGAAACAGAAACATTAAGAGACAGAAATCTTTCTTGGATGAAAGCGAACAAAAACAATAACAGATGTACTCCAAGCTTTCAGTATGGACGGCAAACATTTGTATAAATTCTGTAGTCTGCAATATGCATGTTGGGTGTACGTAACTTTTTCTACTTTTGAATCTAAAGTACATCATTTCCTCTCAATTAACTTGAAAAGATGTGTTGTCTTCATTGTCATATCCTTCAAGAACAAGAAGTTAAATAGTCAAAAAGATGAAGTCTATCCTAATAGCAACCTTTAGCATTCCAGATGTTGGTGATAATAACAATATGTACACATGTTTCTTTCAGACAATATTATGCAATTGTTATGGAAAATCCCCAAAAAAGCAAAAGTAGAAAATGTGAAATAAATTAAAGGCAGGGTGTAAGAAAAAAGAACCCACAACACATTTACTTTCAGTGTAGGCAACATAGAAAAGAGTTAAGAACTAGTAAGCCAAAAAAATTAAAGACACGAGAAAAGAAAAGAAAACGAACTAGGTTTAATTTGCACCAGTATCATTCACTATGCTTATTGTTATATTTCTAGTGTTGGAAGCCATTCTTGCTTCCATCACATACTGCTTCCATCACATACTGCACAAGATCCCTTTCAGAGGAAGTATGCTTTTGGAAACTCAAAAATAGTTTGAAGTATAATATTGCAAATATACTCAATGTTGTTCTCAGTGAAACCGATTCTTCATGAATAAATCTAGAATTTGTAATTGGTTAAACTTTCTTGGTTTTTTTTCTTTTGAAGATGTTTCACTTTTCATCCAAGAAGCTTCTTCAGGTCTGACAGGATAGTGGGAATATAAGGATTTATATTCCTTGCAGACAGCTAGTAATCTGCATCCTTTTAGAGAGTCGGATATGAAGAGGCTTCTTGGATGAGAAGCAAAATGTCTTCAAAAGAAAAAACCAGAAAGTCCAGTTGCCTCAGAGGTATTCAGCCAGTTCTGACAGGTTCTGGAGAACCAGTAGTGGAAATTTTGAATAGTTCGGAGAACCGGCAAATCGTCTGGCCCGCCCCCACTGCCTCCCAACTGATATACTTTTGTGGCCCCGAACAGGAAAATGGAGGTGGAAAGCAGGTTAGTGGGGTGAGGAGGGAATGGGGATTTTCCAGTATCCTTCCCCTGCCATGCCTATCAAGCCTGTGCCTACCCACAGAACTGGTAGTAAAAAAAATTTGAATCCCACCACTGAGTTGCTTCCTGAAAAAGCACCTTTGGGACAACCATGACATGGATACTGAGAATCTCTACAGACTAACTACCTGTTTACTTCTAATCTTAACTACAGAGTTTTTTCCTATGGATATTCACCATTCTTTCACTTTCATATCTTTTTCACAGTAGTCTTTCTAAATAATGGTCATAATGAAAAAGCTACAAAGGTGCAATTATATAATAAGTGCAAGTTACTTTTGATTGGCGATCTGCTATTTTAGAGTATTTTCCTTAATATTTGTTTTATTTCAAACAAACTTGATATTTAATCTAAGAATGCTTTAATAATGATTTATTTTCAGTGGATATGTTATGGTACAGTTTATTTTACAAGGTTATTTTAAAACAAAAGTTGCATAAAATAGCAGTATATTCTCCAGTAGTATGCTATTAGATTTTTGGTAAGATAATGAGTTTTTTTTGTCCTTCATAACTTTCCTTCTTACTCTAGTTTAGCTAAGATTCCTTTGTGACAGCCTATTGCCAAGACATATATTCATTTTCTTCAAAGTTTCCTAAAGAAATGAAAAGCAAGTCACAGACTGCTGTATTCAAACTTTTCATCTGTCAAAACCGAAACACAGAATTAGGCAGTCTTCACATTTCTTTCCAGCCTAACTGTCCTCAAAGGGGTTTAGGTCTGCATTTTTCTTCACGGTTTCCTGCTATAAATATCTTTTGGGAGAAATCAAGGGAATATGAAATTGTTATTTTTCATTCTTTCTTTTCCTGTTTCCCAAAAAGTTTGAGATAGATTTCCTGTACATTGGTAACTAGGGTAACTTAGTAAAGCTCATATTAAAAGGAATTTGAGGTGTATTTATTGCATTCATGAGTGATCAAAGTCAATTACATCTATTGAAAAAAATTATGATTGTTAAGAAAAGGAGAGGGGAGATTTGTATTGAGATAACCATAATCAATGCAGCATTGAATGCTTATTTGGTGATTATCACAATGAATGCACATTCCAAAACAATCTTAATTGAAATCGCCATCAAATTATCCCAGATACTGTCTATTTTCAACAATGTTTTAAGGTTATGTCAAAAGTTATGACCATCCTATGGCCATTTTGTCTATCTGAGGTTAAAAGAAACACAGATACACACACTCAAACAATTTACACATTAAAATAAGATACCAGACCACTCTTTAGCACTCTAACTCATGAAAAAAAAAACTGACAATATTTACAGATAGTCTATACAGATGTTGAAATGTAGTTCATATAAAGAACAAAAATGTTTTAGTCAAACCGTTTCAATGCCAAACTAGATGTTATGTAAGTTTTTAATGATAGGTATGTAAAAATGTGAGATTGGAATTACAAGAAGACATGGATTGGGAGATAAGAGTTTTGAGAAGAAAATGATTCAGTGCACAATTGTTTTAATAGTAAAAACACAGACACAACACCTGGGTGTGGACAACAGTGCAATCAAATCAATAACAATGTCACTCAGTACATGGGGATGTACAATCCAGTCAGTCTGAACATTTCCAACTATAGATTGAAACGGAGCATATGAAATATACAGGTTAAATTTCGGAAGTCAAACTAAGCAGGTATGTCAGAAAATTTCAGTTAGGGAGCAAATAATCAATTATCACTTTCAAGGCCGGATTTAGATGAAAAGAGGCCCTAGGCTATTTCACTTATGGGGCCCTTTCACCTCCCATTTTTAAGTTTGTAAATTACATGAGAGATAATAAAATACATCATTACTGTGATATATATCAATATACTAAATGAAACATGTTGTAATTGGTACTAACCTTTATAAAAAAATGTGGCACGGATAATAAATCAAAATAAAAGGCCCCTCTTGATCTTGAGGCCCTAGGCTGAAGCCTAGTTAGCCTATAGGAAAATCCGGCCCTGATCACTTTCATTTACCAATGGAAGTAACAAATTTGGTATACTAAACTTATGTGAAAGACAAAGAGAACAGATGGAAATACAGGAAAAAGTAAGACATATTGTGACAATAAGAGCAGGAAAGAACTTTCACCTATTTCACAGAAAAAGATTTAAGCTTTCAGAACTAGCTATTATAATAGTCAAAGGTAGATGAAGATGGAAGTCTTGGATAAGAACAACACTGGGTAACTGAATTCAAAATTTCAATGTCAAGCAAGTGAGAATAAAGAAGGATATTACAATCAAGAATCCCCCAAAACAGAGCAAACTAAGAAGAAAAGGAAAATAAACATTGTTTTAAAAAGATCAGATAAATCATTGAGAAACATATACCTGTATTCCTGTAGTAGTACCCCAGAGAAAAGATCTGTTAGAGGTACATGAAGTTTTTAAAAGTTAGAAAGACTATAGCAAAACCATTTCTAAGAATTGTAGAATGACAGAAAGATTTTCACAAAGAAAATATGTTTATAAACCGACACTGCTATAAAGAAAGATACAACAGGCAATAGACCATCTGTCAAGTAAGAAAGTACTAAGCACTGATGAAATACTGGAACTGTACAGCAACTCGGATGCCAAGGAAAAAGGTGCTTTGGAGCATACATAAGTACACCTAGCACCTGTCAGCAAGCATGTCTTTTAAAGCAAACATTTCTTTTTAACAGCATTGCATTCCTGCTGTGGAAAGCAACTATATGAAAGTAGGAAAAAGACACCACTGTGGCTTTAAGGAATGATTTGCCAACAGATAGTACATTACTATCGAACAAAGCTTTGAAGTAACTTTTACATTTGAATTCAAAAAACTGCACAAGGCTAAAAATATACACTGAGCTATTTAAAACTGCAGGAAAATAGCAACTCTATGTCAACAAAGATGTAATAAATTTGTGGCCTAAAGATTTTAAAAGACCTGTATATACAGATTAAGTAAATGAGAGGGTAAATTGCATAGGTCAAAAAATAATGCTGCCTTTTCTTCTCACTTCATTTTCAAACCTGAAGCAATGTTCTGAAACTATCTAAATTATTTTGCATATGCCATTTGTTCTTAATGATTAAAAAATCCTTGATCTTCTAAAATTCAGCTATTGTTTGAAACAGGAGTAGGAAACTTGTTGGCTTTTGGGATATTTAAAAGAGAGTACAATATTGTATCCAGCAGCAGCTATTCAGTGCAAGTATTCACATGTGGAGAATTTACGTTCGTATGGCAGTATTGTCCATGTATAAGAAATAGAGACCTTATTTTTCCTGTCTTTCTTTAGACACCATTTGGCAATGCCATGTAAGTGGCATATATGGATGTCACTTTGCTTAGATATTTAGATTTATTACTATGGTTGGTCACATAGTAAGCCAGATGTTTTGACTGGATTTGTCAATGCTGATAGTGTTTAAGTGTTACTCCAGATGTTTTGGAATTACACCCAAGACACTTATTAGTATTGGCTCTATCTTTGCTTTCTTTTGTCTTTTGTAAATGTCAGATGGAAACTTTGTCAATGTGCATATTTTCAAAGTGCCATGCAAGATTTTTTGATAAGGCACCCAGTGTGGTGATAGCACGATTTATGTTATAATTTTCAATTTGATTTTCAGAACTTGATTATCCACCCAACTCTAATTCTTCTAGATATTCAGATTTTACATGAAAGTGTTACTTCTGCAGGTGGTACCATGAGTTTAAAGTTGCAGGGGTGGGGGGAGGACAAACATAGCAGTTTGTTTTAATTAGGGTGCCGTGGCTAAAAATGGAACATATTGGGCTTAATAAAGTTATTCCTTCGCTCAGTCAATTAAGGTTGGCTGATGATCTAATTACAAAGATTCAGGTTGTTAGCAATCACATGCATTCAGTAGGTGCACCCTGAAGGTAAGGGATCCTGCTATGAACACCTGCTCTGACCTTTGATGTGATTCACTGGGGTAGTACTAATGGCATGGATGATGTATATCAGAACAAAAGAGGCTACACTGGCATACTAATAATACAAGCCACCCTTTTTAGAAACCAGTTCTACACCTGGCATCTTCCTCCATCCCCCTTTTTGAGTAAGGAATAAAATACTATATTAAACAGTGTTTTGTCCTATGATCCATTATTGGCAAGGCTGCCCTGCAGTTGTTAATCTAGTGCAGTGGTGGCAAACCTTTTCGGTGCTGAAAAGGGAGCGTGCATGCTCGTCGGTGCTGCAACCCAGAAGAGGAGCTGCACAGGGAACATGCACATGCTGGAATATGAACTTCTGGTTTCCGGCATATGCATGCGCACCAGCCAGGTAGTTTCTTGGTTACTGGCATGCATGCGTGCATGGCGATCAGCTGGCCGTCACGCATGCTCATGCTGGAAAATGGAAGAGCAGCTGTTCCTATTTCTGGCACTGCAGCATGCACAAAGGCCAACTGATCATCGCATGCACATGCATGACAGAAACCCAGAAGAGGAACAAGCACTGCATGTATGCCAGGTAAGATGGCTCTGTGTGCCATTTCGGGCACGGGTGCCATAGTTTGCCATCACAGATCTAGTGTTTTCCAGCATTGGATAAACTGTTTCTGGATTCCCCAAGCCTTGTAACTTTTAGTCTCAATATGTGTTCTATTGTCAGTATTATCTTTTCTGTTTAGTGATTGTGGATGTAATATTATTTATAATGTTTTTTTATATAATTTTCGAATGTTGTCTCCTGTAGTAATCTGAGAAGTATTTCTACAGAAATAATTGTAGAAACACTCAGCCAAAAATGGATTAAGCAATACCTAAATAATTAAGCTCTGTCAGCGGGACTAAAACATATGGCAGTATTTGTTTGTGAGCACATTTGATTCCTAGGCAATGAATTAGGCTATGGCTGGAGAAGGAGATGATAACTTTTTTTAGTTGGCCTCTAGCAATGCTAACAATGTTCAGATAAAGAGTTACTTCCTAGAGCAGCTGACAGCCCTGTCCCCCTTCCTTTCTTTCCTATCTATGCCTGAAGGTACACAGAGAGCAAAGTCTAGTTAAACCTCTAAGAAATCTAATGCTTTTGATCAGAAGGAAGCATGATTCTGTGCTTTGCGCCTTTTAGTAGTTGCCTGGCCTGAATAATTGTAAGTTAAACTGCATGTTGAGTGAAGTCCATCAAGGCTGACCATTTATTTTGAAGCAGAAACCTAACATCAATAATGAAAGCCCTGGTTAATAAGGACATTCTAAAAGGGTACAAATATAGTTGTGCTCTCAAAAGAAATTAAACCCTAACTCTAAGTACATAAATATTCACCTGCCTCTCTTTTCCATTGTATAAGAATCAGATAATCAGACATTATTATCCAGGGCAGAAATAAATATTAGTCTTTGTGTGCTTCTATCAGACAAAACGGGCAGTAGTTTAAACTGCTACAAACAACACACTGTCTTATTTGCAGCAAGTGAAAAGTTTCTTTCAATTTTATAATTTTCCTTTAAATTCTGTATGTTCTGTGTCATTTAACTAAAACATTGAAATAAATAGATAATCTATTTCTCCCTATTTCTCCCTTTCTTTTAATTGTATGGTTCTTATATTGAAGCAGATATAGCATCCGAAATGAGGTGTGATGGCTCAGAGGCTTAATGAAGCTGGAAGTAGTCTCTGGTCCAGCAGTTCAAGTCCTAGCTTTGTGTGGTGGTGTGAGCTCCCGTCACATGGCTCAGCCTCTATCCCCCTAGCAGTTCGAAAGCATGTTATATGATGGTAGATAAATAGATACTGCTTTGATGGAGAGATGAGCTGGCATTTCACACAGCAGTTAGAATTTTGTTGGCATTGAATCTTTCTGGTTGCGATGTCTATTGCAAGGTGGCTTCAGTGGAGAAAGAAAGCCTTCGATGCTGCTGCAAGAAACCGTTCCTCTTTCTTTCTGGTGCAAAGCTAGCTCACCATCCTGTGGCATGCCTTGAGAAATGTGCACACATATACCTAGCAGAACTGGTAAACAGTAAACTACTACTCTGCTTTAGCATTGTAGTTTCCTAGCTAATATAACAACACCATACAGTAAATAAGTAAATATCATCCAAAATATAATGAAGAATTACCTGCTGTGGCCTAGAGGTGGGGCTCTTGCCTCACAATCAAGAAGTGGTGAGTTTGATCCTAGATAGAGGCAGATGTAGAGTCTCCTGCTTGGGCAGGGGATTGGACTAGATGACCTGCAAGGTCCCTTCCAACTCTGTTAATATGTCAATCTGAAGTTTCCATGGAATCATTATAGTTGATATCTTGAAAGGAATGACTTGATGAGCTAAGCATAATATATTCAAAGATTACCAATATAATTTTCTTATTCTTTTTAAATCTATTTTCCATTTCTGAAAAAAATAAAAAAGAATGGATGAAGAAAAAAGCAATAAGAAATCCTATTTAATTATAATTATATCTGTGTTACACTGATCACAAATTCACTGCAGAAAGATCTTGTAATTGCAATTTGTATAATAGATCATTTTTTTGCACACTCTTCTATAAGTGGTAATGATCCATGTATGTCCAAAAAACTGATCACAAATAAATACACATAGACATCAGTGAGCAGCCTAAGATACTCTGAACTAAAAAAGAATGCAACTCCCAAAAACAAACATATGTTATTGGATAAATGAACCTAGAGTCAATCTTGATCTCTGGTCTCACTGATTCATATCATTTCATCTTTAAAATTTAGGAGCTTATAATATTAGTATACTTCTCCAGGAATTCCTCTCTGTGCATTGAAAGCATACCTGGCGAATGGGAAAAAGCCTTTTAAGCTTTACTTTTTTTTTTTTTTACCCACTGCTTAGCATAGAGACAGTGATGGTCACGCGGGTTCAGGCGAACCCTTAGCTTTGATCGCTGGCTGGGCCCGCCCACTCACCCTTATGTTAAGCTATCAATTTATAACTAACTTTCTGGCTCATTCCTTCCACCCTCTCTGCCCAACGGAGTTTTGCAGCGCTCCTGTTTTACTCACCGAAGCTGCCTGAATTGATTATCTGCTTCTTTGAAGCTCTGTTTCACTCCCAAAAGGGTGTGTGTGAGCAAAGCTAGCGCACACGCATGCACACACATGCTCACAACCAGCGAACCACTTGTGAATGTATGTGCAGCCCACCTCTGCATAGGGAGAAGTAAACTACAGTAGTATATTGAGCAAATACTATTCATAGCACTGATATAATTCTGCAGTTCCAACCTGCACTGTGTTTGAGAAGAAGTTAATGATATTTAGTTTGATAATGTGAGAAGGTTGGTGTGAAAAAGAACATTGGATCTATGTGTCCATGTCACATACTCATTTATAGAACAGAGCATAGTCCTTGTATAGGACTAGCCTCATTTTGTTTTGGCATAAAACAAATAGCTGTAATCCAATTAGACCTGACATCAAAAAACCCACTTCCACCATCTGATCAGTAGGGCTGCAATAATGGGAGATAGTAACATTTTCTCCCCTGCATAGCTATTGACATCTTGTCTATTACAGTAATTCAAAACTCTCTTCATGGTTAAAATATAGCCATAAATTATAAGTCAGTTCTTCAAAAAACAAAAACAAACCCTGTCCAATATGACTGGCCTTGGCATAATCATTGTATATGGGTCATAAGCTCTGTTGAATAGAATAATTTCTGTTTCTGTGGTTGGCAGGTCATATCAAAGTTCATCAGTCAATTCATTACTGTAGTTATAATGCTGCCTTTTATGAAGAGCTGTTTGCACTCATTCAGCCCAACCTCCTGTCCCTGAATGTAATGGTGTATTATGTGGAGTGTATGATAATGTTCTCTCAGAGGCATCCGTTGACCTTCAACAGTAGTGATTCATCTATATATAAAAACCCCAGTGCCTGCTTTTCTGTTTTATTTTACACACACTTTATGACACCAATAACACTTGCTCTAGAGGAAAAAGTGTACTTTTGATTTCTCCCTCTGTAAAAAAAAGGTCTGAAAAAAGATGATGTTAGAAGGCTCGCTGATTTTCAAAATTATACTGCTGCTGGTGCCAAATCGGAGGCGCAAATTTCCAGCTGTTCCAGCAACCTTGAAATAAATAAAAAGAGGCATTTATGAAAACTTGTGATTTTAAATAGCATGTTTTTCTTTCCTGATTACCTTCCTGTCCCCACCAGTCACTCCCCCAGGATTTGACATAAAATAAGGTTGTTTACCTCATTACAAGTTCTCAAAACATCATATGCAAGAAAAATTAAGCAATCAAGCTACAGTAATATGCATTTAAGGAATTTGAACTCATGTACCAACACCTCAAATTCAGAACCAACCCAGGCACCTACCATCACTAATGATGAGGAGAAACCAACAAAATTCCACTTTGGATCGGTCAACAAGAACCACATCAGATGCTATGGCTGCTGGACATCTGTCGAAAAAAGGGCCAAGGGGCTCAATTGTTACTGCCAGGGTGTGCAACTGCAACTGCAAAGCGACTGGAACCAAAGCGCAAAACTTGGACAACCGAAGAAAATCGACAAATCCTCAAATATTACTATCAGGCAGAACCAACAGCCATGGAATTTCAAAAAAGAATGATGCAACTGTGGAAGGAACAACACCCGGAAAGTGACATAACTGAACAAAGATTAATGGATCAAAGGTGCTTCATCATGCAACATCTAGAAATATTGGCTAAAAAGAAAACAAGTGATGATGAACAAGCTGAAGAAATTGGTCCAACACCTGAACAAATTGACCAGCCAGTGGAATAAACAAACATACAGGATAAAGATCCTCCTGCGCAACAACTTGAAAGTGTAGATCTAAGTGATCTAGCAAAAATGCTGAAAGAAAAAATTGAAAACCACATCAAAGAAAATGTAGAAAAAAAAAGACTACCTATCATTCGTGAAGGGCATAGCAAATGAGTGAAAGATCTGTTAAAGATCTGTGAACAACATTTTAACTTCCATCCCATCCAGCACACTATATGAAACCAACCAATTAATGTATAGCACAACTGCCGTTATAACTGCAGAACTAGGTTATAAAATGACAAAAAAGAAACCCATTGGAACACCAAAGTGGAAAATTCGACTATAAAATAAAATTAAATTAAAAAACTAAATATGGTCTGGATTGATTACAAAAAGGCATTAGCAAAAATATTACATCCTTTACTGAAAAGGCGATGAAACAATGGAGAACCGAGTTGGCAGTATGGAATGAGAACTACGGAATGGTTAATATCAAACGAGGAATTTTCCAGGGTGATTCACTTTCTCTTCATCATCGCGATGATCCCACTATCAGTAATCTTTAAAAAAATGAAATTAGGCTACCAAACAGCCAAAGAAGCCGAAAAAATTTCGCGTTTATTATATATGGATGATTTGAAACTCTATGGAAAGTCAGAAATAGAAATCCAATCATTGACAAACACAGTCCAAGTATTCAGCACCGATATTTCAATGCAGTTTGGCATGGAAAAATGTGCCACTGTTCCATAAAAAGGGGCAAAATCACTACATATGAGGGAATTGAAATGCCCAATGGCCAACTAATTAAATGCAATGAAAATGAAGCCTACAAATACTTAGGCATTCTGCAGTTGGATAACATCAAGCATGGAGAAGTAAAAACTATTGTCAGGGGAGAGTACATCAACAGAGTTAGGAAAAATTTGAAATCTAAATTGAATGGTGGAAATACAATCAAGGCCATAAACACCTGGGCAATACCAGTTATAAGATACACAGCTGGTATAGTTAACTGGACACAAGCTGATTTGGACATTTTGGACCGAAAAACCAGGAAACTAATGACAATGCACTACAGTTTACATCCACGTGGTGATATTGATAGACTATACCTACCCCGAAAATCAGGTGGCAGAGGATTATTACAAGTGAAGCAAATAGTTGAAGAAGAAAAACATGCACTGGCTGATTATTTAAAAGAAAGTCAAGAACATCTATTAATGGAAGTAAAGAACAAAAATCTATTGAAGGCCCAACAGACGAAACAAGAATACAGAAAAGATGTGATAAAATTAAGAATGGAGAGTTGGCAGAACAAAGCATTGCATGGCCAATTTCTGGAAAACATAAAAGATAAAGTGGACAGTGAAAAAACTTGGTTATGGTTAACAGCAGGTACATTAAAGAAAGAAACAGAGTCACTAATCCTGGGTGCGCAAGAACAAGCTATCCGCACAAATGCCATTAAGGCCAAAATCGAAAAATCCTCTGATGATGCCAAATGTAGACTTTGCAAAGAGGCTGATGAAACTGTTGACCACATACTCAGCTGCTGTAAAAAAATCGCGCAGACTGACTATAAAATGCGGCACAATTCAGTGGAACAAATGATCCACTGGAATTTTGTGCAAAAATTATAATATTAAAACAGAAACAAACTGGTGGGAACATAAACCTGAAAAAGTCATCGAGGGTCAGTTGGTCAAGATATTGTGGGATTTTCGCATACAAACGGATAAAATACTGGCGCATAATACACCAGACATCACACTGGTTGAGAAAAATAAGGTTACAATCATAGACATCGCAATACCAGGTGATAGCAGGGTCACCGAGAAGGAATATGAAAAAATCACAAAATGCCAGGACTTAAAAATCAAAATTCAACGATTATGGCACAAACCAGCAGTGGTAATTCCAGTGGTAATCGGCACACTGGGTGCTATTCCAAAAGCACTGGAATTACATTTAAAACAGTTAAAAATTGACAAAATCACCATCAGTCAAATGCAAAAGGATCCGCACTGCTTGGATCCACACACATATTACGAAAATGCGTTATGACGTCCTAAGCCCCAGAGTGGGGCCCGACTAGTAATTAATGCCAAATCCGGTGAAACAACTGGCCGATGTGATACAATTCCGATAACAACAACAACAACAATAATAATATGCTGGATTTTAGATGCAAAAATATGCCTTGATCTCATGGAAAGCATTGCGATTATTTCAAAAACTATAAAAGAATCCTTTAAAAAAACTTTCCCCAAGGATCTTATGAAGAATAGTGATTTATCACCATTGCTATCTCTCTGATTGTTAAGTATGGTTATTTTCCGTCACTCATCTTGTGATCTCCCCTTTCTGAAGAATCAGAAGCTCAGAATAGACCTTTTGTCGAGTATGCTAGATTCTACTAGGCACAATGTTTAGGTGCAGATGGTTAACATAAATCAAATTCTAATTCTCTGCTCAGTATGTATTTTCAAATTGAATCAATACCATACGACTCTCATGAATAAATTCTGAAACGGATTTAGAGTACAAAAATCTCTAAAATAAAAATCCCTAGTGATCCTAGCAGAGTTGTTTTCTCCCTTTAGACTATAGTTTATATTGTATTGTCCTATTATTCAATCACTGTTTTTGTTTTGTAATTTCTCTAGCCCAATGTACATCTAACTATCAGACATTAAGTATTAACCAAAGGGGAAAACTACCATAGTAGATGTAGTTGTTGGCATATTATAGGCCAATAATACACTGTATTATTACTTCTTTTTGCCTAATTATTTGATAACTAAAGAAAATTCACCAGTACACCATATACTGAGAATTTCTATTTACTAACATCATCTAGCCCTTTTGATTGGTAAATATATTTGGAATTTGAAAGCATGCCATGTTTTTTTGGCCTATCACTAGGGAAGGAATTTACCTTTCACAAAATGGCTGTTACAGAGGGACAGGAAGATTAGAAGGCACCAAAGGAGATGATTGTAGGCAGACTACATCTATATATGGGGAAGGATGCTCAATCTAACATACGGAAATAATTCAGTTGGAGAAAGTCCTTCTCACTGCAGTATAATGTCATTTAAACATTTTAGTGATTTAGATGGATCAAAGAGAATAGGGATTTTTTTTCTTCCAGTCTCCTAATTCTGGAATTCTACTCCAAGGGAGATTGCTTGTCATTGAGTTAAAAGATTTTTAATCACTTTGGCATTTTAAGTAATATTTTTTAGTTAGAGTTGTTATCTATCAATTATAGTATTGTTGGGATGTTATTGTGGTTTATCTCATAGTGAGTCAGATGTTCAGACTGGTATTTTTGTCCATCTTTTGAATCCTTTCCAAGGACCTGAGATAGGCAGATATCAATGTTTGATGTATGTATGTGTAGGAAGTTATCACCCAGCCCTCCCCCAGAAAAATGAAATATCCTAGAAAATATTGAAAAGGCAAAATATTTATCTGGATATGAAAAGAAACATATTTCAAAAAGACAAGGTAACTCTCCCTGCAGCTTCCTGCCCCCACCTTTTGTCCATGAGCCATTAAAGCCTGAGCTAGTCCACTTTACATAATAAAGAGTTCTCCCCATCAGCTGCAGGGGGATGGGATTAAGGGATGATAATATTGGCCCTTTACTCAACTGACCACATGGCATCTGAACTCAACCAAACCTGGATTCAAAACTCAGCCTAGAGGGTTGCCCTTGCATGGGCCCATGTGAGTCTGACAACCAATTAGAATACATTTCTTACACAGGAACAGGAAACAGATAGGTGGGGCCAAACAGATTATAAAAAGCCCTGCAAGCCCTTCTTCTCTTCTCTTCCCTTCTCTTCTTCTCCACCAACATTGAAGCATGTAATTACCTTTTCTGTTCAGGACTCAAGCCATGTGGTCCTGTCTACCATTAAAACCATCCTTCCAAGCAGCCTCCATGTCTCCAGTGTCTTTTTCCCCACTTGGAGCCGAACCCAGAAGGACATTTCTTCCAAAATATGTATACATATTGCATTTTTGCTGATAAATACCAGATGCTTTGACAAAAACTTTACACACACACACACACACACACACACACACACACACACACACACATGTATGTATGTATGTGTGTGTTTGTGTGTGTGTGTGTGTCTATTCATTGGATGTAAACTATTCCAGGTAAAGCTGCCTTTTGCAATTGATTGATTTATCAATGCTGATGGTGTTAAAGTGTTGCGCCAGATGCTTTGGGATTTCATCCCAACTCCTATGACTGTTGGTTCTATCTTTGCTTTCTTTTGCTACAATCATTCATGTAGGTCTTTTTATTTTGTTCTCTTTTCCAGTTGTTTCTCTTCTATTCTGCTATCTCCAGGTACTGCCATGTCCATTACTCAGAATTCTGTCTTTCCTATTGACAATTGTTAAGTCTGAGATGTCTACCATCCAGATGTTATTTGTCAGGTCTCTCCATTTGAAAGATTAAAGTATCAGAGCACTATAGTATCTTGATTTTCTATGACTTTCTCTTTTTTACGATCCCACCAGTTCTTGCTTGCAGGCAAATGATATTACTTGCAGATCTTTCAATGCAAGAGACAGCTGATGTTGGCTGGTACTTTGTCATGCCATTGTTTGTAGTCAGTCTGTGCAATCTATTTGCATCAGCTAACCAGGTACTTGCTATTTGTTGCTGCATTCTCATTTCTGGCTTTGTATGCATTTGTTCTTAAAGCTTGGTCTTGTGCAACCAGCATTAGCCCCTCTTTTTTCAACATTCCTGCTCTTAGCCATTGCTAGGGCTTGTTATTATCTGCTCTCCCTGCTATTCTTTTTAATGTCTTCATACGCCTCCTTTATTATTTCTTTCTCCAGGGAGTCCATTTAGTAGCTTTTAAATCTTCTACAAATTTTCTCTTGCAACTATGTGAGAAAGACTAGGTTGAGAGAGCAGTGACTAGTGACTATCATCCAATGAAGTGTACCTACTTCTTGAGGGTAGGTAAATTTAAACAATAGTCTTGATACACAATGTTTCCTTGCTCACTACTATAAAATTTCCCTAACTAGAAGAGATAAGTATTATATTATCCACCAAAAACCAAATTAATCTTGTCTGCCTCCAGATGCTTTGTTCTACCCATCTTTTCCTGAAGTGTGAAGTTTCTTTGAAAAGTTGTTGAGGTTTTTTTTTTTTCATTTTAAAAACAAGCTTATTTGTCTTCATTGAAAAAACTACAAGTCAATACTTTTCTTTTTTAAATCAATAGCTTAGCACTGGAAATTGCCAATCTATTAACATCTGATAGGCCAAAAAAGTGAGTAGTGGTTTTGTCCTACTTCCTCAGTTGCGTGCCAAAATATCCTTCTTTCACATAATAAAACTGGATATATTTTTATTGTTTCAGGGTTCATCAAGATATAATGTCAGTAGAATTTACTTTATATATTTTGCATCTTATACTTGGCATTCTTTATCTATCTATCTATCTATCTATCTATCTATCTATCTATCTATCTATCTATCTATCTATCTATCTATCTATCTATCTACTATCCATCCACCCACCCATCTACCTACCTACCTACTTACCTACACACAAACACACACAAACACACACACACACACACATTATAATCTATCTATCTCTATATCTACACAGACATACACATACCACAGAAAAAGGATGATTTTGAAATCAGTGTATGGAATAGTCAATCTGCAATTCCCAAGAGATAGAGTTAAACAAAAATATTACAGTGTCAACAGATAAAATAGTTTCTCTCTCTTTGTATTTACTTCCCACTAAATGATAGGGTCACCTAGTTTAATTGCACCCCTGTTTCTTTGTAATAATTCATTGCAAGCTTACAAAGGTAAATGAAACAACGAATCGATAGCATATGGATTCTGAGATAACTAAAAAAAAACAGAAAAAGAGATACATTATTACATGTGGCTCATTTTATAAGCCCATATGTGTACTTGTTGTTTTTGTGATATATTTCTTGATTCAGAGTGTCCAAATGGCAATGTAGACCCCCTTCATGCTTCATTACACTTTTTGCAAACCTCTGCCCCCTACACAGGCACCTTCCTCTTCATAATGCTTGTGATTCTTATAATGCAGATAAGTGACATCCTCCATTCCTCTTTTCTAATGTAGTGCTGCTGCGTATGGCTAAAAGAATCTGTTGCAGTCTCCATCACAGGATCAGCAGAGGAAAAGCCTTCTCACAGATTATGCTTCATGTTTCATTTGGCACAGCAGTCAGGAGAACAGAAAGCTATATTATATTTCATTATTCAAAATAACCTACTTTCTTCTAGATTCAGAGCTTCAACTAAAAAAAAAAAGAATAATTGAAAGATAGGGTGATGGCTGCTGCTGATTGGCTACTTCCTCAGCATTGAGGCCATTTACTAAATGATAAAACACATATTATTTATTATGCATTTTATTATTTATGTCAAAAGGACCCATGATAACTCGGCATGAAGTGAGCTCAGTATGAGCAACCTCATAATTCTGCAGGAAAAATAAAATGAATCATAAGTGTACATTGATTTCATTCCATCATTTATATGCAATACATTTTATCAGGCAAATGCATTTTTTTCTAATTCCAAAGCCATTGTGTTTTCTTGCTGAAATCCTATCGCTAATCAATAATAACAAAAATAAGGACAGAATCCCATAAATCACAGGTGTCAAACTCAATCGTGTCACGTGATACATTATGATGTATCATGACATTTTTTGCCTTTGCAAAGCTGGGGTGGGTGCGGCCTGCACATGATGTATCCGACCCCTGGTGGCCAATTTGACAGGCAGTGATAGCCATAAGTGATCACTCATAATGTTTGAATGACTGACTTTTACCAAAGAACAGTTTCTATATTGCAGTAATAACTCTTTAATGGTAGTAGTTAACATGCCACTAAATTTTCTTCCAGTTATTACCATTGTCTCCTATGGGAAAAGCCTGGGATTGTTTTATTACCATTGTTTCCTATGGGAAAAGCCTGGGATTGATACTGCATTCAGTTTTGGTCACCATGATGTAGAAAAGATGTTGAGACTCTAGAAAGTGTGCAGAGAAGAGCAACAAAGATAATTAAGAGGCTAAAACATATGAAGAATGGTTGCAGGAACTGGGTAAGTCTGGTTTAATAGAAAGAAGGACTAGGGGAGACATGATAGCAGTGTACCAATATCTCAGGGGTTGCCACAAAGAAGAGAGAGTCAAACTATTTTCCAACGCAACTGAGGGTAGAACAAGAAGCAATGGGTGGAAACTAATCAAGGAGAGAAGCAACTTAGAACTGAGGAGAAATTTCCTGACAGTTAGAACAATTAATCAGTGGAACAGCTTGCCTCCAGAAGTTGTGAATGCCCCAACACTGGAAGTCTTTAAGAAGATGTTGGATAGCCATTTGTCTGAAATGGTATAGGGCAGTGATGGCGAACCTATGGTACGCGTACCACAAGTGGCACGCGGAGCCATTTGTCAGGGCACGCGAGGCGCTGGCCAGCTGAGTTCACCTTTTTAAAAGCTATTTTTCGCCTTCCCCAGGCTCCAGAGGCTTTATAGGAGTCTGGGAAGGGTGAAAAGAGCCTCCCCCACCCCCCTGGAGGCTTCAGGGACCGTCTGGAGGCTTCCCTGAAGCCTTCGGAATGCTTAAAACCTAGGCAGGTTGAAGACCTCCAAGGTCCCTTCCAACTCTGCTATTGTATTGTATTGTTTTAAAAGAAGCTACCTTTTGCAACGATAACCCCATTATATTAATTATAAATAACAAAGAATTATAACTTTTTCCCTATAAAAAAAGGAACCTCATTATATAGAATGTTGGAGGAGACAGCTGAATGTGGAAATTCCTATATAGTATCTAATGATAAGAGAAATTTGACATAGAAGAGAGCCACTGTAAGATTTCCCCTGCTTCTATTAAAAATATCCTTTTTAAAAAACATGCTTACTTGTAATGCATGGAGTTTTATAAAAGATATAAGCAGTGATGGGCTCCAAATTTTTTAACCACCAGTTCTCTGCCCTAATGACTGGCTGGGTGGGCATGGCTGAGTGGGTGATGTGACTGAATGGGCGTGGCCACCTCTATGCCACTTGTGTGCGTGGTACCTGTATGGGACAGGCAGCGTTGGGGAGGGAATCCAGGGTTCTCCAGTGGGAGCGGTTGGATGAAAGAAAGATCCAACTTTTGTGTATGTGTGCATGCACGTGTGTGTGTGTGTGTGTGTGTGTGTGTGAGAGAGAGAGAGAGAGAGAGAGAAATAGATAGACAGACAGACAGTGTCAACCTAAACTTGGAAAGGTGACTGCAAGAGGAAGAGAAGCTGAGTAAGCTGGTTTTTTTAGCGTTTTTAGGGTGTTTTCAGGCTGTTTTTAGGATAATTTTGGCCTGAAAAAGCCTGAAAACAGCCTCAAAAATGGCTATTTTGGAGCAGATCTTTGGTTGTTTTTCAGCCCATTTTCAGCCTACATTTCAGGCTGCTTTCAGGCCATTTTTAGATTGATTTTGGCTGTAAAAATGGCTTGAAAACATCCTGAAAATAGCCCCAAAATGGTCTGTTTATTGGGCATCTCTTGAGCCATCGTCAGGCCATATTTCTAGACTTATTCTGGCTGGAGAAACGGACTGAAAATGGCCCCAAAACAGTGTGAAAAACAGGTGGGGGTGGGACCAGCTGGTGGACCAATTTCCCTGTTCTCTGAACCATGCAGAATCCGAATAACTGGTTAAGACGAACCGGTCCGAACAGGGAGCATCCCACCTCTGGATATAAGTTCTCATTAACTTTTCTTCGTGCCAGCTCAAAGTTTTCAGACATGGATGGGGTCAGGATGATTTTTGTTAATGTTTAGTCAACATATCACATAAACTGGTTTTAAGAAGCAAGGAGCTATTTCCCCAAAAGTTCTCTTAAGCAGGATTTCATTCAGCTTAATTTATTTCAAAAAGCCACCAAAAAGAGACCAAATCTTTTGGGAGCAGGGCTGTGTCCATTCAGGGACACTCAGTACTAAACCTCTGGTATGAATAACCTAGGACTTCACTATTGGCGTTAGAGAAAAATAACCAATCAGATATATAGACAGTAGCAGACTGGAAAAGTGGCAACTTTAATGTAAGCTCTTAAACTCAATGACATGAATCTCTCTGTATCCTGCAGAGAAGCCTGCTGAGAACTATGGCCTTTTCTTTCCCTCACACAATAGAGCAATCTCCTTAAAGGTACAATGCACCCTTAAGCAGATACTTAAACCAACTCTCTCCTCTTTGGCAAAGTGGTCACTGCAAATTCTAGCTGTCTTTGCAAATTTTCCCACAGCTTTTTCTGACTGTCTTATCCCTGCTCTGGGTTGTGTTTCCAATTTGCTTCTCTTCTTTTTAGCTTTTTAACCCTTCATCCCCTTCCAGATACTGGGCAATTTCCAAGTTGATAAAGCTTACCTCCTTTCTTTCTTCATTAATTTATTTAGTAATACCTAGAATCCTTTCCATCCCTCATCCTTCCAACAGTTTTTGCCTCCCTGTGAGCTGTAAAAATGGAATCCCAGCTGGCAGAGTGCATCAGGAAAACCATCTCATATTTCCTTTGTTCTATTTCTTCTTTACTGATAAGCAATCTTTTGATCATCATATGACAACTGCTATCAGCTTATTCCAAACATCCTTTTCTCCTCTCCTGTCCCTTCCCTCCCCTCCCTTACCCTCTCTTCTTCTCCCCTCCCCTCTCCAAACAATAAACAAATCAAGCCAAATTTTAACATCTTATTTTTATTTTCTTTTTGAAAAAAGCCCAGACAGAACAATGACACAACTTTTTCAAAATCTGCATGTTTTTACAGATGAACAGCCAGAACAGTGCAGGAAAGCATAATTTTGTATATAATTTATTGAACTTAGAACTACACATTTGAAGCAATGTGAAAGACAAGGATTATTGCATTCTAAAGTACCTATTGGCTTGAGAAGATTGAATCAGGTCTGCATGTTTAAGAATAAAAAATAGATGAGTTCCTGTAGTGTTCCTAGATAGCAATGTGTGATTAATAGAAAAGTAGAATGAGAAAGGATGAGCAAAATGCAAAACTAGCAAAATATTCGCAATGGTAGGAATATACTCATAGCATTTCTCCTTGAATCATTAAATCAGCCCTACCTTTTTATACTCTCCTACAGCGGCTTTGTATGCTTCTTTTTATATAACTGAAGCCGTAATTCCAAGCTGCCTTGCACGATGGAGAGCAAGGCAGCTTGGATGCCTCTTCCCCAATACATAGCATTCCTGTGTACTGGGGAAGAATTTATAAAGCTTAAGCAACTTATGAAATCATGGGAAAAAGTGTTTGATTTGTTAATTTGAACCTAGGCGCTTCATCCATACTTTCACATATTACAAATCATATTTTGAAGAATTTTCATAGCCCTGCAATCAATTCAGAGTTCTCACTCAAGCCCAAAGCAATCGGGTTCAAATTATATTTTGTGGACTTTATATATTGACTTCACACTAATATGTTGCCTTAATATTAATTCTTCTTCTGTTTATGTTCTGCTACCTATTTTGATTTTCAAGTAAGATGAATTTTCTTATTAAAATATTGGATTAGATTGAAAAAGAATTGACATCAAGATAATAATATACTGAAATGATTGCAAAATTATGAGTTAGGTAAACATATTATGCTTCACAGGAAAACTCTTTCTGGGACTAATAGTTGAGTAGTTGTTAGTATTCATTTACAGCCACTTGATTAAAATGAAATGTAAAATATTGAATAGAAGAACTATTTGCATTTTAATTCATCATACATGTGCAAACCAGCCTAAGCTATTACACATTTTCCTATAGAATGCAATAACAAAACTAACTGTCATTTAAAGGTAATATGTCTATAGCCTATGTTTGCGTTACGTACACCTGCAATAAGTTAGAAATATTTATTTCTAGATAAGGCTTCATTATATAATTAAGTAATGATACAATTACACAAGTCAGTCCTTTACTCTATTAAGACAGAACATAGAATATAGATTATTCAATCAGAAGAAGAATATGGTGTATTTTGTCATGTCATATTATTCATATACTGTACATTCTTTAAAGAATTCGCAGCATAATAGCATCCATTTCATTGAGCTACATATACTATTTGTGATGACATATTCTCATGGCATATTTTTTGTGTAATTTTTGGCTTTTACTGTGGTCTCTCACACTCTTGTCTGTTTGGGTGCCTTCCAGGAAGATAACACTATTTGTTGAACTATAATCCATTTTCCCTGACCATTGATCCAATTAGATCTGATGAGAATTGATTGATTATGTGTCATCAGGTCACTGTTGACTCCTAGTGCTACATAGATTTCCTTTATGATAATCTGACCCTAATCTGGTCCTTCATGTCTTCAAATTTTACATCAATTGAAATTATAATTGACTCAATTCACCCTGCTGTTGCTTTTCCTCTTATCTTTCCTTTACTTTTCCAGAATTCTTCTTCAAAGAGCTGTTTTTTCCAGAAAAAGTCCTAAGCATGAGGCACTCAATTAGAGTTTTAGTTATTTATGCTTCATAGTCTAACATATAGTATATTATCAGAATGCCCCAGAAGGAAGCATATTATTAAAATATATAGATTAATAAAAATGTGCAGTAGTTGCTTGTGTCAGGGCAGCCTCCATCAGTAACCAAGAAAGAAACCACTCAACTCCATTTTTCAGAATTAAGAGTACTTTTACTGGTTATGAGTAGATAGCAGCTAGCAAAGCAAGATCTGAGGCAAAAGTGCGCGTAATCATAGATATCAATATCTAGTAACCTAGTAACCCCATCCCCCAGTCCAATCTTCACACCCCACAGGTGTCATGTGGGCTGCAGCTTCAAAACCCATCCAGGTTGATATGCCAGACGGTTGGCCTTGGCGGCAATTCCACTATCTGAAGCATGCGCAGTAGATGGTGAGAAAACCACTCCCTTCTTCATTCACTCCTGTGCTTAAGCTTCCCCTCCCAAATACCATGCTATCTCCCCCCCTCCCCGTTTCAATGGCAGCCGAAAGCAAGCAGCAAAGCAGAAGCTGACATCTGGCCCTCCGTCAGGAAAGTACATCACCCCTGGAAAAAAAACGGAGAGAGAAAAAACAGGAACAAGACAGATTAGACATATATATGGCAACATGAGTGAGGGCTTATCGGGATAGGTAGAGTAGAATTTCCGCAAAAGTCTAGGAGCTCTAACATGGGACTTATCAACCCATTCAGCTTGGGATGGGGGAAAATGTTTCCAGGAGACCAGATATTGAACCTGATTCCTACGTCTCCTGGAGTCCAAAATCTCTTTGATCTCAAAATGCTGCTCTCCATCAATGAGAAGAGGGGCAGGAGGCGGTGGCACGGGTCCCTGAACAGAGGAGGTGTGCACTGGTTTCAAAAGTTTAACATGAAACACGGGGTAAATAAAGTTGAGATACTTTGGCAATTCCAACCGTACAGAAACAGGATTAATGATCTTCACAATAGGAAATGGACCAACATACTTAGGCCCTAATTTCTTCGACTTTTGAGTAGTTTGGAGAAATTTGGTAGACAGAAAAACTTGATCTCCAATCTTGTACTCCCTTTCTTTCACACTCTTTTTGTCAGCTTGTTTCTTGTGTGCTTGATCAGCAGCTTCCAACGTCTTTCGGGCTATGGGCCAAACCTTCTGGAGCTGGTCACTCCACTTGGAGAGGGACAAGACTTGCAGTTTTTCATGGGGCAATTCTGGGATTGGCACAAAGTCTTGCCCAAAGAAAATTCTAAAAGGGGTGAAACCGGTGCTGCTGTGCACAGAGTTGTTGTACGCTACTTCAGCATGTGGTAACAGTTCAGTCCAATTATCCAGCTGATAATTGATAAAACACTGGAGATACTGCTCCAAAACAGAGTTAGTCCTTTCACAAGCTCCATTAGTCTGAGGATGGTGGGTGGAGCTTAACCCCTGGGCGGAGCCAATCAACTTCAAAAACTCCTTCCAGAAGGGGGAGGTGAACTGTACCCCTCTATCTGATATTATGCGCTTCGGCACCCTATGCAAATGGTATATATTTGTAATAAACAATTTAGCTAAAGACTTAGCTGAAGGGATCTTGGAACAAGGCACAAAATGAACCTGTTTAGAGAACAAGTCCGTGACCACCCAGACCATGATATTTTCTTGACTCTCCGGTAATTCGACAATGAAATCCATTGATATTTCCTTCCATGAGGATTCAGGATGGGCTACACCTTTTTTTTTCTTTTTTCAAAAATTTTTATTGGTTTTTTAAAACATTTATAAGGAAAAGGGTAGGTGGAATGGTATACAAATTTTGGCAGTTGCAAGTATGGCAGACACCCCCTCCCTCCAAACTCATAAGATACATCTATGTATAAAACATTAGTACAAAATCATATAAAATCAGCATATTAATTCTAAAAATTTTTTTTCAATCAGCTTATATATTATGATATATAATCTAAATATAATTTCATTATTACTTTCGGTCTGTTTATAACAATGTGATTTTCTTATTCATTTTTGTGATCTGAGCTTTCTTGGTGTTGCCCCTTCTCCCCCCGCTGGCAGAGCTATGGCCCCTCCCGTGTCCTGTGTGACCGTTGAAGAGTCTTCTGTTTTTTCTAGGTTCGCTTTATTTTTTTCCATAAAGGCCTGAGCCTCTATGGGTGTATTAATTCTGATTCTTGTCTCCTCCCAGAATATCAGCATCCCTTCAGGCATCAACCATCTAAACCACACCCCTTTCTGGTATAATTTATTAGCCAATTGCGAATAATTTTTTCTTTTCTCCCTATTTTTTGGGGGGATCTGCTTCAGAATGGTTATCTCCCTGTCATGATATGTCAATGCTTGCCCCCTTTGTACACCCAGAATTATGTCTCTTGTGCTTTTCCTAAGAAATTTGATATGGACCTCCCTGGGTACATTGTGTGTTCTGGCATATGCTGAATTCACTCTATAGACCAGGTCTATCTCCCATTCCATCTGTTGTTTATCTTTGTGTATATATTCAGCTAAGATATTGGTCATAATGTCCCTTATATTTTCCCCATCTGCTTCTATAACATTTTGAAATCTAAGATAAAAGGACATTCTCTCAAATTCTGTTTTCATTTGTTGGATATCAAGTTCTTTGTTACCCTTCTGTAGAGCTTCTACCCCCCCTCGCCTCCGCCACCCCACCCTCCACAAGGTCCAGTCTCTGTGAGTTCTTATAAATTTGGACTTGATTCTCTTTAATTTCTTCCTTCATTTCCTTTAATTGTTTCTTAATTTCTTCCTGGCCCTGTATGAGTTGCTGAAGCATTTGTTGCAAGTCCATCTCTGTACTCTTAGGTTGCATCAGTTCTATAATCTTTGACTGTGTAGCAGGACTGGATGTTGCAGATGTCGGTGCAGAGGTAGCAAAGCCAGGCTTTCCAGGTGGTGGTCTTTTTGGAGACATAGTTTATAAAACAGAGAGATCAGTCAGTGTAGAGACTGGACAGCTGGAGAAGCAGAGCAGGCAGATGAGTCCAGGAGGCAGAAGATCCAAACAGATGGGAGTTTCTTTAGTCAGTCTAGCAATAGAGAAAAATTTTCTCTCCAGAGGGTTCAAGAAATAGCAAGCCACAAGAGATTCTTCTGGGTGACACGGAGACAAAGACCGGAATCCTGAATTTTAAAGGTGGAGTCAGGTTTCACAGTTCATGAAGACAACGGAAGTGTGCCAGGATGGGCTACACCTTGAAGCAGGCCTTGGGGGTTTCCTGGTGGCCGCTTAGCAGCAGCGCATACAGGGCAACTGGCCACATATGATTCAATGTCTTTTTTCAAAGACGGCCACCAAAATTGTCTTTTGATGAGATGCAGAGTTTTCACAAACTCAAAATGCCCTGCCATGCAGGAATCATGAGCTCATTGTAGCACCAAAGACTTCATGCTTGCAGGAACATACAATTTAGAGCCTATCCAAGCTAGTCCATCTTTCATGGTGCATTCATTTGAATGTTCCTTAAACCAGTAGTCGGACTCAAGGCTTTCCTTGAGTTTGCAGATGAGTTCTGTTGTGACCTCCAAATTAGAGTTGCTTTGGCTTCTGGTAACCATTTGAGCAGCAAGACTTTTTGCTGGGATGACTGGAAGTACCATGCTTAGCTTGGAACTGTTGTATTGTGGGAGTCTGGATAATGCATACGCCATAAAGTTCTTCCCTCCAGCGGTGTACTTTAGGGTGAAATTGAATCGGTTGAAATGTTGCACCCAATGCATTTATTTAGGAGATAGCTTTCGAGGGGTCTTTAATGCTTCTAAATTTTTGTGATCAGTCCACACCTCAAAAGGGTGTTTAGCTCCCTCAAGAAAATGTCGCCAGGTCACCAAAGCCCACCTGACTGCAAAAGCTTCCTTTTCCCATATAGCCCATCGCCTCTCCGTCTCTGTCAGTTTTGGGGAGGTGTAAGCGCAAGGTTGCAGGTGCCAGTCAGTGTTTGTTTGAAGTAACACTGCTCCCACTTCTACATCACTAGCGTCATCCTGATCGATAAATGGTGCATCCATGTCCGGGTGTTTCAAAATGGGTTCAGATGCAAAGAGTTGCTTTAGTTTTTCGAATGCGGCCTGACATTCCATAGTCCATTTTAATGGCTTCCCCGGTTTGGGTTTGGCCTCTCCTTTTGACTTTAGGAGATTTGTAATGGGTAGCGCAATGCTGGAATAAATTGACGATAAAAATTTGCAAACCCCAAGAAACTCTGTAATTCTTTGCAGGTGCGGGGGGGTGCCCATTCGGTAATGGCTTGGACTTTAGCTGGGTCCATCTCGATGCCATTGTGGGAGATGCGATAACCAAGGTAGTCAATTTTTTCCTGATGAAATTCACATTTAGACAATTTGGCATAAAGCTCCGCCGCATGGAGTTTGTTGAGAACAGAATGCACCAATGTCACGTGTTCCTCACGTGTTTCCGTATAAATAAGGATGTCATCAAGATGGACTATCACGCCTTTGTATAGTTGGTCATGCAAAACTTCATTTATTAGTTGCATGAAAACCACTGGTGCCCCCTGTAGGCCAAAAAGGAGAACTCGGAATTGAAAACAACTAAGTGCGCAGTTGAAAGCAGTTTTCCATTCATCTCCCTTTTTAATCCTGACTCTGTAATAAGCCTCCCTTAAGTCCAATTTTGTGAAAATCTTCCCTTTACCCAAATGGGCCAACATGTCCTTCATCAGAGGGAGGGGGGTAAACATTTTGTACAGACACAGCATTTAAGTTCCTATAGTTCACACAGAGGCGAAGAGAGCCATCTTTCTTTTCTCTAAACAGCACTGGAGCAGCCACTCGGGGCCTGGCAGGTTCAATAAACCCCCTTCGTAAATTTGTATCAATAAATTTCCGTAATTTGTCCATTTCACTGAGGGTCATTGAGTAGATTTGGGGTTTTGGAAGTTTCCCCCCTGGGAGAATATCAATGCTGCAATCTGTTGCACGGTGAGAGGGTAACTTATCAGAGGATTTCTCACTGAAAACATCATTTAGGTCCCAATATTCTTTTGGGATTTTCTCCTCCCCCTCAATTTTTTCTTGTCCTGTAGCTGCTAGGTTAGGTTTAGCCTTAATGGGCTTTGGAGCCCCCCCTCTCCCTCAGGAAGTGTAGCGGATCGGATGCACAACCACCTTTCTGCCAATGGATACGTGGGTTCCACTTCTGTAACTAATGTAACCCTAGTATGAGAGGCCGATCCATTCCTGGGGTGACAATAAAACTTATAGTTTGTTGGTGAGTTCCCATCCACATGTCTATTGGCTCAGTTACAAAATGGGCAGGGTTTCCCCAGCTATTGAGCCATCCAGCTGGCAAAAAGCAATGGGGACTTTTAAAGTTTTCAATTTCAGCCCCAGTTTTTCCACCCCCTCAGGACTAACGATGCAACGTGTGCATCCCGAATCTAAGAGGGCCAGCATTTTTTCTTGTGCTCCAGTAGAGGGCACTTTTAGTTCTACTGGGATAGTCATGGGGCCCGATTGGGAACTTTCCAGATGTTTGTTGTCAGATTTGGTTTCACTTTCTTCCGATGAAGAGGATGGTTCCCCCTCCCTTGGGGTGGGATGGAACTGCGCATTCAGCTCCATCCCTTTCATGGTGGTTTCCCTTCTTTTCCCAGGCTGTTTATCTGGTTTTCTCTCTCCCCCAGTAGTAGGTTTTTGTTCCATCTTGGTGTGGCAATTTGCTGTGATGTGCCCCTCCTTCCCACAGCGGAAACAGGTGATGACTCGGGGCTTGCTAGTAGACCAACTTTTCCCTCCTTTTGGAACTCTTTGGAGGGCTTTGGGGGGGAGTAGCCTTCTCTTTTTCACTGTCATCATGGTACTTGTCTGGGGCCAAGTCAATTTCCACATCCGCTGCCAATTCATACCAGTGCTGCAATGTGCGGGGAGCTCCCCTGTTTACACAGTTCTGGTATATATCTTTGTTTAAACCGTCCATGAAGCCATCCAACAGGGCTTGTTCAGACCAATCCCTCATATAAACAGACAATTCACGAAATTCTTGTATATATTCAGTAACTGGCCTGTTTCCCTGGGTGAAGGTTTTGAACTTAGTTCTGGCTTTTCGCTATGTGAGCCGGTCAAAGTGTTTCCTCAGGGCAGCCATAAACCTATTGTAATCTCTCAGTAGGGGGAAATTAGCGTTATGCAGAGCAACCATCCAAGCAGCTGCTTTATCTTCTAATGCCATGGTAACAATTCTTACCTTGGCTTCTTCTGTAGGTAAATCCTCACCAAACTGATGCATGTAATTCCATACTTGAACTAAAAAAAACCAAGATCTTTTACCTCCCCACCGAATTTCATTCCAAGTGGAGGAACTTTGGCCATCTGGCGTCTGCGGGGGGCCCATCCCCCTCTTGGGATGGCTCTGGCGGCCACTGCTACTGGGGTTGGGGCTCGTTCATCCTGATAATTATCACCATCCGTGCCCCCAGTCTCTCTCGGGCAGAACAGACTTTCTGCAGTTCTCTCCTCTGTTTCTGGGAGAAGATCTTCTCTTCCAGGACCACTCTCACATAAATGTCGCCTCTCCCAAGCCTCTTCGAAAAGTTTCTTGGCCTGAGACATCATAAGGTTCTCCTCCTTGACCTCCTGCCACTCAGCGGCTGGACACCTCTGTCTCCTTGTGATGAACCCAAACGGAATTTCCTTGGGATCATACTTCTGCCCCACTCCCAATATCCATCTGGGGCGAATGGATTGTTCTTCCAAGTGTAATCCAGCCATTCGGTCCATTTCCAGAGGGCAAGAGGATGCAGTTGCTCCCATGTCTTCCTCCTGGTCGCTGCCTGGGTGGGACATTCTTTTGAAGTTTGAGATTTTATTGCACTCCCCTTGGAAGGTGTTAACTCCGGGTTGAATGTGAAACTGAGATCTTGCTTAATGTCAGGGCAGCCTCCATCAGTAACCATGAAAGAAACCACTCAACTCCATTTTTCAGAATTAAGAGTACTTTTACTGGTTATGAGTAGATAGCAGCTAGCAAAGCAAGATCTGAGGCAAAGGCGCACGTAATCATAGATATCAATATGTGACCCAACTCCCTCCCCCTAGTAACCCCATCCCCCAGTCCAATCTGCACACCCCACAGGTGTCATGTGGGCTGCAGCTTCAAAACCCATCATCAGGTTGGTATGCCAGACAGTTGGCCTTGGAGGCAATTCCACTATCTGAAGCATGAGCAGTAGATTGTGAGAAAACCACTCCATTCTTCATTCACTCCTGTGCTTAAGCTTCCCCTCCCAAATACCATGTTATCTGTCCCCTCCCCGTTTCAATGGCAGCCGAAAGCAAGCAGCAAAGCAGAGGCTCACAGCTTGTTTTGGTAGTTGTTTTGAGAAGTAGTTCTCTTTGGTATCTACTATAGTTATATATAATGCAAGATAGTGCTCATGTTGATCAGAGAACTTAACAACTACCTGGATTTAGCTTAATCTACAAACCTGCAAAATACTCTGCGAAAAAAAATAAAGGGCAACCTTGATAGTAAAAATATGATGAATAGCAGTAATTATAAACTAATAATACATGCGAAACAGGACTGCAAAGAATTTCCTGCCATATACATTTAGTGTGCATCTGGATTACATCTGCTTAATTACATTTTTAAGGACTACACATTGAAAAACACATTATTGGGCTTTGTAATACAATGATATAAAACTATAATTTGACCAAAGATAAAGATTTAGAAAGAGAAAAATCATTCCCTGCATTAGTTTTTGTGTAACCAGGATTAAGTGAATTAACTGACAGAAGTGTTCTAGATAGCACTGGCTAAATGATTTAAAACAAATGATAAATCCCTGAAAGAATGGAAAAGAACATTAATTTTAACATTATCACAAGAAGAATGTTTTCATTTTTGATTAGAAAATTATATTAAATTGTAAATGGAACTCAGATTTTTACTGAATGAATGATTATGAAAAAATTGGCTGACTAAGCAGAGAAATCATGAAAATATTTTCCATTACATTTTTTGTGTTTTATTCTTATTTAGCATGCCTGCTGTCTGCAAAAATAGTAAACTAATAAAACCTTGGTAAGTTATAGCAACAGATAGACATCAATTGAACTAAATTATTTCAAGTGGTTTTAAATTTTCAGAACTGTTCCAAAAAATGAAACGAGATGAATACAAGCAGACAAAACCCAAACCAAACCTAAATTCACACAGGTGAAAATGGAACAATATATCAGAATATTTGTTTGTTTGTTTAATGTATATGTTGCCCATCTCCCCAATAAAACAACTGTTCATATATTCATAAAATTACAGGGTTAGAAAGGACTGTGGAAGTCTTTATCTAAGATACAAATGCTCAGACTATTCCAGACAAATGGCTACCCTGTTGGAAAATATCTAGTAATAACTCATCATCTAGTGACTCATGACTCCAAAGCACGGGTGAAATTCAGCAAGTTCCAACAGGTTCTGGAGAACTGGTAGCGGAAATTTTGAGTAGTTTGAGTTTGAGTAGAGAACTGGCAAATACCACCTCTGGCTGGCCCCAGAGTGGGGTGGGAATGAGATTTTGCAATGTCCTTCCCCCCGGGGTGGGAAGGGAATGGGGATTTTGCAGTATCTTTCCCCTGCCACACCACCAAGCCATGCACAGAAACAGTAGTATAAAAATTTGAATTTCACCACTGTTCCAAGGAGCAGGCTGATCCATTATTTAATAGCTCTCATAGTCAAGAAATTCCTCTGTTTTGATTTTCTTCTGTAAAATTTCCATCTATTGGTTCTCACCATTTACTATCCTCAAGCTTCGGAGAGTAAATCCATATCCTGTGACAAGCGTTCAAAAGAATCAGAAAAATGCTATAATGCCTCTCCTTAGCTTTTGTTGCTTTGGTCTTTGATAGCCAGTTCCTTTTACTGCTGTTGGTAGGCTTCAGTTGCCAAGCACCTTAACCTCTTTGTTGCTCTGCCTTGAAGCCCTACCATTTCTTTAAATCGTACTTGCATTGTGGCAACAATAAATGTACATCATATTCCAGATACTGTTTAACCAGGTCAAGATAGAACAGAATTATTATTTCTCATAAGCTTGACACTATACATCTGTTGATACAGTTTCATATTTCATTAACTTTTTTGGACAGTGGCAGCATTCATACATAATTTGTAGTTTACGAGACACCTAGATCATTCTCAAAAGCATTGCTACCAATCCAGGTGCCACATATCTAATGCTGATGCATCTGATTTTGGTTTGAGTTTGAGTTTGAGTTTTATTAAATTTATATGCCGCCCCCCTCTCCCCGCAGGGACTCGGGGCGGTGTACAGACAGTACATATAAAACAACAAAGCAGGAACAACAAAACATTAGACAACCAACATAAACATACGGTCTGTATAATGCCCGAACTCATTTCTAGTTAAAACAGCCTAAAACCAAATTAAAACCCCAAAATTTACAATATTAAAAAGCCATCCAGGAAGGTCAGTAATAGATTGTACTTATGATTACGATTAGGCTAGGCCGGCTAGCCGGAACAGGTGGGTCTTGAGTTTCTTACGGAAGGAACGGAGATCAACAGTAGTTCTAATATCAGGGGGGAGTTCGTTCCAGAGGGTTGGGCCCATCACAGAGAAGGCCCTACTCCTGGGCACCGCCCACCCGCATTGTCTAGCGGAGGGTACCCGGAGGAGACCCTCCCTGTGTGAGCGGATTGGTCGTAGGGATGTATGGGGTAGAATGCGATCTCGCAAATAACTAGGTCCCGAGCCATGAAGCGCTTTGAAGATGACAATCAACACCTTGAAACGCACTCGAAAAGCCACAGGCAGCCAGTGGCAGCCAGGTTTAAAGTTCAAAGGGTAAAGTTCAAAGGTTTAAAGTTCAAAGGGTATAATTTTGATTTTTCACAATTGAACCTCATATTGCTGGATGGAACCTGATTTCCAAGTGTATCCTTTTGAACTTGGAACTATGTTCTAAGATGTTACCATCTGCATCTACAAATTTGTCACCTACAAAAATATTCTATCCTCTCACAAGTCATTTATGAAATATGAAGGGCACTGAACCTTGGATAGAACTTTGGGTTGCCTTACTACATCCCTCATGCCCTGTAAACGTAGATCCATTAAAGATGATAGGTGGGGGCAGTTGTTTGGTCAATGATGAATCTATCTGGAATGTACATCATCAATTCCATACTGTTCCATTTTTCAAGAAGGCAGATATGGCTATATTTATCAAATGCTGCACTGAAGTCTATAGTACTTCCACTTCATTCTATTATTCTGTCAATCTAAACAAACATAAGATTTGTCCAGCAGAATTGTGTCTCTGCTGTCATGACACTAGCCTTCAAATTTTTAAGCAATATGTTGCCTGGTCACAAGAGATATTTCTAATATGTTGCCATGTTGCACATTGTCAAAATACACAACACTGTGTTCTGACTAAATAGTTTCCACAATGGCCATTTATCCAGGTTTTGTGTGTGTGTGTATGTGTGTGTGTGTGTGAAGCATTGGCTGGTTTCATATCTTGAAAGTTGAAGTTTTCTCTGCCTGTACAATATTGGTTATGTTTAATGGTTTGGTACCATCAAAAGTAACTTGACTGTTTGATTAAGGAAACATTTAGTCATCAATTGCTTTATATAAAACATTAGAATATGTCCGAATTGAATCTGTATCCAGTGCTAAATATCTTCAAAATATAGTTTGCCTACAAAAATGCCTTTCTTACTTTCAGCATACTATTTTATGGCAGCTTTTCTTTCCATTCCAGCCTTCGTAAAACTCAGTTTTATCAATACACTCTTGGCTGTACTATTAACCTCTTCTGTCTCAAGAGGTGGCAAAGAAGGGCACCAAGGATTTATTACAGAACAGAAATATAAGGAAGTTGATCTAAAGCAACAATAATTTTACAAAGAACTGACATCTCCCAAGAGTTTTCTAGTTTGAGGCTGTGTAACAGCACTGAGCTTAAATGGGCTGACTGTATGTGATCAGGGGCATCTCAGTTGAAAAATAACCTGAAAAACAGAAAGAAATCAGATATTTCAAATAAAAGCTGGAAAGAAAAATCATTTAGAGGATAGGCTGAATGTTTCAATCTGTAACACTATCTTCACTGGGGAAAGAGTCTAAATGAACCAGTGGATCTTATATCTGAAAAGAATATGTGGCATTGTCCTATAATTCTAAAAGAAAAGGTACTTGGCCTTAAACAAAATAATGGGTTTTAATCATGGTACATGCAAAAAATACCTTAACAAAAATAGAGTTATTAGTTTCCCTCAACATGATTAAAGCTAACACTTCATAAATAGTTGCTAAATTGATTTTAGATATATGTAAACTTTAATGTAATTACAATCTCAAAATTTTATTTTTCATTTCTGTATGTTCTCATTACTTAGAAGTGTTTTACATTTAAAAAAAATTCCTATTACGCCTATATGAATAGATTGGGTTTGACAGTATGCATGTAAAAGTATATTTGCACGTAGGCAGCACTCCTAGGATGTCATTTGGTCTCTGATAAAATGACATGTAGTGCATACAAGTTGACAACATGATACATGTATTAGTCTTTAAGGTTGTATAAGATTTTGTTGCTTTTATCGTAATTGTCTATAGTGATGATTTCTTCTAAAATCTGCATTAGTCTCTAAAATGTAATGCTTTTTTTAATCTTTTGCTGAACTAATTATATTCTTAAAAATAATCTGAGTTCATGCATAAATACTTCAAGCAAAAGACAAAAAGTCAAACCTTTCATATATAAAGAAATTTAATAGGCTAGACCAGGTAGTTCTATACAGAAAAAGCAAGAAGAAGCATATGCTTAGAATGGAAAAACTGCCAGAGCTGAGAGGCTGCCAGTTTCAAAACTAATAAAATTAATGAAATCTTTATAAAGAATTTTGTAAAATTTGGGAAGAAAAAAGTGTGAGCAGGTGAATAGTGGCATTTTTATCAAGGTTTCTATGTCATTAATATTTTGACATGTTTTTCCCAATAGATGACAGTAGTTAAAGCTAGCATACTTGAAGTGATTAGTGCAGGTTTAAATAGGTCAAATGTCATTCCATATTTGTTTGATCCATTATAAGGTGGTGGCATAGAGCCATTAAGAGGGAAATGGGTTGGAGAAAAAGGCTCAAATTCATTTCATGAGTATGTAGTTAAGAAATAAAAATACAATTTTTAATTTTATTTCACAGTCATGACTTCCTAAAAAGAGGAGATATCACAACAGGGTAACATTTTGCTATTGTTGGCGAAAGGAAAAGAACTTTATTGTTTTAATCGGAGGTGTGAGGTGGTTTTTTTTTTTTTTGCCTTCTTTCTGTTCTCTTGTTCTTTCTACTGCATTTAAAAATGGTAGTTTAATTCAGACTTCTGCTTCAGTCTTAAGACAAAAAAAAAACAGATCAGAATCATTTGTTTGGAGAAATACATACTCTTTGGTAAAACAAATACAAAACATTCACTGCTGCTTGATTTAGTCAGGAGTGATTCAGCAATTGCATAATTAAAGATATCAAAATGGAACAGGGTTTTCATTTTAGGGCATCTCTCTATCTCCAGTTCTGAGTCTCCACTAACACTGTTTAACTAGATCTGGTATGCTACAAAAATATTATTAGATAATTGATCTAGCTTATTATTTAATGATATCAGTTCTGTCTCAGTGCACAATGATCAGTTCCTACAGATTCAAAAATAAGAAACATAATTTCTTACAAAGATTTCTCCTTTTCGCACTAATCCCTTTCAATCTACTGGAAAATTTGGCATAGAAGGTTTACATTGTAGGATTTTTGTGTACATTTTGTTTTGAAAACAATAACGTTAAAGAAATGTATTTGGAAAACCAAAGTATAGTTCTAAAATCAATGCTGTCATTTTATTGTAATTCAGTACTCTTTGTATTCATCTACACACTATCCCAGTTTTATATAAACCAGTTTATAGCTGGTTTCCTTAATCACTAGACCAAATGGTTACTATTATATGGTTAGGCTTTTTAAAACATAATGATAGCCCCCAATATAGAGTTTTAGGATTATGGTGAGAAAAGTAGAGAAAATTTCCATGCACACATAGTGCATGTCTAAATAAATAAAGTGGGGAGAGGCTAGTTTGCACCCCATGCAAAATGACTGGGAAAGCATTTAAGGGGAGGCTCTTCATTTCCTAGATGTCTTTCAGTTTCAAGATATCAATAGTAATGAAGAGTATGTACAACCATATTCATGTGAGTATAATCAACAATAGCTTGTTGATAGTTCAGATCTTATAGTAATTCAAAATGTCATATCCACATAATTATTTGGGGGTTATTTTATCTCTTTTTTTTCAATTTTGTTATATACTGATCCAGTAAGCTCCTCGCTAGATTTTGGCTGCACATAATGTGCTCTATAGTCTCTACATGAATCACATTTTTAAAGCACTGGGTAAACACATGATGAGTCATTTTGAATTTAGGGAGTAGTCATGCTTGCCTACATAAGAGTGGAGGAGTTACAGCAGATGGTCAGTGTTAACACATCATACATGCTCTCAGACCTTAAAATAGGCAGTGCATGTATCATATTTTAAATAGGATGATACCTTTTGTTTATCTGATACAAATCTTTTTCAAAAACAGCAGGAGGAGAAAGAATGTTGTGTCCTAGGCTCCCCTTATTTTCAGTTCAGCCTGATGAAAAAAAAAGGAAACAAACTTCCTTGCTTATTGTAGTTTCATGCTTTTCCTGCATTTGAACTTTTCACATATTTATGATATGATTGTTCCAGCTATTCTTCTGAATTGGAACAAAACTTGGCAATTATTAGCAAAATTCTAATTATGGTAGCAATAAAAATTATGGCAGGAAGATCTAGTTAGACAATAGCTATAGCCAGAAGAACTTAGAAGACAATATGAGACGTTTTACTATCAGCAAGTACTTAAGAACAAGAAATTAGTTACTTAGTTTCCATATGAAAAGTAGCCATGCCCATGCCCAACAAAATCAGTTTAAATACATCATAACTGTTGGCCAGATCTAATTCTTCCCAAATTTGCCTGAAACATAATTGTTTTTGTTTTTGTTTTTGGTTTGTGCATAGCATTGCAAAAATGAAAACTTTAACAGCTACATGATTTTTTATGAATGGGAATTCTCCAAAACAGCTTACCATGATATAGAAATAAGAAAAGAAAAAGCATTTTTGGAGACTTAAAGATGAAATTCTTTTAAAAAACACAATGAATGAAATGCTACATGCTTGATTTAAACTTGCTCAAAGTTCAACAAAGAAAAAGCTTCTTTTTTTTTTACGTCGGACACCTAATTATAGTTTTCTAATTTTTAAAAAAGGGACATTCATTTAAGCATCTTGTTATTTTTTTGCACAACAGTAGATGGCAGAATGAGATCATCTGAGAAAAGAAGTCAACTCAGAAATGAACATTCTATAAATCTTTAAAATGAAATAAATAACATACTTCATTAAAATTAACTTTATTAGTCTGTTTAGAAAAGTAGAATGGAAAAGGTGAAATCATAAGTAACATTAACTCTCTTTTTTAAAATCTCTGGAGGATTAACAAATTTGAAATCTGGAAATTTCATGGAATTTAGAAAAGGAATAGGATAACACAAATTTACAAAAGATACAAGTATCCTACTATTTGCAATATTTCTTAGATTGGAACTCCAAAAGATCATTTCCCCCGATCAGTATAGAATAGACATAACTTCCTAGATTGTCACTAAAATGTCTTAAGAAATGTTGTTTCTTAAATTTTAATAATTTAGGTAAAACAGACTGTAGAAGATAAAGATGGGGTGGGATTAGGAGGGGAGGAGCAGGAAAGCAGCTGCCAGAATCCTGGAATTTCTCTCTTATCTCAGCTAATGGAAGCTAAAGACTTGAATTTATTTTGCAGAGTGTCACTGAGCTTTATTTCTACACACTGGTTTCTATAGTACATCTTTATTTTAGTGCAATATAATATGATTTTTAAGTATTCTTAGAAAGATTTTAGAAACACCAAATAATTCTCACTGTAAAAATTAACGTCAGGTTCATTTAAGAGGAAAAAAGGTCAGGGAGATTTTTTTTTTTGGGGGGGGGGGAACCGAAACAAAATGCTATCATAGTCACTATGATAGAATTTCAAAACTGAAGGTATGATTCTAGTCCAACTCCCTTCCTCCATATGCAAGTTATTCTGTACTGCACTGCTAATCTGAATCTAGCTGGATAGGATTGGAAATAAGGACCAATAAAAAAAATGCCACAGAATTCATAGACCAATGGAAGAATTTGAAGGAAGATCACTTCTGCAGAGAAGGGACATTCCATTTGTCTTTTATTATGTATAGTCAATGAAAAGCCAAGACAAAAAATTCAGAAGAGAAAAGACGTGGTTCAATTCTCACATTCTAATTTATTTCATAGGTAGGAATCTGTCAGGCCTGCAGCCGGTTCCTTTTGGAACCTTTTGCCTGACAAACTAATATTCTATTCTACTATGCTGTTTCATTAGGGGGAAATTGGGAGGGGGAATAGTAAGGAGTAGAATGTGATGTCAAAATAAAATTCTTTTCTAGAAGCTAAGGTTATCCTTTGTCTCTACACTTCTGCACCTGGCCAGAACTGGATGGGTGGAAACTGCCAACATGGCAGTGGAGGTTTAAGCCATGTGATGGACTTGTGGATGTGGGGGCAGGATCTTGAACTTTCAACTGGGTTGGGTAAACCGGTAAGCTTTCAGATTTGGGTTTTCACAGATGTGCCAACGTGGTTCTCTTAATAAATTGGAACTTTGAGCAATACTTTGCTTTGGATTCTGATTTAATTTTGGATGTTATTTGGAACCATGACAGAATCATTTTGTTATATCCCTTTGACTTACAAAATCAAATAATTCACTTTCTTTAAGTTGCAATTTTTAAAGTAAAGTGGGATAGAAGCCTCAGCTAATTTTTTTTGGTAAAATTGGTCTTTTCACAAAGCCTCTAGAGTGCCATTGATTAGACGTGTTACCTTAATCTTTCTGTATTGTTTTGGAGCTGAGAAACATAATTCAGTAATATTATATATTGCTTTATCTGGAGAAGATCTTACTTTCACCCTAACCCAGTGTTAGGTAAGGCTGGGAAAGACCATGACTACAAAACTTTAATTTGATTTCCAGTGCTGAGTTAAGATGGACCCCTGGTCTGTTCTAGATGTAGCAGCTTCTTCTTTCATTCTTCTTTTCTAAAGAGCTGCCCATAGTGACATAGAGAAATGAATTAAACAATTTCTCACTGAAGCTGAACCGTTTCCACTCTGTTAGACTGGATAGATTACATATAACTGACTTCTGAAAGAAAAAACTGTATTTATGCAGGGCATGGCTTTTGGTACAATAGTATTTTTTTAAGCAAAAAAAAAAATCTGGCACATTTTTATATTTCTTTCAGTAACAGTTAACTCTGCTCAGATATAGACATGTTTATTCTGGCACAGAAGTACTTCCCTGGATCTCACTTCCGTGTTCAGGCTCAATGAAACCAATCTCCATCACCCCTTTTCTAACAGGAATAGGTGTTTAATGCTTGCATTTGCCTACTAGCAATCTTTCCTGAAACTCCTTAGAGACAGAGGTTTGGAATGTGGTCAGAGAGGACCAGACAGAATTAACCCTTCCACAAGGTAGGGTGAAACATTTTCTTTTCACTCAGCAGATGTTGAAATTCTGAGATGATACCTGGAAAATAAAGCTATCATATGGGCCACATGCACTGTTACTGAGTCTTCTAAACAGATATTACAGGGGGTCAAATACTGAAATTCATATTGCCAATCTTATGAAGAGCTGCGGGGAAGCTCTTCAGGGCCATTGTAATGAAATCAGAAGAGCATGATTGGGAGGTTTTGGGTAATCCACTGCATGTCATTTTGCATTGGAGTTGGGAATGGGACAAGGCCTCCTGGAGATAAGCAATTCTAATTCCAAAAAATTATTTTAAAATCCTAAGAAATTATAATATTTGGAATTTTAGTAGCTGAACTTTGGCTGCATGCTTTTAAGATGTTGAAAGGTCACAACAATATCCCAAATCAATGACCCATGAAAAGCTTGATTAAGATTCAATCAACATATCTCCCATAATATCTGCCTACCTAATTCAATCTGGTGGGTTTAGTGCACTCTGAGTTCCTTAAATAAAACAATCCCATCTATCTGGACCCTGCAAGAAGGCTTCCATCTGTCTTCTGGAATTAATCCTCTGAGATTCAGTTGGATCTATAAACCCTGTTGGCATTCCAAAATACTTGAATAGCTAGTTTCCCCCCCAGACTTTAACAACATTGAGCTCCTTTGGATTGTGTAGGTTTCTTTTTTTTTCATTCCTGTCCATGTTCTGTTATTTTTGCTATCTTTTATTTTTTATATTTGTTTCTTATTTATTGTATTTTTTTTAAAAAAAGGTTTTTACTAAGGTTGCTGGAAGTCGAGCTGCACAAAAAATAAATAAAGAAACAAATAAATAATGTGATTAACTTCAATGCATTTAAAGGAAGAATTGCCACTTGTTTTTTACCACAGGCAATAAATTGGCTTAGTCTAAACCTGGCACCAAACTGGTAGCTGCATCACAGAATCCAAAGGTAAGTGAAGATATGTTGAAATGCTAAGTTAAAAGAGATACTAATTTCCTGGACAGATCAGCTTTCTTCAGGCATTTAAAATTCTATTCCAGGGGAACGATGGTAAAACTCTGAGACTGTGTGTTGCCAAATGTTATTACAGTTTATTAGACTTTTGATGTCAACAAGACAGGAAGCAATATATATCTTCATCTCTTTTGATAAGTAGATTTAAAAAAAAAAACAAGAACAAAGCTACCAGTGATCTAGGTGTGTGGTG